>NC_052153.1:40068568-40384011 GCF_902713615.1 Scyliorhinus canicula
GTATCAGTTGTTACATGTTTCAATGGTAAACATTTTACTGTGACAGATTTCCATTCCCCCTAGCTACAGATAGTGACCTCACCAGTGGAGGGCGAATGACTTCAGATGGCCTGACCTCATCAGATGGAGATCCTTCGAGATAATGGACATATGGTCAGTGGGAGGGAAGCATCACTTTATCTGACATGAACAACTCACCTGAGACAGGTCATCTGGGTGAAAGGGCAGTGGATCCTCACCACTATAGTGCAGACCAATCTCACTGTCGGTGACGGTTCTGTCCTCAGGCAACCCCCTGGTTCCCAGGGCCCGTTCCTCATAGCGGGAGAGGACTCAGGAATCCATCCCCTTGTCTTGACCCTTTTCCTCTCATTATGGGCTATTTTCTCCTGCAGGCTTGAAGGGTCAGGGGGTCTCTATAGAACATGTGTGGGCACCGCACCTAGACATGAAGGCATTGTGTTGCCGGGTGCTAGGGGTTCTGAGGAACAAACTTGAAGATCGGATGTGGGGAGGGTGCGAGGTGTCGACCAATGGATTAGGGGGTCGGAGGTGGGGTTTGGTCATTTGAGGGGTGGCAGGTGGAGCTGTTGCCAGGTGAGAGGTGGTAACTAACCTTGCAGTTTGTTGGAGGTCATTGGTCTTCCTCCGACATTGTACAGCGGTCCTCCTGGTCATGTTGCCCACACTGACAGCTTCTGTCACTGCCTCCCAGGCGGTTTTGCTGACCCTGCTGCTAGTTGTCTGACCCCCTCAGGGAAACAGGGTGTCCCACCTCTCATCCACAGCATTGAGAAGACTTGTGAGGTCAGTGTGGTGATATGCATCACTGTAAATACACAAGGGATTAATGTAAATACACTTAGACTAGATAAACACTAGAGGGAGTACAGAGACATCATGACACACAGTCAACCAATAGGTCAGTAAGATAGGACACGACTAATGGCCATTCAAGACACACACAGAGGTGACACTACCACGGTGGGGCATTACACCAACCCATATATAAGGACACAACATACATGATCATCCTCTTTCCAGTGGAGACACTTAGTGAGTACACAGGGTTGATTGAAACACATCACACCCACCACGTGGATTGTAGCAGACTGGTTAGTTAGTCTGAGTAGCTATAGAGGGATCAACAGGAGAGTCGAATCCAAGTAGGAGAATTGTTAACAGTTTAATGAATGTGTTAAAGCTATCTCCAAGTCTGAACCTTCCTTTGTCAGAGTGCACATCAAGGAAGCAGCTTATGCTACGTCAAGAGCATAACAAAACAGTCAGCATCCCCAAAGTGAGGTGCAGGTCTGCACGCTGCCATGCTTGTGTGTTGACTGGGAGTGAGTGGTGAGTGAGTGTTTAAAAGCAGCTCCCCCTGCAGGGAACAGCTGAGGCTTGAGTCGGGCGAATCAGATGGGGAGGGAGCCAGTGATGTCAAGATCCTTGTGGGGACTGATGTTTGGCACTTCACAAACTGCCATTAAATACTGGCCGCAATCTCGCCAATGCAGGCATCGTGAAACCTGCTGTCAAATGCGCTCAAAAGCGGACTTTAACTTTAGTCAGCGGAATCATAGAATCATAGCATCCCTACCGTGCAGAAGGAGGCCATTTGGCCCTTTGAGTCTGCACTCGCCCTTGGAAAGCACACCCTACTTAAGCCCATGTCTTCAGCCTATTCCCGTAACACAGTAAACCCACCTAACATTTTTGGACACTAAGGGGCAATTTAGCTTGGTCAATCCACCTAAGCTGCACATCTTTGGGCTGTGGGGAGAAAGCAGAGAACCCGGAGGAAACACATGCAGACATGGGGAGAAAGTGCAAACTCCACACAGACAATCACCCGAGACCCTAGTCGAGCCCTCGTTTCTCATCCACAGGGTTTGTTCATTCAAAAGGCAGATTCACTGCCAGGTAATTTAGCAATGTCCCTTGCGGTCAATAGGTGTGTAAAGCAGTCCTGGGTGACTTTTTCTTTAAAGTTCCTTCCTTTCCTGTTTCACTTGCATGAGGAGAGGCAGTGGAGTAGTATTGTCACGATTTGTCACACAGAAACGCAGAGCAAGATTTGGGACCCAAGTTCAAAACCCATCACTGCAGATGGTGAAATTTGAATTCAATAAAAATCTGGAATTAAAAATCTAATGATGACCATGAAACCATGATGGATTGCTGTAAAACCCTCGTCTAGTTCACTAATGCTTGTCTGGTTGACATGACTCTCAGATGCTCTCTGTAATGAGTGCGCGTCCTGTGATAAAAAAGTGAGGATTAATAAAAGGGCTGAAATGCCACAGGAAGCCTGAACATTCTGGAAACATCATTAATGTGAAACATTTTTTTGGTAGAGATACTGTCTGACCTGCAGAGGTGGGTTTCCAGAACTTTCTGGCGTATTTTTTATATAATCTTTGGTTTGTTGACCAAACAGAGATTAGAAGATGTGTAAAGAAGTCAAGCATAAAATAAAGCAAAGTAATGGGTGCGATTTAATGGAAACATTTCTAAGTGTGGTAGTGAGCGGAAACTGCCGTGAGCTTCTTCCCGACGGTTGATCCGGTAAGGCCGCCATCGCCGGTATCAAACGTTAATTGGCCCACTTAACGAGGTCCCACGGGCTTCACGCCACAAATGATGGTCCTGCCAGCTGTTTGCCAGAACCGTACACACCAGCTCCTCACCAAGGGGGAGCTGCACTTAAACCAATCCTGCAGAGCAAACCCCACACAGTTCGCAGCCATGTTACCGAGGCGACCAGCCCCATGATTCGGGGATGACGACCTTGCCAGACTGTTAGATGCGGCCAAGTCCAGCCCCGTTCCCTCGAGGTGCTCGGAGGGTCAGCCACAGGGCAGTCAGTGTTGCCTGGGAGGGAGTGGCAGCAGCTGTCAGTTCAGGAGCAGCACCAAGAGGACCGACACCCAGCGGAGTAAGAAGATCAATGACCTCCATGGGCTGCATGGGTGAGTGGGCACTGCTACTCTCACCCCCTGATAACCATACGCAAGGTACCGCCCCCACCCAGCACCATACCATGTCCTGGCCCATCCATGTCCAGCAGTGGTGCCCACGCCTCCTCCCCCCCGCCCCCATCCGCTCCCCCATCCCACCCGCTGGAGGATGTGTTCCAGTCCCATGTGGACATTTCTGAGGTGCTGCAGAACATGTCCCAGTCTCAGGTGGGCAATGTCGAGGCAATCCAAAGCCTGTCCCAGTCAC
Organism: Scyliorhinus canicula; assembly: GCF_902713615.1. Lineage (NCBI taxonomy): Eukaryota > Metazoa > Chordata > Chondrichthyes > Carcharhiniformes > Scyliorhinidae > Scyliorhinus > Scyliorhinus canicula. The sequence continues at coordinate 40,071,797 of NC_052153.1, forward strand.
TCAGGAGCATTGCTGAGGACGTCGACACAATGGTGCAGACATTGGGGAGCCACCAGGGCTGGCAGAGCCAGATGGTACAGGGGCATTCGGAGATAAATTCAGCTGCCCCTCTGTCCCAAGGTGACCCCCAGGGTCCAACGGGAACCGACCAGGAAGAGGGGGTGCTAGGTGCCAATCCAGAGCCTCCCTATGGGGTGAGGACGGCGGCTACCAGGTCCAACGAGTCCCCCTCCCCCTGCACCTGCCCTGTCCACGACACAACTCGAGTCAGCCTCTAGAACAGGGTGGCATGGCAAGGCATGTACCACCGGCAAGTGAGCGGCAGGGGCATCAAAGGCTATGGGATGAGGTAAGCAGAAGGCTGACTCCACCTCTGATGTGCATCTTGGGGAGACACCTTGACACAGTGGTAGAGTACAGAAGGCAAAGCAGGTCAACAATCACTGATAGGGCACTGAAGGAAGTGGTGGGAGGGGAGGGGGAAGGCGGGGAAGTGGGCGTAGCACCATCGACGGTTAGAGGCAGTTGGGGGGTCACAAATGTAGATAATTAAAACATGTTGCCCCCGAGACATTTAACGCCTCTGGCACATTATAGCTTAATGCGGGCCGACCTCCAAGCCCCTGCCCCAGCCCCCCGATCATGGTGGTATTGGATCCCCCCCCCCCCCCCCCCCCCAACCCCCCAGGCATACCATGTGCAGGTGGCGTGTGTGAATGGGCACTCAGCAGACAGAGAGGAGTCACCATGGCATAGATTGAGGAGCTCCAGTGCTCAGCGCACAGCAATCTATCATCACCCCCTGAGAACGACAGTCACCCGCTGACAGCACCGGCACAGTCCCATCACACAGGACTGATGCAACATAGACCCTGGGAGGGTGGGACAGGGTGGTTGGGTGGAGAATGGGTGTGTTGAGGTGGGGAGGGAATGAGTGGGGCTAGTGATGCAGGCCGGTTGGAGACGGGAGAACGGGTGTGGTGAGATGGTGGGTGGGAAGAAGGGGAGGGGGTGAAATGACGGACAAAGCCACATCCTATGAGAAATGGGTGAGAATGAGGGTCTCCCTTACCCTCTGGACATGCCGGACACTTCTTGCTGCCGTCTGTTCCCATCCTCCAGCTGGTCCTGCGGGTCCTATCCGGGTTTGTCCTCCAGCCCCTCCTGATCTGGCGGCTCCTAGTCCTCCTCCTCAGAGGCAACCACACGTTCTTACCCCTCCACCTCCAGCACATGGCCCATGTGCTGTGCCACGTTGTAGAGGACACAGCAGGCCACTACAAAGTGAGTGACCCTCTGGGGGGTGTACTGTTGTGCACCACCAGAAGGTCGAGGCATCAGAACCGCATTTTGAGCAGCTCGTTCCATCGCTCAATGACAGCCCGGATGGCCACATGGGCCTCAATGTACCAGGTATCCGAATCGGTCACTGGCCTTTGTGCTGGCATCATTAGCCAGTACCTCAGCAGGTAGCCCTTAACCCCCAAGAGTCAACCGGCCATCCTGGGGTGGTCTTCGAAGAGGCCGGGGATCTCCGACTACCCCAGGATGTAGCTGTCATGACACTCCCTGGGAAGCATGCACACACGTGCATGATTTGGAGGTGGTGTTTATACACGGGGTGAACGTTCAGGGAATGGAACCTCTTCCTGTTGATGTGGGGCACTCCCTGATGCCCCAGTGTGCATAAGGCATATCCGTGGCATCTAGTAGCCCCTGGACCAGGGGCATCACGGTGATGGCGGAGAATCCTGCTGCCCGAATATCTTATTGGGCCTGGTCCAGGTCAACGTTTATATAGATAGCTGCCTGGGCAAACAGGGCAATGGTGACTAAACCTAACCCTCAATTAAGACCTTTAGACCATAAGGTATAGGAGCAGAATTAGGCCACTCGGCCCATCGAGTCTGCTCCGTCATTTAATCATGGCTGATATTTTTGTCATTCCCAGTCTCCTGCCTTCTCCCCATAACCCCTGATCCCCTTATTAATCAAGAGCCTATCTATCTCTGTCTTAAAGGCACTCAGTGATTCGGCCTCCACAACCTTCTGTGGCAAAGTTCCACAGATTCACCATCCTCTGGCTGAAGAAATTCCTCCTCACCTCAGTTTTAAAGGATTGTCCCTTTATTCTGAGATGGTGTCCCCTAGTTCGAATCTTTCCTGCAAGCGGAAACATCTTCTCCACGTCCACTCTATCCAGGGCTCACAATATCCTGTAAGTTTCAATAAGATCCCCCTCATCCTTCTAAACTCCAAGTACAAACCCAGTGTCCTCAACTGTTCCTCATACGACAAGCTCTTCATTCCAGGGATCATTCTTGTGAATCTCCTCTGGACCCTTTCCAAGGCCAGCACAACCTTCCTCAGATTTGGGACCCAAAACTGCTCACAATATTCCAAATGGGGTCTGACCAGAGCCTTATACAGCCTTCTAAATGCCGACTGAACCTGCACGTTAATCTTGAGAATCTTGAACAAGGACTCTCAAGTCCCTTTGTGCTTCTGATTTCCTGAGCATTTCCCCATTTAGAAAATAGTCTATACCTCCATTCCTCCTTCCAAAGTGCATAACCTCACACTTTTCCACATTGTATTCCATCTGCCACTTCATTGCCCACTCTCCCAGCCTGTCCAAGTCCTTCTGCAGATGCCCTGCGTTCTCAATAATACCTGTCCCTCTGTATATCTTTGTATCGTCTGCAAACTTAGCAATAGTGCCTTCAGTACCTTCTTCCAGATCATTAATGTGTATTGTGAAAATTTGTGGTCCCAGCACAGACCCCTGAGGCAAACCCTTAACACCATGGGCTCTCAACTTATTTAACAGCGTCCTAAGTGGCACCTTGTCAAAGGCCTTCTGGAAATCTAAATAAATCACATCCACTAGTTCTCCTTTGTCTAACTTACTTGTTACCTCCTCAAAGAACTCTAACAGATTTGTCAGACATGATCTTCCCTTGACGAAGCCGTGCTGACTCAGTCCTATTTTATTATGCACTTCCAAGTACTCCGCAATCTCATCTTTAATAATGGACTCTAAACTCTTACAGGATACTGTGTGGCCTGGATAGAGTGGACGTGGAGAGAATATTTCCACTTGTAGGAAAAACTAGAAGCAGAGGACACCATCTCAGACTAAAGGGACGATCCTTTAAAACTGAGATGAGGAGGAAATTCTTCAGTCAGAGGGTGGTGAATCTGTGGAACTCTTTGCTGCAGAAGGCTGTGGAGGCCAAATCACCGAGTGTCTTTAAGATAGAGATAGAAATGTTCTTGATTAATTAGGGGATCAGGGGTTATGGGGAGAAAGCAGGAGAATGGGGATGAGAAAAATATCAGCCATGATTGAATGACGGAGCAGACACGATGGGCCGAGTGGCCTCATTCTGCTCCTATGTCGTATGGTCTTATGGACTTATAATCATTGATGCAGTAAGACAATCTGTTAATCAGCATATGTTTGGCGAAGAGCTCTGGCAAATGACCAGCAATATATTGTTACATGAACATCTGCAGCAGTGTACATCTCCAGATCTGCATTTATACTATTGAGGCCCACAGGTTGCCAGGTGCAAAGGCTGCACGAGACTGCTACTCAAAAATAAACCTGTCAGATTCTTCAAGATAGCAAACAGGAAAACATATTTTTAAAAAATGGTTGTCTTAATATCTGTTAGAAACCAGTAAGTCAGGGTTTTGCATATTGATACCAGGAGTGTCGAGTATCAATGGGTACCTTATCTGGAAGGAGGAGCATAAAGAACGGAGTCCCTGAAGACTTTGGCTGATGTATCTTTACAGAACAGAGTTAGAGAAAGGACTATGAATATAAATGCTATTATAAATGACACACTTAGTGGCCTCCATTGGGTTTTCGTGCCTTATCTCATGACCCTAAGCTGTTCTACAATAATTTGAGAAGAATGTAATAGCAAAGTCGCTCTGCAGGCTGACTCTTTTGTAGAGCTGTGTAAAAAATGCAGATATCACACGTGAAACACACTCATTGAATTAGGATTTAATGGGTCCCACTAGGCTGGGGGTTGTACAGTTAACTGATGGCATAGCCAATATTCTCACCTCTGAGACATCTTTGTGGGTTTAAGTCCCACTCCAGGACAAGTGTACAAAGCAGGCTGATATTTGAGCACTCTGTTTGCAGTGTCCTTCAGGTGTGTTCTGACATAAGACTGCCTATTTGGGTAAACACAAGCGACAACATGACTGGAAGTCAGCTGTCAAATCAATCAAGAAGCTCCAATAAAAAAAGCCGCTCGTTCCCATTTGAAGGATCTTGCAACAAGATTCCTGTTGTGTTTGGCGACAAAAACAATAGTGCTACAATTTTACAGAGTTTCTTTAAGAAACTGGCCGGGATTCTCCCCAACCCGGTAGGGTTGGGGGCCCCGTCGGACGTCTCCGCACCTTTAGGGGCGAAGCCCGCATGTTGAGGGGCTAGGCCCGCGTGGGAGTGGTTCCCGCTCTGCCGGCCGGCGTGAACGGCCTTTGGCGCCATGCCAGCCGGGGCCGAAAGGACTTCGCCGGCCGGCGTACGTCCGCACATGCGCCGGAGCGTCAGCGGCTGCTGATGTCATACCGGCGCATGCACATGGGAGGGGGTCTCTTCCGCCTCCGCCATGGTGAAGACCATGGCGAAGGCGGAAGAAAAAGAGTGCCCCCACGGCACAGGCCTGCCCGCCGATTGGTGGGCCCCGATCGTGGGCCAGGCCACCGTGGGGACACCCCCCGGGGTCAGATCGCCCCCCCCCCCCCTCCCCAGGACCCTGGTGCCTGCCCGTGCCGCCAATCCTGCCGGTAAGGTAGGTGGTTTAATCCACGCCAGCGGGAGAGGCGAGAGGCTTGTCAGCAGCGGGACTTCAGCCCATCGCGGGCTGGAGAATCGCCACGGGGGGCCCGCCAACCGACGCAGCGCGATTCCCGCCCCCGCCGAATCTCGGGTGGCGGAGAATTCGGGACACGGCGGGGGCGGGATCGACGCCGGCCCCGGGCAATTCTCCGACCCGGCGAGGGGTCGGAGAATCCCGTCCACTATCTTGGATTCATCATTATAATGAAGCAAGGAAGTTATGCCAAAGCTTTATAAATCTCGGTGCGTTTGAAACCATCTTGTTAAGCTGCTTCTGCCACTACATGCCACCCACCCATTATAATAGCCCACTGGGCCAAACCTGCCCTCAGGTTTCCTTTTGCTCTAGCCCTGAACTTGTATCTTTCTCTATCTTTACTCATGCCCTCCCTATGCCCATCCTGTCTATGAATCCTACCCCCTGTTTCCTTGACTCTAATCCCACTCAACTTCCTGTCCTGGCCATGTATTCACTGATATTAATGCAGAGATTCCCATACATTTCCAGCCGATGAACCCTTTTGATCTCCCAAGAGCGCTGACTGAGCCCTGAGGAACATTCTTATTACACTGAAAAATTAAACAACGAAAAATGATTACTAATGTGCAGTAGGTACAAACATACTAAAACAAACGTACACAATGTTTTTAATGTCTTATCTGTATACATTTATTATATTAAAGTTCTGTTATTCAACAAATACCTCCAAGTCTTATCTGCTTTTGTCATTCTTAATTCGAGCACCCACTTGCACACACTCCTTCACCCACATCCACTCTCACTCTCACCAACTCTCACCCTCGCCCACCCACTTTCCCCCTCAACCATCTCACCCTCACCCACTCTCACCCATCCATTCTTACCCACCCACTCTCACCCACACTTTCACCCACTGTCACCCTCACCCACTCACCCTCACCGACTCTTACCCTCACCCAATCTCACCCTCACCCAATCTCACCCTCACCCACTCTCACCCTCACCCACTCACCCTCACCGACTCTTACCCTCACCCAATCTCACCCTCACCCACTCTCACCCTCACTAACTCTCACCCATCCATTCTTACCCACCAACTTTCACCCTCACCCACTTTCACCCTCAACTATCTCACCCTTACCCACTCTCACCATGCATACTTACCCACCCGCTCTCACCCTCACCCACTGTCATCCTCACCCACTCTCACTCTCACCCAATCTCACCCTCACCCTCACCCACTCACCCTCACCGACTCTTACCCTCACCCAATCTCACCCTCACCCACTCTCACCCTCACTAATTCTCACCCATCCATTCTTACCCACCAACTTTCACCCTCATCCACTTTCACCCTCAACTATCTCACCCTTACCCACTCTCACCCATGCATTCTTACCCACCCGCTCTCACCCTCACCCACTGTCATCCTCACCCACTCTCACTCTCACCCACTCTCACCCTCACCAACTCTCACCCACCCATTCTTGCCCACCCACTCTCAACCTCACCCACTCTCACCCTCGCCCATCCATTTTCACCCTCAACCATCTCACCCTCATTCACTTGCACCCTCATCCACCCACTTTCACCCTCACCCACTCTGACCCACCCATTCTTATCCACCCAGTCTCACCCTTACCCACTCTCACCCACACTCTCATCCGTTCTCAACTTTAACCACACTCACCCTCAGCCAAGCTCTACCTCACTCACTCTCACCCACTCTCACCTTTGACCACTTTCACCCATTCATTCTTACCCACCCACTCTCACTCACTCTCATCCTCACTCACTCTCACTCACCTTCAACCATGCTCACACTCTCACCCACACCCTAACCCACCATCACTCACCCTTACTCACACTCTGACCCTCCTCTCGGGTCCCCTGGCCTTGGTTTTTCTCAGCTCTCTGCACCCCCCCCCCCCCACCCCCCCAACCACCCCGGCTCACCCCGCCCCCCGACCGTGGCTCTTCTCAGGCTCAACTGGTCAGGCTGACGGTGGAAGCCAGTTTGGGAACTCCTGTGTTAACAAATGCTTCATCATAGCTATATTCTTGCTACTCTTCAAATTTGCCTTCATCAGTTCCCGTCTCAGAAAGTCCATCCTTGACCTGGGGCAGCACAGGCTGACGGGAACCAGGCTGTGAAGTCAAAGGGTAGCAGGCCCAATATTTGGGCTAGTTCTTATATTATCCGAACCGTAGCTGAGAACGATCATTACTAAACCTTAGCTCAGACTCAGCAAAGTCCCTGTGATGATATGCATAAGCAGTTATTATATAGTGATAGACAAGACCTCCGACCAGCAGGTGGCAGTAGAAAACCAACACGTGACACTGTTACCTCAGGGAGTTGATAGAGGGTCTTGGTAGTGGATAATCAAAGTTTATAGAAGCTCGTAATTAATTTATTACAGTTAGTTTTTTTTGATAATATTCTTATAGTTATCTTAACCACACAATTAATTGTAAACAAAACTTTAACTAATTTAAGAACTAGACGTTCTGTAGTGTATTTATTCCAACTGGCAAGCACCCGAACATAACAGTCCCTTCCCTTACTACAGCATTGCGTGTGTATCTACACACATAGACTGCAAAAGTTCATGAAGGTAGCTCACCACCACTTTCTCAAGGGTATTTAGGGATGGACAATGAATGCTAACTCAGCTAGCAATGCCCATATCCCATGAAAGAATAAAAATGAAAAGCCTTCATAAAATAATAATGACAATGTAGGAAGAGGCCATGAGGTGCCTGGTGCTTGTGCACTCTCTCCTGTCATCTCATTGACCTGCCACTTCCAGATCCTTTTATATTTCTGCTTTTCAAATATTTATCCTATTCCTTCTTCAATTATGTTCCAGTTCCTACCTTAAAATGCACTTGGGGTGATGCTTCTCATGGTTCAATGTCTCTCAGTTATAGGGCTCCCTTTTCTCTTCCTTTGAGGTTCTTCCAGTGAGGATCCTCAGTATTGATTCCCTTGTCTCCCGTTCACCTGCCAGCAAAAACAATCTTCCACTGTTTATCCACAGTAAGGTATGTTTCACTTAACCCTTTACTGGCTGTTCCTTGTCAACACCATTCCCAATCCCACATTGTTACTGCTGCTCTTCCCATTCCTGCAGGACATATTGGTCCCCATTCCCACCACATGTCTCAGTTTCCCACATTCACCCTCTCTCTGACTGAGCTCCAGTGCCATGATTCCCATCCCCCAGCCTCTCTCTCTCATCTAACCCCTGACTCGCTCCCCACCCTCCCTTTATCCCTTCCATCCCTACTGAGTTCCAGACACCCAGTGATTACCACTGCACCAGCATCACAGAGCTGGAGGCTGCTATTCAGCCACAACCAGTGACAGTACAGAGAGTAGGGAGGTGGGGCGTGGGGGGAGGGCGTGTGTGAGGCTGATGTGGAGTTCCAGAACCTGAGATTTACCACATATTGACACATTGAGCAACATTAAGTCAAGGTGCTGGAGCCTCCAGCTCTTCGACAAGAGCTCTTCAGTAACACTGAGCACGTTTGGAATGACTGATGATGAGAAAGCAGCAGCCAGACCCTGAGACCTTTTCATTTCCACAAAGGGATATTGGAGATTGCTTTGAAAAAAAAAATGCTCAAGCTGGCAAGAGAGAGACGCAGTTCTTCATCGCTAATGTCACTGGTGGTATTGAGGAAGTAAGACAGCCTCTCATACGGGTCAGCATTCCTGCAGGCTGCAGTACTCTTCTCCGAATGAAGGCTGGGCAAAGGCCTGATAGAAACCACTCTGAGCACATCTGCTAACTGTCTGATTGACAGCAGGCCAACACAATCGGTGTAATTGTTTCAGAACCTGCCAAATGGTTTAGACTTGCTAAAAAAAAAGCCTTCTATATTGACCCAGTGAAGCAATATTGAAAATTGGAATACTTCTCAATAGTTAAATGCCATCTTTTATGGATGCATAACAGTTTTGGAAGTTCAGACTGGTTTTAACTACTGGGGCAGATCTGAGAACAATGGCTGCTCTTTCTTCACTGTATATCATGTTTCCAGTTCATCTGTGAGCATTGTTTCAGCTGAGCTTGACTTCCCTAAAGCTTTCAATCCCTTTCAGAGCCTGCAAATTTCCCATTAAATGGTTTAAATGCATCTCTTCCCTCATTGGCACCCTCCACTGAACAACAAAAAAAACACCTTTTATTTTCTCTGAAATGTTTCGAAGAATTTGCATTTTATCTTCTTTGTGGTTTGATGCATTCAGTTTAATTAAATACCGTCAATTGTGTGAGCCTAAATAGCATGGATTCACCCAGAAAAACTACAATCTGCAAATCACTCTCATTTACACACTCCAGCACTCTCGAAAAAAAAATCAAGACAAAAGAAAAAGATTTATTTTTACAAGCAGCGTGGTTTGAGAACTTGCATTGTTAAACGTGCTGACCCAGATCTTCCCCTTTTGTAGCAGTAATGTTATTCCTGGTGTTACTAATCACCACATCCTGATTGACCTGCCCTCTCCCAACTGGTACAGTCTGTCTTCATTTCCCAAATTGCAACGCCCCCTTTTCCCAAATTGCAATTCCCTCCCAAGGGGCTCCCTGTTCTCCATGTTCTTTCAGACTGAGACTGGGCCAGCTTTGTGTCACAGCAATATTAGCCCAAATCCTCCGGTCTCCCCATGGTTGGAGACTGTGCTCACCCTGAGGATGAACTAGGGGCCCCCAGGGAAGTCTCCCAACAATAGGAATCCCCTGGAATTACCCAGTAGGTTACAACTTACGATGAGCAATTCCTCGACGTCCAAAACCTTCCGGAAGAGTCTCCAACTCTGAGTTGGTATCGGAGATATTCGGAGGGTTCTGCCTCATTTAGCTGGGTTGTTAGGAAATATTAGACAGAAAATATACAGGTCTAGCTCCTCGGTGACTCACCCCATCCCCTGACCTGACTCTGCACTAAACAGCCCTTCCAACTCCCCACTGATCCACTGACTCCCACCCAGTCCTCCTACTGCCCTCAGACCCTCAGACAACCCCAACCTTCTGACTTCCCACCCCAGATGTCCCAATTGTCCCAGGCCCTCCAATTCCCCCAATCCACTGACTGTCCCCTGCCTTCCAACTTCCATATCTGCCCTCTGACTCCCATGATCTATTGACTATCTCCAAACTTCCAACTTCCATATCTGACCGCTGACACCTATGATCTACAACTACCTTCGACCTTCCAACTTCCTCATTTGATCCTCCGACTCCCCTCGACCATCTGCTACCCCCCACCCAACCTGACCAGACCTCAACACCGTACCCACCCTTTTACCTCCCACCTACCATCTGGCCACCCAACCCAACTGGCACCCAGTCCACCCTCCTCACCTTATTCAGCTGGCACCCTAACCACCCTACTTACCTCACTCACACTCATTCACTGAAACAATGAAAAGCTTTGGGCATGATTCTCCATTTGGGAGGTTATGTGCTGACGCATGGACTGAATGGCGGGGGTTCCACGGTCCTGATGGTGGCACCGGTCCTGGAGCAATTCAGGACATACTAATGAGCTATCACTCATTCCACATTGAACTAGTGTAGTTCTAACTCACACCGGCATTCGTGATGGAGGCCTTGGGTGCGAAGGTATCAGCCATGGGTCAGGATGTTCAAGGCCAGGGGCAGAGTGTGTGGGCAGTGGTTGAGGCACAGGACAGACCGGTCCTGAAACAGACAGCCATGTACCAGGGCCACATGGATTTGCTGCAGCTCTCCAGAGTGTGGCCCAGTCACAACGGACCATGGCTGTGGCATCGAGAGCATTGGCCTGGCACTGGCTGACCTGAGCCAGACACAGAGGGACCTGGCACGACCACTGAGCGACGTGGCCCAGTCCCAGAGTGACGTGGCAAAGTCGCAGAGGGACATTGCACAGTCTCTGTGCTCCATGGCCGTGAGCATGGAGACAGGACTGGCAGTGCCAGGTGGCGACGGAGCCGCCGGAGCTCGCATTGGCCGCACCCCCTTCCCAAGGAGTGGCCCATCAGCCATCGGGCACCCTGAGGCAGGACAAGGTGATGGGACATGCAGGGGGGACGCGGGAACACCGCAGCACCTCTGAATCCCGCCCCCCCTTCAGTCTCTGGAACATTCAATGGGTAGCGGGCAGAATATGGTGGCACCACACAACCTCTGACCTCCGGAAGACGGCCGGGCCCAATTGATCCCAGATCACAGGGCAGGATATGTAGCAGGCCATCTTCACTTCTGATGTATCACTTACGGGACCACACAGAAGGAGCTTTAGGGAATGTAAGGTTAGAAGGTTCGACACCAGTTAAGTTGACATGGGTGCAGCACAGAGGACAGCGTGAAAGGCCAGGGCACAGTTATTGTCCATAGCACTGTCACCAATAAGCATACATTCTCTGATGTTCCGAACTACCTTGACCCTCTGTCGGCAGGTTGTGAGGGATGGGCTAGTCTGCATGCAGGGGGTGTGCCAGTTGGTGTAGGTGTTAGGCTGGGGAAGTTGTGAGAGGCCACTGATATGAGTTGTGGGTGTTGGAGGCCAGCACAGGCCAGTGTCCCCAGGGCATTTGGAGCATTCCCAGTGACCGCCTTTGGAGGCGGCAGGGGACTGGGCCAGCGATGTGGGGGCACCGTGTGGTAGGGCCTACCTGTTGCGTGATCCATCACCACTCACCAGTCCCCCCCCCCCCCCCCCCCTCCCATCCACCCTGTGCACCATCCCCACTCCGCCCCTGGCAGAAGGTCTGTGGGCCGGTGTCATGGAATGGTTAGCACACATGCAGCGATAACCCGGGCAGGCAATGATATGTGACACTGGGGCGGAAATCAGATGTTGGGGAGCATCATCGCAGAGTTGGTCGTTATCATCCTCCACCCCATGTATCAGACCCGCTGATGCTGCTGACCCAGGATCAACACCCTGTGGTGCAGCTGGTGGGAGGCTCGCCGGGGGGGGGGGGGGGGGGGGGGGGGGGGGGAGGTGCAGAGGTGTGGGGGATACAGGGGTTAGACAGGGCTTTTGGGCGGCTGGTGGCCAGGACCCCTAGTTGGTGAACCTGGAGGCGACCATATTGTCCCATGCACGGTGACCCTGGAGCACATATCAATGCGCCACCTGTGCCTGCCTGGGCCCTATTTCCTGCCCATCCTGGCCCTCCACATCCTCCTCATGGAACGAGGCATGGCGGTCCTCCACCCCCTCCTCCAGCATGTCGGTCCTCTGCTGCGTGATGATGTGGAGGGCGCAGCAGGCCCTTCCAGGGCTGTACCGGAGGGACCCTCCAGAGCAGTACAGGCACTTGAATCGCACCTTCAGCATGTCGATGCACCGCCTAAAGACGCCCCTGGTCACTGCATGGGCATCGTTATAGCATTTCTCCATGCCAGTCTGAGGCCTCTGGACAGGTTTTATCAGCCACGACCGCAGCAGGTCCTGATACCCAGGATCCCACCCATCACCCGGGGTTCACCTCAAAGGTTTTTACACATACATAAAAAGCAAGAGGGTAGCCAGGGAAATGGTTGGCCCACTGAAGGATAGGCAAGGGAATCTATGTGTAGAGCCAGAGGAAATGGGCGACATACTAAATTTATACTTTGCATCAGTATTCACCAAAGAGAAGGAATTGGTGGATGTTGAGTCTGGAGAAGGGTGTGTGGATAGCCTGGGTCACATTGAGATCCAGAAAGACGAGGTGTTGGGCATCTTGAAAAATATTAAGGTGGATAAGTCCCCAGAGCCTGATGGGATCTACCCCAGAATACTGAAGGAGGCTAGAGAGGAAATTGCTGAGGCCTTGACAAAAGTCTTTGGATTCTCACTGTCTTCAGGTGATAGAACAGTACAGCACAGAACAGGCGCTTCGGCCCTCGATGTTGTGCCAAGCAATGATCACCCTACTCAAACCCACGTATCCACCCTATACCCGTAACCCAACAACCCCCCCCCCCCCTTAACCTTACTTTCTAGGACACTACGGGCAATTTAGCATGGCCAATCCACCTAACCCGCACATCTTTGGACTGTGGGAGGAAACCGGAGCACCCGGAGGAAACCCACGCACACACGGGGAAGACGTGCAGACTCCGCACAGAATCGGAGGATTGGAGGATTGTCCCGGAGGATTGGAGAATAGCCAATGTTGTTCCTTTGTTTAAGAAGGGTAGCAAGGATAATCCAGGGAGCTACTCGCCGGTGAGCCTTATGTCTGTGGTAGGGAAATTACTGGAGAGAATTCTTTGAGACAGGATCTACTCCCATTTGGAAGCAAATGGACATATTAGTGAGAGGCAGCATGGTTTTGTAAAGGGGAGGTCATGTCTCACTAACTTGATAGAGTTTTTCAAAGAAGTCACAAAGGTGATTAATGCGGGTAGGGCAGTGGATGTTGTCTATATGGACTTCAGTGAGGCCTTTGACAAGGTCCCTCATGGTAGACTGGACAAAAGGTGAAGTCACATGGGATCAGGGGTGAGCTGGCAAGGTGGATACAGAACTGGCTAGGTCATAGAAGGCAGAGAGTAGCAATGGAAGGGTGCTTTTCTAATTGGAGGGCTGTGACTAGTGGTGTTCCGCAGGGATCAGTGCTGGGACCTTTGCTGTTCATAGTATATATAAATGATTTGGAGGAAAATGTAACTGGTCTGATTAGTAAGTTTGCAGATGACACAAAGGTTGGTGGAATTGCGGATAGCGATGAGGACTGTCAGAGGATACAGCAGGATTTAGATTGTTTGGAGACTTGGGCAGAGAGATGGCAGATGGAGTTTAATCCGGACAAATGTGAGACAATGCATTTTGGAAGGTCGAATGCAGGTAGGGAATATACAGTGAATGGTAGAACCCTAAAGAGTATTGAAAATCAGAGAGATCTAGGTGTACAGGTCCACAAGTCACTGAAAGGGGCAACACAGGTGGAGAAGGTAGTCAAGAAGGCATACGGCATGCTTGCCTTCATTGGCCAGGGCATTGAGTACAAGAATTGGCAAGTCATGTTGCAGCTGTATAGAACCTTAGTTAGGCCACACTTGGAGTATAGTGTTTAATTCTGGTCGCCACACTACCAGAAGGATGTGGCGGCTTGAGAGAGGGTGCAGAAGAGATTTACCAGGATGTTGCCTGGTATGGAGGGCATTAGCTATGAGGAGCGGTTGAATAAACTCGGTTTGTTCTCACTGGAACGACGGAGGTTGAGGGGCGACCTGATAGAGGTCTACAAAATTATAAAGGGCATAGACACAGTGGATCGTCAGAAGCTTTCCCCCTGGGTAGAGGGGCCAATCACGAGGGGGCATAGGTTTAAGGTGCGAGGGGCAAGGTTTAGAGGAGATGTACGAGGCAAGTTTTTTACACAGAGGGTAGTGGGTGCCTGGAACTCGCTGCCGGAGGAGGTGGTGGAAGCAGGGACGATAGTGACATTTAAGGAGCATCTTGACAAATACATGAATAGGATGGGAATAGAGGGATACGGACCCAGGAAGTGTAGAAGATTGTAGTTTAGTCGGGCAGCATGGTCGGCACGGGCTTGGAGGGCCGAAGGGCCTGTTCCTGTGCTGTACTTTTCTTTGTTTTTTGTTCTTTGTTTTGGGTACCGTCCCACCAGGCAGAGGTGACGCTGATGTGGTTCACCACAAAGATTGATGAAGGGCACCCCCTCATGGGCCGGTGCCCCTAGGGGGCCAGGCACCCTGTCGATCACCCCCTGGACTAGGACATGCTGGCATTTGCGGTGAAACCCCCTGCCTGGGCAACATGGTGGGCTTGGCCCACATTAAAGGTGATATACTCTGCCGCCTGGGCACAAAGGGCATCGGTTGCAGCCTGGATGTACTTGTGCACGGAGGTCTGGGTTATCCCAGACAGATCCCCACTCGGCGCTTCGAAAGATCCCATGGCAAAAACGGTCTGGGCGACCGTCACCTTGACGACGACCGGGAGCGGGCATCCTCCCCATAGCCCCGCCGCTGCATTTGCGCCATGATCTGGCACAGATGTCGCACGGTCTCTCCGCTCAGTTGCAATCATCAACGGCATGCCCGGTCCGGCAGATCCCCGTGAGACAGGCACTGCCAGTGTACATGAGGCCTGATGTGACACCTCCTCCTCAGCCTGCTGGGTGGCTGGTTCTCCAGCTGGCTCCTGCTCCTCTGGGGCAGGCTCCTATTCTGCAGAGTTCTCCCTGAGCAGCTCCTGCTCGTGCAACCTCAATGCATTCACCAGGCTGCGGCGGCAAAGCAGATGCCAATCACACCCGGCTATATACCGAAATCCAATTTCTGCAGGGGGTAAAGGGCAGACATGTTAGCATGGTGAGTACTCCTGTGCCCAACCAGGCCCAACGGACTACATGCTGGCCCTGGCCTGCATTGAAGCTCTTGTCCCTGTATGTCCCACTCCCCTCTCCCGATCCTAAACCCATCCACCGGCTGTTACCCAATACTCGTCCCTCCGCACCGCGCCCCTGTCCCGTGCCCTCCTGTGGGGCCTACTGTGGGTGCGATCCTTAATCCTTAAATGGGCCGCATGCTACCCCACCAACAGGGTGCCACCTGGTTGTGGGGGAGGCACCACAGGCCACCGACAGACAGAAATGGGCAAGAGGGGTGGGCACCTGTTGGGATCATAGCTACAGAGTGCATGGGTCCTTGGTATGATGCAGGGTTCGTGCTTACCTGTCCAGGGGCAGATGGATGGGAGCAGGTGCGTAGTGGGCAGGTGGGGTATGGTGCTGCCGGTGTTCCTGCGGGATGATGTCACCGGCGGGGCACCTACCCTGGCAAGGCGGGGAGAGGCAGTTTGCCAGGGAAGGTGGCTGGGCAACAGTGCATACGTCCGGTGTTTGGGCATCCCCTGCCCCAAGTCCCCCTACAGTGGGGCAGCACCTCAGACGGGTGCACTGAGGGGCTCCAACAGCTGGTGGGCAACTGGCTGCGCTTGGCCGCACACGTCCCGTTGATGGGCCTGCTCGGATCTTAAGGTTCCTGCGGGGTGGCCAGGGGAGTCGGAGGGAGGGGTCACCCATACGGCTGGAGGCGCTCTGCACATTTACGGGAATTGGCTGCCTTGCAAGCCGTGGCAATGGCAGCCTATGCCCGGCCATCCTGGTCCAGGGGCATCACCCCAGTTCCTATTTTTAAATACCGCATGAACCACATCAGCGTCACTTCTGCCTGGTGGGAGCGGAGTATCACAGGAGGCTGGAGACAGCGGGGTCTGGCCCATTAAAAATATGCTAACGGCCATCACGGTACAATTTGCATTCCCACGCTGGCACAGGGCGTGGAATGCATTCACACTGCTACTGCCTTTGGGTGCCAGGCGCTGACCTCGATTTTCGGCTGTGCCCGATTGCCCACCCGATTGCCCACCCGATTGCCCACCCGATTGCCCACCCGATTGCCCACCCGATTGCCCACCCGATTACGATTTTCAATTCTGGCGTCGCTGGACGAAGAATCCCGCCCTGACCCAAAGCTTTCCACTGTGTTTGCGAATTGAGGTTTACCAAAATATGGCAGCATTAAAAAGGGGGCATGGCGTGGTTCCCCATGCCCGCACTGTAAAATAAATATGTGGTTCCCCTGCCTGCACTGTGATGGAAGGACATGGCTCCCCTGCCTACATTATGCAGGAAGGCACTGTTCCCATGACTGCACATGAAGGAAGGACTCCCAAAATAGGAAAGCTCCCCATTTCTGAAGAGGCCCAGTTCAGTAGTCCTGGTCAGAAATGTGGAGATCCAACATTGTGTATAAAAAAGAGGAACAGAATAGTAAGCCGCTGTGTTTGCCATTCCTTGAAAAGTTCTGCACAATATCTTCTCCGTGCTCTTGTCTGTCCAGCTGTGAGAATACAAACATTTTACTCAATTTTACATCTTTAAACAAATGTAATTTAGTTCAATACAGTGTGTTGGCACAGCATCCTTCATCATTCTTGGGCTGGATTCTCCGGTTGGGAGACTAAGTTCCCACGTCGGTGCAGGAAAACAGGCACCAAACGGTCACCGATTCCCCGTTTTGCTGGGGGCTAGCAGGGAGGCAGCGTAGAGCTCCCAGCTCCAGCTGCCGATACGACCCACAGCATTTCCGGGTCCGTGGCCCCGCATGCGCTCGGCAGCGGCCTGCTCAGATGCCGCGCCGTGCTTCACGGTGGACTTAGACAACAAAAATAGTACTCCCCTTTGGCCGCTCGCGGGTCCCAGACTGCCCCCCCACAGTGCCCCAGCTCTGAATAAACCCCCCAGCTGACGGATCAGCCTTCCCCTGACTGTGGCAGCGCTGGACTGAGTCCGCAGCCACCTCGCTGAGTTCACGACGGGTGAGACCACACGTGTCCCACACCGTCAGGAACTCAGCCGGTGGGGGACGGGGCTTCGCGGGGTGGGCGTCAGGCAATGGCCTGAGGCCGTTTTCAGGGGGCGTAGAATCCGAAAACCGGCGCTGCCCCCCCCGATTTCGGTGTCAAAATGGATTCTCCGCCCCATCGCCGAACACGATTTTGACATTGAGATCGGAGAATCCAGCCCCTTGTATTTGCATATATTATCATGAAGTTCATTGAGATAGAGATAGGAATACCTTAAATTCACAAGCTAAGAATATGACAAGGCACTACCTAACCGAAAGAGACTTGGTCAGCAAGGTATGGCAATGCAGTGAATTGAGAAGTCAATTATGATAGTGGTGCAGTTGGTAAGTTGTGGCCATATAAATACTGCACTTACTCATCTTCATCCCTCACATGATACCATTAAACCTCTGCCTCTGGACTGCCTCCCTGGGCGGCACGGTGGCACAGTGGTTATCGCGTCTGCCCCAGAGTGCCAGGGACCAGCGTTCAATTCCGACCTTGGGTGTGGAGTTTGCACGTTCTCCCTGTATATGCCTGGGTTTCCAACAGGTGCTCTAGTTTCCTCCTACAGTCCAAAGATGTGTCAGTTAGACTCCGGGGTAACAGGGATAAGGCAGGGGAGTAGGTCTAGGTGGGGTGCTCTTTCAGAGGATCGATGCAGACTCAATGGGCCAAATGGCCCCCTGTTGCACTGTAGGGTTTCTATGAAGCTCAGAGATACACTCATAGCATTGACTTTCATTACTACTTCTTCTCCTGTATATATGTCGCAGGGGGCTCCTGCCATCCTGTGAAGAGAGGACTCTGACATCAAGACCTCTAATACATTGTCAGGAAAACTTGGAGCTTACTCTCTCGCATGGCCAGTCATTTCTCAAAGTATCATAGCACAGTTTGCTATGAACCGTTTGGGGACATTCTTAAATTAGATGTAATTCAAAATCCTTGGTGTTTACTAAGAAAATTAAGACATAAGATTCCATGGTTTAAAACAGAAGATTTTTAACTGTACAAGAGTCAACGTAGCAAAACCAAAATATCATCTATCCTCTACTCTAACATCTAGGATTAACATGAGTTAAACATTAATTAACAGGCAAATTATGGTTGAATATTAACTATAAATTGCACTTTAAATGACAGATACAATTAAGGCAGATCTTGCCAATAGGCTAAGCATTCCACTCAGATTTCTGGGATCACAGTGAGTCCTTTACACTCTGTCTTCCTCATGAGAAATTCAGCTCCTCTTCTTCAGGAGCCAGTCTGCTCGCCTGCTCCCCGCTGACAATATTGAACAACAAACCTGAGTTCCATGTGAATTGTTTTCACCACAAATGGAGCACAAATGCAGAATCTGTTCAAGTTGGTTTGGATAGTATAGATCCACCAATGCTATCCTTAATTAACAGAAACAGCAACTTAGGACAGAATTTTCCATTTTTGAAGCGATGGTGGGCAGGTTATGTGGCACATTTCCCGCTGGTCAGAATGTCAAGAAACTGCACCCAATTTTGTGCTTAGAAGCTTATTAATTATACACAGGCAAGTATCTCTCCAAATCACATTGTGGGTCAGGAACTGCTGATTGTCCACCCTGCTGTTACTTAATGAGATCAAAGGTTTGAGCGTCATATTTCAATGCTGCCGAAGCACACACCGTTCACTTTCTAGCCCACCTGATCTCAGGAAACTCCCAGTATTGGCTGTCCACACCCTGTTTCTGCAACGTCACCCTCCATGCCTTGATAAGAGCAATACGGCAACACCAGGAGGAACTCTCTCCCGGGGATGGCTCAAAGAAGCACACCAGCATCACCTCTCTGGCCTGGAAGGTGATAGCAGAGCAGGTCAGCGCAGCTGGAACGCTATCCAGTGCAGGGAGAAGATGAAATATCTCCATCACTCCGCCAGGGTAAGTAAACCTTCAACTCCCTCCAATCTCACACTCTCATGGTGGCATCATGCATTTAAATGGCTACTCACTTCAGGGATCTCACACAACATTCGCGGGACACACACGCCATCACTGATTGTCTCATGGGTATGTTCACACCACCACCATCACCTCTATCATGCTGCTCACACTCCATTCTCAGCCCTTTCTGGGGAGGAATCATCATGCGCTTGGGGCTTGCTTGCTTCCCAACTTCTGCTGCATCCCTTCTCATCTCAGACCTTTCTTTCATCTCACTGTAGTCCAAGCTTGTATTTAACAGAATGGAAAGATCCCAGACCGGAGGAGGGACGGCCGACGTCACACAACCCCATTTCTTTGGAGGAGGATGAAGTCAAGTTGGCTGTGGAGAGCAGGGATCGCTCCCATGGGGAAGGTGAGATCGGGTTATCCCAGCTACCTACAATGGATGACACCTCAATGAGTTCATCACATTCACAATGACTAACATGCAATCTTGTATTCTAATTGCTCATGGACTAAAGATATCTTCTGTCGCTTACAGGCACCAGCAGATGTAAGCATGGGCGGAGGGCACCAACATAAGCCCCAGCCCCAGACCACCTCAGAGGAGGAAGTGGAGGATATTGAAGAAGATCCGTCCCTCCGTTCCTCCACCAGCACAGGGACACACGCCTCAGTGGGTAATATCTCCAGACCGGGCTTGGGGTCAGGTGCTGGAGAACCCTTCAGTGACACATCTCCACAGCAATTAGCGACAGAGACAGTCTGTGTCTTCCACACTCAGCAACACAGCTGCGGGCCTGCTCCTCCACGGACAGCTCAAGGGCTCTTTCTTCAAATGCAGTAAGGGTCTTCAGCTTGGACATGACTCCACCAGGCTATGTCCCCTTTCGCTGATTGTGCTTGAGTTTATCCTGCAATGAGACAGGTGGGGAGAATGAAGTCAGGACATGTGCAAGGTCAGATGGTAAGTATGTCTGGCATGCTTGGCAGGTGAGTGGAAGTGGGGATGTGAAGAGGAGAGAGAGCATCCACTGCAGGGATAAGAGGGAAGTTGGAGGGAGCAGCGGGGCAAGTGTCTGGGCCCCATGAGGTGGTTGATAGTGAGATCATAGTGGAGGTGTTAAGGAGTGCGGATGGACACATGAGAAGGCAGACTTACCCTGGCTGCACAGAGATGATCAGTTATCTTCTTCCTGCAGTGGACTCCCAGCATCTTATGCAGTGAGCTGGCACACATTATTGTTGCCATTGTCTCCTACGTGGAGCTGGTCACCTTGTTCGCTGGCTGTCTGCTCATGCGAGGGTACAGAATGTCAGGCATCTGCTCAACCCCATCCAGTATCTTGGTGAGGAGCTCCCTCTGACAAGCATCGGGCTGTCTTCCTGGCTGCCATCACCTCAATTGGACTTGGAACAAGTGCTGGGGAGGTGTTCTGAAGGAAAGCCTCCCTGATTGCTCAGATCAAGTGATGCCAAGGTGAGCGAATCAGAGGCAGGCCACCACTAGCGGGTGTGAAACTCAGGCAAAACAATTTTTCCAAAGTGGCTGAAGATACGACGATTTTTCTCGCCAATGACACCGGGGCGAACTAATTCCATTTGCCTGTCCCTTTATTGGATTATGTACAGAAATATCAATTTTAACAACTTCACAATTTCCTCAGTCTGTATGTAAAGGGGGTAGTAAAGGGGGTATGTAAAGGAGGCGAGGTATGCAAAAGATTATTTGTCAAGGGGGTGGCACAGTGGTTTTAACTGCTTCCTCACATCGCTAGGGACCCAACCTGAATTCCGGAATTGGGTGACTGTGTGGAGTTTGCTCTTTCTCCCGTGTCTGTGTGCTTTCCCTACGGGTGCTCCGGTTTCCTCCCACAGTCCAGAGATGTGCAGGATAGGTGGGGTTATGGGGATAGTGCAGGGGAGTGGGCCTAGGTCGCGTGCTCTTTCAGAGTGCCGATGGGCTGAATGGCCTCCTTCTGCACTGTAGGGATTCTAGAGTTCTGTGGTTCTTGTGAGCATCTGAGACTGACAGATGCTCCAGGATAAAAATGAAGCAAGATATCCTGCCTGAAAATAAAAATTCATGATGTAATTACAGCAAGATGATTGGATTGGAGCATGCGATGGATTACACCAACCTATATTCTTCCAGTGCAGCCCACAAGAAGGCAATCTGCAAACTTGGAAACCCTTTTTTAAAGAATACAGCCAGGCTGACATTGATTAAAACCATTTTTTAGCAAGAAGATATAAGAGCATTGGAAATTTGCTCATTGGTTCATTTCAGTGCAATGAAATTGATTGATTAAGTAGCTTTGGAAAAAATGCATTTTACTGCACAGTAAGAAACAGTGATAAATAGCCTAAAATTATAGTTACATTTATATCACACCAATTGCAATGCTCTTTCTATCAAAGAATTAACCAACATGAGTGATTATGAATTGAAATTAACCAGCCGTGAATATATCTGCAAGGGATCATTGCAATAAGGTATTCCTTTTTGTATACATTTTTCTCAATGAATTTACCATCCTAACGAGTAAAAATGAGGCAGTTGACCTCTGTGAGTGAGCCTGGCTTTCAATGCTCCAGCAGGAAATAATTTAATCTCATTTACCATCGTCTGGTTTAATTTACTGCAGGCAGTAAGCGAGGAAGCAGTGGATCTGATTATGTGACATGAACATCAGAGTGATAAATGAATGTGATTGCTGATAAATAAATGTGACTGTACTGTTACATCCAATAATCCAAATATTATGGAGATAAGAATTAGTCTGTAAAACCTATTCTTCTGAAACAACCTTACAAAGCTCTGCCACTCACACCACCCAAATCTGTACCGACAAGAGAGCAAAGTCCAATTATATTTGTTATTTGTAAAGTTATGGGTTCAAACCCCATTCCAGAGAAATGGGCACGTAACCTAGACGAATCTATCATCGCGCTACTGAGGATGTGCAACACTGTCAGAGGCACCATCTTGCAGGTGAGACAATATATCAAGGTCCCATCTGTGCTATTCAAACCAGAGATGAGACGTTGTCCTGGTGTCCTAATGTTTATCCCATAACCAACATCAATGAACATCAATGAACCATATTATCTGGGCATCACGGCTGTCAGTGTGACCTAGTTGTGCACCATCTCCGTAGATGAACAGTGACTACTGTTCGAACATACTTAATTGGCTGCAAAGCACTTTGAGATGTACAAGGTTGTAAAAAGAGATATATTAAGGCAAAGGACGGGATTCTCTGAACCCCCGCCGGGTCTGAGAATCGCCGGGGGCCAGCGCCACTCCATCACGCCGGGACCCCTCGCCCCGCCGGGTAGGGGAGAATCCCGGCCAAAGTCTTTTGTTTCTTCTTTTTAATTGAGGCAAGATTATTATAATTTTTTTGCATTCTTAGGAGACCATTTATAATCATGCATAGACGAGAGAGAACTCGAACAAGGACAGATATCTCCGGAGAGTGGCCCTGCTGACAGCAATGACATTGGGCGGAATTCCCCATCCCATCCGCAATGTGGTCAGTGGCGAATGAGAATGGGTAATCTGGCAGGAGCTGAAAAATCAGAAAGCCGTCAGTGGAAAGTTACGTTGCAATTCTCCCAATGGCAGGTTAATGGCCGCTTGGTCTTCCTGAGCGCCATTTGCATTAATTTGTATCTTATGAATGTTCATTAAAACAGCTGGATTCCAGAATCATGTAAGGGGAGAGTGGGGTGTGAGGTGAGGCTGCCAGGGAAGGTGGGGGTTGGGGGGGGGGGGGGGGGGGGGCGGCGGCCGGGGATGATCTGACAAAGGTAAGGGGCAATGTGGAATGAGCACTGTGCAAGGAGGAGGGTGGATCAAGGACAAGTGCTCACAATGGCAGGCAGAGGGGCAAGGAGATGGGTGAAGAAGATGAACAATGGAAGGCAGAGGGAAGACCGAGGGGAGGGAAGCTGGGCCCCGAAAAGGCTGTATGACACACTGACAAACAAGTTGGTCTAAGGGCCAGCACGTGTATTACTGGGAGGGGATGTACACAGACTGTAGATTATGGGGTGGAGGCCTGTTCGGAGGAAACACACGCAGAATTTGCAGACTCCGCACAGACAGTGACCCAAGCCGGGAAGCATCCGTGCTACCCACTGTGCTACCGTGCTGCCAGAGTCAACCACATTGCTGTGAATCTGGAGTCACATGCAGGCCAGACAAGGTAAGGACAACAGATTTTCTTCCCTAAAGGACATTAGTGAACCAGATGGGTTTTTACAACAATTGTCAGTGGTTTCATGGTAATCTCCAGACTTTTAATTCCAGACTTGTATTAAATTCGAATTTCACCACCTGCAGTCGCGGGATTTGAACATCGACCCCAGAGTATTCTGGGTCACTGGATTACTAGTCCAGCGACAATACCACTATGCCACCGCCTCCCCAAGGAGCAGCACGCCACTGCATTTAGTTTCAAATTGGAAGAATTCGGCCCATTTTCTGAGCTGGAACCAATAAAATTAATTTGTATTTCTGGGACTGCAGTTGGTCATTCAGCTCCTCAATCCCGTTTACCATTCAGTTTAATTCTGGCTGATCTGTCCCTCAACCTTTGACCTGTATCTTTCCGATCGAATTAAAGTCTGTCAGCTTCAACCATAAAAATTGCATTTGACTCCCAACATGTACAGCAATCAGGTGACTGAATCCATCTTAATTTTGCTCTGAAATGGCCGAGTTCTAATTTCAAGACTTTACCTCTTCTTCTGCATTCCTTCACTGGATGAAATAAGTCTTCTTTATTTCCCCAACAAATGATTTTCTCATCGGAAACACCTCAATTCGATCATCCTTCAAACTTTCTAAACTCAAGGGAGCGTGATCTAAGTTGATGCTAGCTGTCACCATAACTTAACTCTCGAAGGCCTGGTAGCATTCTGTCAGCTAAAAATCATAGTATTTAATCTTGGATTAATTTAAAATACGGCTGTGTTTAGCCTACTTTAATTAATTATGTGTTGAGATGCCAGAGAAAGTTGATCAGGGTAGTGTTGTAGATGTATACAGGGTGGGATTCTCCATTTCTGAGACTAAGTGTTGACGCCAACGCAGAATTTGTGGACTTTCACGACAGAAAAACTGGCGGCACACCTGGACCAATTCCGTTAATATTGAGGGGCTAGCACCTGCGCCGCATGGAATACAATCGATTCCAATGAGAAACGGTGCCAGATTCGCTGGGTCCATGATTGACAAGCTATAGCCACACATACACATTACAATCCCCACACACACTCAGCCCAGGCAACAAGGTGGCACTGGTTGTGCTGGAGTGCACCCTCACAGCTGATTGGTCGGCTGGGGCCAGAGGGCACCTAAGGCCCTGAGGAGACACCTATATGACTCGCGGCACTAAGTTCAAAGTGGACTGTTAGCAGTGTGCACAGCTGCGTGGCTGCCTTGCCGGCTGCGGCAATGGTGTTCAATGTCCGTCCACCCCGACCCCACAGTCCACCTCCTGGCCATCACGCACTACTCCGCCCAGCCCTGGCAGAAGCCCCCCCTCCCGGCCAGTGGCACAACTGGCAGCACACTATGGCAATGTTGGACCCTTCCATACCCCCTCTCTCTCCCTCAGTCACTCTGGTATCATGATTTTTAAAAGCACAAGTGAACCACGCCGTCGGGAACTCGGCCCATCGGAGGCAGAGAATTGCGGAGGCCCCGGAGAATACCGGGTCAGGCCCGCTAATGATATGCAAACGATATCTGCTGTACGTCCGTTTCAGAACGCATTGACGCCGCAGTCAAGGTGATGTAGAATTGCAATTGTGCGTCAAATTGCATTTTCGGCATCAAAATCGATTCTCCGCCCAATCGCCTTGCCCGTTTTCGGTGCCAGCTAACGGAGAATCCCACCCATGGACTTTCAGAATATAAGGATGTGAGAAATAAGAACATTGGTAGACCATACAGCTCTTGAACCTGCTCCACAATCGTGGCTCATATTCTACCTCAACTGTACTTTCCTGCCCACTCCCCACATGCCTGAATTCCCTGAGAGGTCAATATCTATCTCAGCCGGGGCAGCATGGTGGCGCAGTGGGTTAGCCCTGCTGCCTCATGGTGCCGAGGTCCCAGGTTCGATCCCGGCTCTGGGTCACTGTCCATGTGGAGTTTGCACATTCTCCCTGTGTCTGCGTGGGTTTCGCCCCCACAACCCAAAGATGTGCAGAGTAGGTGAATTGGCAGTGCTAAATTGCCCCTTAATTGGAAAAATGAATTGGATATACGAAATTTAAAAAAAAAATCTATCTCAACCTCGGGTACATTCATCCACAACCCTTTGGAGTTGATAATTCACAACTCTCTGAGTGAAGGAATTCCTCCCCATCACAATACTTAAATGATCCTCCCATAATCCTAAGACCGTGCCCCCTTGTTCTACATTCCCCAATCAAGGACACAACCTCAGTCATCACCGTTCAACCCCTTTAGAAGCTGAAACATTTTACTGAGATCCCCTCTCATTCTTCTAAGCTGCTCAGAGTATGAGCTCCATTTACGCCAGCCCTCTCATCCTGGAACCCAATCTAATGAAACTTTACTCCACCCCCTCCAAAGCAAGTATAACCTCCCTTTGATATGGAGACCAAAGCTGTACACAGTATTGCAGATGTACTCTCATCAAAACCCTATACAATCGTAGTAAGATTTCCTCATCCCTGTACTCCACTCCTCTTGGTATGGGCCAACATGCTATTTGCCTTCCTAATTGGCTGTTGTCTCTGCAGGCGAACTTTGTGTTTTCCTTGTGTGATTACATACATGTTTCTCCGAACGTCAACAATTTAGTTTCACACCCTTTAAAACATATTATACGTTTCTACTCTGACAAGGAAACAACCTCACTCTTCTTCCCATTATACTCTATCCACCACCCATTCACAAAACCTGTCCATATCACTTTGTCACCTACTTGTGTCCTCACAGCTTACAATTCCACCCAGTTTTGTATTGTCAGCAAATTTGGATACATTATTCTCAGTCTGTTCATCTATATCATCAAAATAAATTGTAAATAACTAAGGCCCCAGCATTGATCCTTGTAACTTTCCATAGGTTCCAGCCTGAAAAGTCTATGCTTATCCCTATTAGAACATAGAACATACAGTGCAGAAGGAGGCCATTCGGCCCATCGAGTCTGCACCGACCCACTTAAGCCCTCACTTCCACCCTCTCCGCGCAACTAAATAACCCCTGCTAACCTTTTTTGGTCACTAAGGGCAATTGATCATGGCCAATCCACCTAACCTGCACGTCTTTGGACTGTAGGAGGAAACCGGAGCACCCGGAGGAAACCCACACAGATACAGGGAGAATGTGCAGACTCCGCACAGACAGTGACCCAAGCCGGGAATCGAACCTGGGACCCTGGCGCTGTGAAGCAACAGTACTATCCACTTGTGCTACCGTGCTGCCCAAAACCTGTTCCATATCTCTTTGTCGCCAACTTGTGTCCTCACAGCTTACAATTCCACCCAGTTTTGTATTTTCAGCAAATTTGGATACATTATTTTCAGTCTGTTCATCTATATCATCAAAATAAATTGTAAATAGCCGAGGCCCCAGCATTGATCCTTGTAACGTTCCATAGGTTCCAGCCTGAAAAGTCTATGCTTATCCCTATTCTCTACTTCCTGGCTGTTAAACATGCTTCTTCTATGCTAATATATTACCCCCAAACTCCATAAGCCCTTATCTTTTGTATTTACATTCTTTTTGTGACCTTATTGAATCCGTTTTGGAAATCCAAATGTGCTAGATCTACTGGCTCCCCTTTATCTTGCTGCAACCTCAAAAATTCAAATAAATTTGCCCTTTCATAAAACCTGATCATACTATCATTTTATAATTTCATTTTTAAGACTTTCTTAATAATAGACTCCAATATTTTCCTAACAACTCATATCAGGCTAACTGGCTTGTGTGTCTCTGCTTTCTCTTTCTTTCTTGCTACCTTCCATCTGCTGGAAACATTGTAGAACCTAGGGAATTTTGGAAACCCCAACCAGTGCACCCATGGGGCGAAATGTTCTCTTTTTTGTCAACTCAGGCGGGAAAAGTGGTGTGTAGCCCACCACCTGCACTGCTGACGTTTCCCGGCATATTTTTTGACAGATGGACGAAAAACATCTCACTGGCAGGGTAAGCTCTGAACGGGCCCGAAGGGCGCTCCAATCTGAAAAAAATAAAAATAAAGAAGGATCCCACCACATCCACAGACTAGGATCCCCACACCCCATGGCATGCCCCCTGGGAACCTCCCCCTTGCCCAGGGAGTCCCCCACTCCAAACCTCCCTAGTGTAAGTCTCCCCCTGGCAGTGCTTGGGCCCGGCTACCTGTGGGGACTGTGCCCAGGCATGGCCAAGGTACTGCCAGGGCGATTCTCTGAGACCCGAGAATCGGCGTGTTCGTGGAGCCCTCCGCGCAGCTGGGGGGCCATTGCCAGAGGCCCGCCCAGCGATCCTCCGCTCCCGGCTGGCCGAATTCCCGAAGGCGTGGTTCTAACCACCTATCACCATTCGGAAAGCTCGCGTGGGGGGCGGGGGGATCGGACACCGGGGGTGGGGGTGGGGGGGGGAGGGGCCTTATGAGCAGTTGGGGGACAGATCGGGGCGGTCGGATCTTCAGGCGCACGGTCCATCCCCCCGACCTACATTCTTCAACTGCCTCTGCGGTCTGAGTCCACCATGGAGCTCGGTGCGGCAGCTGGAAGTGCAGGGGCCCATATCCACAGCTAAAGCTGCGTGTATCACTCTGGGTCCCTGCTACCCTCCTGCAGGTGACTGAATTGGCTGATCTTTTTTACAGGAAACTCCAGAGTGAAATGCCAGCGTTTTTATGCCGGCGTGGGGACATAGTCCCATTTTGGGAGAATCCAGCTCATGTTGTCTATATCTCCCCAGTCCTCTCGTTCCCTGTTCCTGGCTGTGCCTCCTCACTGTTTTTATATCCTCAGCCTTCTCCTGCCTTGCTCCTTTCTATGCCTCCTGACTATTTGTATATCCTCAAACCCCAGTCCTGTTTCTGATTCTACCTCCCTACACAATTCTCCTCAAAGTTCACAGTGCTTCCAAGAGTTGTGTCATCCACAAATTGTGAAATGTTGCCCTCTGCCCCAAGGTCATTAATATGTACCAGGAAGCCCAACCCCTGCGGATCTCACTTTCAGCCTTCTTCCAGTTCAAAAAAGCATCCATTAACCACTGCTTTCATTTCCTGTCACTCAGCCAGCAGCAGTTGGAAAATATTGGACTCTATTTTTTCTTGGGACAGAAAAGGTTAAGAGGTGACCTGATTGTGGTTTTCAAGATGTTTTGATAGAGAAGAAAAAAATACCCTCTGGTACAGGGGTGAAGAAGTAAAAGTTATAGATTCAAAATCATTGGCAAAAAGGAGAATAGGAGACTTATTTTCACCCATTAAGTTGTCAGGGTCTGGAAGAGTCTTCGTGAAAAAGATGGTGGAAGCTGATTCCATAAACAAAATTGGACAGATACTCGAAGATGAGAAACCTCCAGAGTTACAGACAAAAAGAGGTCATTTTGGGTCTAGGCACAACTGCTCTTTTGAATGTCCAGTACAGGCCCCATGGGCCAAATGGCCTCATCCTAAATTGTAAGCTTCTAGGATTCTTTGATTCTATGAGCATGTTTGTTTTGCAAAGTGCGGAAATTTTCAGAACCATATTTGCGATATTAGTACACATCGAGCCCAAAGTGATTCTTACACCTCCACAGCCTGATGTAACCCTGACTCAGCAAGTGATAAATCACTAAAGATCTGATGTATGCACCATAAAGTGTGATTAAATACCTTAAGAACAGGCAAACCCACTTTCTCCCATACCACCACTCGGCCGTCAGTGATGTGTGCCTCTCTATTTCGCTCCTTAGCCCCACTGCTAAGACTTAAACACAGAGGTTCGCTAACTTTAGCCTACACCTCTAACTGCAATGAACCTGCAGATTCCTGTTAATGTGTAACCTTAAAAATTGCTGTGTGCTGCCAAAAACAAATATCAATTTAAAGCGTGAAGGAAACATTGTAATTATGGTGATATTTTGCTTCATAATTCATAAATAAACTCTGTTTTCTGCTAATTGATATTCACAATTAGTTTTTAATGAGAAATCAATTTTCAGACTAAACATGGTCCATTGCTCCTGAGTTGGAAGTTGGAGCGTTCCCACTAGGAGAGGACTCCCTCAATCCGGTTATGGGGAGAGTGCAGAGTTTTAAGCAGCACTTTCCAGTCACATAGGAATATCTGTATCTCAGGTTAATGTAACATCTGTCTTTATCATTGGGCTCAATGTTGCTGGTTCAACAATAAATAAACATTAAGACCATAAGATGTGGGAGCAGAAGTAGACCATTTGGTCCATCCAGTCTGCTCCGTCATTCAATGAGATTGTGATACTCTCCCACCTTATCTCCATAACCAATGATTCTCTTCCTGTTTAAAAATCTGTCATAGCCTTGACATACTTGATGGCCCAGCCCCTACATCTCTCTGTTATAAAGAATTCCACAGATTCACTACCCTCTGAGAGAAGAAACTTCCCCTCATCTCTGTCTGAAATGGGCAACGCCTTACTCTGAGAATGTGCCCTCTGGTCCAAGACTCTCCCATTTCTGACGCTGATCAGATAAATAAACCAATACTTATACACAGATTCTATTTCACAAATACATGCGTACACTGACCCTCTTCCACAATCACATGCACACAGACCTCTTTCACATACACACACTTAGAAGGACCCACATTTGCAAACATAGACAGACGCACACCCTCTTACACACACACAGACACACACATTCTTTCACAGACACACACACAGACCGGCAACCCTTTTAACAGTTGCAGGTGTAGCCATCTGAGATGGCCACCTGCAAAGGACCATGGGAATTATGGCCAACCCAGGACTCAGACAGATACAGAGCTTCTGTGTATTTGAAACGCAGGTCGCTCGACCTGATCGAAACCCCCGCTCATTTGCATTTTAATGGCTCATTCCCCAGAACAATAGGACTCCAATCAAGAAACTGGTACAGCCATAGACTGATTGGCACTCAGAGAGCCCTTTACTCAGAGAGCCCAACTGCCAAGGTCAATGACTGCTAAGGACCCGCCCAACCACCAAGGCACCTGCCCCTTTATTGGCTGAAATCGAAGGTAGTGATCAGAGCCCTGTCGAACTATTGGATCCAAGATAAAGGACCACCCCAAAGAGCGCGAAATCCCAGAGGGATAAAGGGGGACAAAGCCATGTGCTCTGTCGCTTTTGGACCCAGCCTGTGCCAGTCCCTTCTGGATCAGGCCCGTGTCAGCCAATTGTAGCAGGAACAGCCAGCCAAGTTCAAGAGCAACATTTGATACCTGATGGATGAGCCCAGCAGAGACAGAGCCACATCTTCAAACCAGCCACATGAGATCAAGATAAAGGCCTTATCCATTTGCACAGTGCCGGTCGTCCTGAAGTTAAGTATAGGTTATTACAGCTGATAGGTGTAGATAGACTCGTAGTAGATATTGGCCGGGATTCTCCCCTACCCGGCGGGGCGGGGGGGGGTCCCGGTGTACCGGAGTGGCGAGAACCACTCTGGCATCGGGCCTCCCCAAAGGTGCAGAATTCTCTGCAGCTTTGTGGGCTAGGCCCGTGCCGGAGTGCCTCCCGCTCCGCTGACCAACGCGAACGGCATTTGGCGCCCCGCCGACCGACATGAACGGCTGGCCGAAAGGCCTTCACCGGTCAGCGTGCGTCCGTGCATGCGCCGGAGCGTCAGCGGCCACTGACGTCACCCCGGCGCATGCGCGGTGGAGGGGGTCTCTTCCGCCTCCGCCATGGTGGAGGCCGTGGCGGCGGCAGAAGAAAAAGAGTGCCCCCACGGCACAGGCCCGCCCGCCAAACGGTGGGCCCCAATCGCGGGCCAGGCCACCGCGGGGGCACCAACCCGGGGTCAGATCACCCCGCGCCCCCCCCCAGGACCCCGGGGCCCACTCGCGCTGCCTGCTCCCGCCGGCACCAGAGGTGGTTTAAACCACGTCGGCGGGAGAGGCCTGACAGCGGCGGGTCTTCGGCCCATCGCGGGCCAGAGAATTGCCGCGGGGGGCCCACCGACCAGCGCGGCGCAAATCCCGCCCCCGCCGATTCCCAGGTGGCGGAGAATTCCGGCCACAGCGGGGGCGAGATTTACGCCAGCCCCGGGCGATTCCCCGACCCTGCGGGGGGTCGGAGAATTCCGCCCATTGTGTTTGAATGTGTTTGAATGTCGAAGTAATCCTTGTGTGTGTAAATAAACCATCTTTTGAACTGACTGACTGGTTGTGTGGTCATATGTAAGATAGAGTATGAGAGTAAACTTGCTCAGAATATAAAAACAGACAGTAAAAGTTTTTACAAATATACAAGACAAAAAAGAGTGGCTAAGGTAAATATTGGTCCTTTAGAGGATGAGAAGGGAGTTTTAATAATGGGAAATGAGGAAATGGCTGAGGAACTGAACAGGTTTTTTGGGTCGGTCTTCACAGTGGAAGACACATATAACATGCCAGCGACTGATAGAAATGAGGCTATGACAGGTGAGGACCTTGAGAGGATTGTTGTCAATAAGGAGGGAGTGATGGGCAAGCTAATGGGGCTAAAGGTAGACAAGTCTCCTGGCCCTGATGGAATGCATCCCAGAGTGCTAAAAGAGATGGCAAGGGAAATTGCAGATGCACTAGTGATAATTTACCGAAATTCACTAGACTCTGGGGTGGTCCCGGTGGATTGGAAATTAGCAAACGTGACGCCACTGTTTAAAAAAGGAGGTAGGCAGAAAGCAGGAAATTATAGGCCAGTGAGCTTAACTTCGGTAATAGGGAAGGTGCTGGAATCTATCACCAAGGAAGAAATTACGAGGCATCTGGATAGTTATTGTCCCATTGGGCAGACGCAGCATGGGTTCGTAAAAGGCAGGTCATGCCTAACTAATTTAGGGGAATTTTTTGAGGACATTACCAGGGCAGTAGATAACGGGGAGCCGATGGATGTGGTATATCTGGATTTCCAGAAAGCCTTTGACAAGGTGCCACACAAAAGGTTGCTGCATAAGATAAAGATGCATGGCATTAAGGTTAAAGTAGTAGCATGGATAGAGGATTGGTTAATTAATAGAAAGCAAAGAGTTGGGATAAATGGGTGTTTCTCTGGTTGGCAATCAGTAGCTAGTGGTGTCCCTCAGGGATCCGTGTTGGGCCCACAATTGTTCACAATTTACATAGATGATTTGGAGTTGGGGACCAAGGGCAATGTGTCCAAGTTTGCAGATGACACTAAGATGAGTGGTAAAGCGAAAAGTGCAGAGGATACTGGAAGTCTGCAGAGGGATTTGGATAGGTTAAGTGAATGGGCTCGGGTCTGGCAGATGGAATACAATGTTGACAAATGTGAGGTTATCCATTTTGGTAGGAATAACAGCAAACGGGATTATTATTTAAACGATAAAATATTAAAGCATGCCGCTGTTCAGAGAGACTTGGGTGTGCTAGTGCATGAGTCACAGAAGGTTGGTTTACAAGTGCAACAGGTGATTAAGAAGGCAAATGGAATTTTGTCCTTCATTGCTAGAGGGATGGAGTTTAAGACTAGGGAGGTTATGTTGCAATTGTATAAGGTGTTAGTGCGGCCACACCTGGAGTATTGTGTTCAGTTTTGATCTCCTTACTTGAGAAAGGACGTACTGGCGCTGGAGGGTGTGCAGAGGAGATTCACTAGGTTAATCCCAGAGCTGAAGGGGTTGGATTATGAGGAGAGGTTGAGTAGACTGGGACTGTACTCGTTGGAATTTAGAAGGATGAGGGGGGATCTTATAGAAACATTTATAATTATGAAGGGAATAGATACGATAGATGCGGGCAGGTTGTTTCCACTGGCGGGTGACAGCAGAACTAGGGGACATAGCCTCAAAATAAGGGGAAGTAGATTTAGGACTGAGTTTAGGAGGAACTTCTTCACCCAAAGGGTTGTGAATCTATGGAATTCCTTGCCCAGTGAAGCAGTTGAGGCTCCTTCATTACATATTTTTAAGGTAAAGATAGATAGTTTTTTGAAGAATAAAGGGATTAAGGGTTATGGTGTTCGGGCCGGAAAGTGGAGCTGAGTCCACAAAAGATCAGCCATGATCTAATTGAATGGCGGAGCAGGCTCGAGGGGCCAGATGGCCTACTCCTGCTCCTAATTCTTATGTTCTTATGTTCTTATGACCGATATAAGGGAAAGACCTGTGGTTCACCGAGATAAACAGAAATACCCACAGTATTGGCGATGCTGTTGGGACATAACATCATATTATAAATAGAGCCTCATTATCATAAAGAGCAACACAGCATAACCTCCCGAGTCTGAAACTCCATCCCTCTAGCAATGAAGGACAAAACTCCATTCACCTTCTTAATCACCTGTTGCACCTGTAAACCAACTTTTTGCGACTCATGCACTAGGACACCCAGGTCTCTCTGCACAGCAGCATGTTTTAAAATTTTATCATTTAAATAATAATCCATTTTGCTGTTATTCCTACCAAAATGGATAACCTCATATTTGTCAACATTGTATTCCATCTGCCAGACCCTAGCCCCTTCACTTAAACTATCCAAATCCCTCTGCAGACTTCCAGTATCCTCTGCACGTTTTGCTTTACCACTCATCTTAGTGTCGTTTGTAAACTTGGACATATTGCCCTTGGTCCCCAACTCCAAATCATCTATGTAAATTGTGAACAATTGTGGGCCCAACACTGATCCCTGAGGGGCACCACTAGCTACTGATTGCCAACCAGAGAAACACCCATTAATCCCAACTCTTTGCTTTCTATTAATTAACCAATCCTCTATCCATGCTACTACTTTACCCTTAACGCCATGCATTTTTATCTTATGCAGCAATCTTTTGTGTGGCACCTTGTCAAAAACTTTCTGGAAATCCAGATATACCACATCCATTGGCTCCACGTTATCTACCGCACTGGTAATGTCCTCAAAAACTTTCATAAACACATGCACCCTACCCTCTTTCACAAACACACAGACGCAACAACTCTCATGCACACGCACACATACACAAACAAATTCACAGACAGGATCAGATCAGCTATCTGGTTTAATTTTCTTTGAGCTCAAGGGTGGGTTAAATTCTAAATTATGTAAAATGGACAACTGATTAGGACAGCAAAGTGGCGCAAGTGATTAGCACAGTTGCCTCATGGCGCAGATGTCCCAGGTTCGATCCCGACTCTGCGTCACTGTCCATGTGGATTTTGCACATTCTCCCCATGTGTGCGTGGGTTTCGCCCCCACAACCCAAAAGATGTGCTGTGTAGGTGGATTGGCCAAGGCAAATTGCCCCTTAATTGGAAAAAATAAATTGGATACTCTAAATTTATTTTTTTTAAATGGACAACTAATCTGATATTGTCAACTTCCCCTGAGGCTTGCTGGGTAAAATTACTGGCTTTAGTCAATTTCACCTGAAGTTGACAAAATCCAAATATAGACTGGTTTATATTCGCGTTTCAGATTTGCAATTTATCCCCCTTTTCGACCTAAGTGTTTTACAGTGAATCAAATGTTGGACAGAGATGCTACATTGCAGCCTACATCTGCTCTAATTAACTCAGGATCAGCTCCACAGATGCGGATATTATCTAAATGCTGATATAGATTAAGTATTTTCGGAACAGCAAAATGCATTCACTAACAATTTAGTGAGTGGAACTGTGAAAGATCAGCAAAGCCAACAATCAGGAATAATAAAAGGAGCTGTGAAAAGATTAACTTTTGTTAAGAATCAAATGCCTATGTGCATTTCAATGTAAAATTAGCTCGGCTTTGAAAACCATTCCCTCTTATGTTCATGAGCAGTTTACACATTAGTAGAAACTAAGGAGATGCTAATAATCTTGAATGATGCCTGATTATGATCCGATTTGCATCAAGACAAACATTCTAATGTTTACTGGCAATTATTACAGATATTGCAGGATTCACAGTGTTTTTCGACAGCAACTGCAGATGTGGATTAAGTGTTGCATCTGTAATATGTCAACCAGAACAGTAGAAAAAATCCACTATCATTGGTAAAATATTGTATATGTATGTTCATTCCCTATTTTTAAAAATAAATTTAGAGCGTCCAATTATTTCTTTTTTCCAATTAAGGGGCAATTTAGAATCGCCAATCCACCAAGCCTGCACATCTTTGGGGTGTGGGGGTGAAACCCATGCAGACATGGGGAAAATGTGCAAACTCCACACGGACAGTGACCCAGGGCCGGAATTCAAACTGGAGTCCTCAGCGGCGTAGTCCCAGTGCTAACCACTGCACCACATGCCACCCTCCGTTCATTGCCTATTAATAGTTGCTAAAGCAAATGTTTTCAGGAATAGGACTTTGTTAAGTATTGTGACCCTGGACTAGACCCTAGCATTTTCCAGGATACTGGACAGAAACCCAATATTTTTAATTTGTAAAGATGTGAGGACATTCGCTCCAGGAATGACTCTAAGAATAAACAACATGGTATATTAAAGAAACTTTATTATTATCACAGTATTAAACTAACTTTAACAGCACAGAAATGAGGCTTACAATTACCAGTTAAACAATGCTTAACAGTAAAATGAAACACTCCTAACTGCTACTTTCTTTATCTCCAATCAAACAAAACCCATCACAGATCAAAACCCACTTTGAAATAAAATTAGCGAACAGAGGAGTTTTTCTGTCAGCACCTGGATAAAGAATTCCTTTCAAAGACTGCATTGAGAAAGAGAGAGATCCTGGACAGGATTCTCCGATCCCCCCGCTGGGGTGCCGTTTTTTGGGGGCCGGCGGGATTCCCGCCATGCCGTTTGGGGGCCTCTGTCAATGGTCCCCACCGGCAATTCTCTGGGCCCCGATGGGCCGACTGGCCATCCAGTTTTGTCCAGTCCCGCCGGCGTGAATTACTCACCTCACGCACGGTGGGACCTGGCAGGTAAGTGTGCGGGGGCGGGGGGGGGGGGTCCTGGTTGGCGCGGGGGGGATCCGATCCGGGGGGGAGGGGAACCCCCACAGTGGACTGGCACATAATCAGGGCCTACCGATCCTGCGGGCGGGCTGTTTCCATGGGGGCTTGCTTCCTCCGCACCGAGCCCTGTGGGAGTCCGCCATATTGCCCGGGGGCCGGCGCGGAGAAGAGAGTGGGCGCATGCGCGGATATATGGTGGTTGGTCTGCGCATGTGCGGAAATACGCCGGCTGGTCCGCGGAAGCGCAAGATCACGCTGGCCCTCCCGCACATGTGCAAACTCGCGCTGGCCCTTCGGCGCCCTTTGGAGAGGCACTAACGACTCCGCCGGCAACCTAGCCCCTGAAAGTTTGGAGAATTCCTCACTTTCGAGGGCTGTTGACGCCAGAACGGTTGGCATCGGTTTTCCCGCCGGCGTGGGGAATTAGTCCCCAGGCGGGAGAATCCCGCTCCACATCAGGAAACAGCCTGTTTATTCTTGTCTGTGTCAAAACTTTGCTCAACCTGACAGCCTTTTGCAGAAGCTGTTGTTCTGTTCAAAACCAAATCGAAACTGACTTCTAGTGACCACGTACAGACCTAGCTCCTCCCATTACTACATCATCTTT
The DNA here is from genome assembly GCF_902713615.1 of Scyliorhinus canicula. Classification (NCBI taxonomy): domain Eukaryota; kingdom Metazoa; phylum Chordata; class Chondrichthyes; order Carcharhiniformes; family Scyliorhinidae; genus Scyliorhinus; species Scyliorhinus canicula. Next base: position 40,108,667 of record NC_052153.1, read on the forward strand.
ATCCCACTCAAATCCCATGGCCTAATTATGTAAGTTTAAAAATGGTCTCTAATGATGTACTCCACAGAAATCCTAATAAAACCTATTAACCTCTAGTTTTAAACATAAGCAATAAGAAATTATGATGATCTCACCTTTATGATATCTTAATAGCTTTAAATTGAGGAGTGGTAGATATAGGACAGATGTCAGAGGCAGTTTTTTTACTCAGAGAGTAGTAGGGGTGTGGAACGCCCTGCCTGCAACAGTAGTAGACTCGCCAACTTTAAGGGCATTTAAGTGGTCACTGGATAGACATATGGATGAAAATGGAATAGTGTAGGTCAGATAGGCTTCAGATGGTTTCACAGGTCGGCGCAACATCGAGGGCCGAAGGGTCCATACTGCGCTTTAATGTTCTATGTTTTATGTTAATTGCACCCTTTTGCAGCCACATTTTCTGTGTTTCTTTTAAACTAGGATTTAAAAGAAATACTGCAGCAGATATATACATACCCTAGCTCAGGCATTTAAAACTATCACTGCAACAGATACATATAACACAACATATATACCAATTACTTTCATTCATCACATAAGGAATGTAGATTGAAGTCTGATTTGAAAGAGAAATATGTATTTGCAATTTGAGATCATGTATCACTCGAGAGATGGTCAGAGAGCTTTGGTCAAAAGTGTTGAGTGTACATATTGTACTAAATTTTGAAAATTTTATAAAATCAAAATGATGCATTTTTATTTTTCTTAGGTTCTTTTACATGACGTAGGTGTCTTAGTACATTCAGAAATGTAACAAGATCCACTGCTGCTGTAGTAATGCCTGTGAATGTATATTTGCAGCTAAGAATTGGTTACCTAAGACTTTTGGGGATGGCGGGGTGGGAACGTGGTGGAAGGGTTTGTGATTCGCGATCTTCCCGCACTCAATCCTATTTGATAGTCAGAACACAACCAGTACACTGTCTCCTCATTTGCACGACTAGTATTCAAGCAATCATGATTCGCACTATTAACAGCTGAATGCTCGATGACGAGTTCTGTGTCTTGCATGTCTAGCATCTGTTCTAGCTAGCATGCACCTCTTAAAGACAGCATATCCCTTTTAAAAGGGGCTGCACTGATTGGGAGGAAGTTTCTGCTGACAGCCTCTGCAGGAATTGGTTGGAAGGAAAGACACACCAATGGAGCAACAGGCAAAAGGGAAGGTTTAGTCACATGGGTCAACAGGAGTGGATAGGCCATGCTTCAACACAAGGCCAGGAGGCCATTCATGAATGCTCTCAGAAGGAAATGGAAGCAGGTGGCCACAGAGGTCAATTCATGAACTCATCTCGGCCCCAAAGCCTGACAGCAGTCCCGCAAGAAGTTTAATGACCTCCCATGGATTAATGCATCATCACATGACATCTCTGGCTCACCACACCACCAACGTCTCATGCTTTTCAATGCACCTACATCACTCACTCATTAGCAGTCCCTAGCAATCAGGACTCAGGCTAACTTTTAGATGGCCAACCTCACTCTCACACGCTTTCCAATTATGCCAACCTCACATCCGCTACCCCCTGCTTCCATATACCTCCAGCTAAGATTTTTAAGCGTGTGGTGAATACATCATTGTACTTCTGGGATGCTGTTGTGGAATTTCTTCAAGGAGATGTTCATGGACCCATTTTCTTCGGCTGCTTCATCGATTATCTGTATTATAAAATAAGGGAGGTGAAAAATTATCAATGTTCGGCTCCCAATTTATTTGAAAACAATAGCTGCAGTCAGCTTATGGTAGAACACGGACAACATTCAGACATGGGCTGTGAAGCGGTGGTTATATATTCACCACACAAACGCAATCTTGAACCAGAAAATACAGCAATCTTCAACACTGTCATGAGCCAGAGTTCCCCACCATCAATAATCACAAACTGGAAGAAAAGAGAAATTAAGGTCAGAGTTTTATTTGCTCCTCCCACCGGTGGGATTTTCTGGTCTCACCAAAGCCAATGGACTTTGAACGGTTCCCGCATTTTACGGCCCTGCCCCAACTGCAACGATGCTGTAAATTTCCTCCCGAAAAGCTTTCTCATTGCACATACTGTTTGCATATTTATGACCTGCCCGATTTCACCACAGAAACTTAGTATAATATCATCTTATTGCTAAACCCCTGCATGCTTCCACATTATAAGAAAAGCTTAAAAACTTAAAGATTAGCTGAAAACTATCTGCAAAAGCAAACGTTGATAGTTCCTACAAAGATTTGACCTCATTATTGTATGCAAATTGATCTTCACAATTTGCTGACATTGAGCATATTCCATTTTAAAAGGTTATTAGTAAGTTTTACTTAGGATCACATTTCCTACATTTTGCAAGATGCAACCAGAGTAAAATGTTATTATCAGTCAGTCAGCTGGTGCCAGAGGCTCAATAGAAACATTTTAAACAGTTTGACATTACTGAACTCCTGCTTTTGTACTGTAATTATATATATATCACACCGCCTCATATAGCTGATGTACTCAATGTTGGTTTAGATAAATTCAATCAGAGAAGGGGGTTATTATTGCCAGTGACTATCTGGATCCAGGCTCAATTGTTGCAACATAATAGTATGCTTTTTTTTGAAGTTCTCACTTATTTTTAACTTTGTAAGCGCCACTCCAATTTGTACCGAAGAACACTTCAGAGTCTATTTGTAATCCTGCACAACCTGAGGGGTCTTTCACCATTACATTCTGTGATGTAACACTGCAAAGCAAAGCAGTTGGCTTTGGAAACAGCAGGGAGATTGGGTTATTGAAGACCAGAGGATAACCTTTAGGCTTTCCTCCTTTGTGGTATCTCTTTCAGTCCACTTGATAAAAGCAAATGTAATATCAGGATTCTTTTTGCATTTTAATGATCATAATTTATCTTAATATGTATCAAGTCCAAAGATGTGCAGGTTAGGTGGGTTCGCCATTCTAAATCGCCCCTTAGTGTCCAAAGGTTAGGTTGGGTTAAGGGTTTGCTGGGATGTAGATCTAGGGAGGGTACTTTTTCAGAGAGCCAGCGCAGCCTCAATGGGCCAAGTGGCCTCCTCCTGCAATGTCAGGATTCTAAAGATAATGAATTGGTAATATTATTTTAACAATTGCACCATGCAGGTTTGACAATCATTCGATAAGGAGGGTTTGGGTGATTCTTGTACTTCGCAAGTGAAGTCTGTAAGAGTTGAAGAATAGAACACTTTATGAGCAGAAGATTTCAGAATAAGGAGACACACAAAGAGAAGGCTGCACCTGAATGCAACATTGGCCAAGTTGAAGTCGGACATATGGTGCGGGATTCTCCGACCCCCCTGCCGGGCCAGAGAATCGTCGGGGGGAGGGGGGCGTTAATTCCGCACCACCGCTCTGATGCTGGCTGCCAAATTCTCCAGCGCCGGTTTTCGGCAGGGGCGGGGATCACGTTGCGCCGGTCGGGGGCTGTTGGCAGCGCATCCCCGGGAATTGTGCAGGCTCCGAAAGGCCGAGCGGCCGCGCATTCCTGGCCAGTGCCACCGGCGTGAAATGAACAGGGTCCATCCCAGCGAACCTGGTTGTCTGCTGTCTAGCCCTAGATGGGCTCGGCGGGATCCGGACCCGGGGGTGCCCCAATGGTGGTCTTGCCAGCAATCGGGGCCCACCGACCTGCAGGTGGGCCTGTGCCGTGGGGCACTATTTCCCTCCGCACCGGCCTCTGTAAGGCTCCGTAATGGCCGGCACAGAGAAGAAACCCTCTGCGCCTGCGCAGGGAACACGCCGGCAATCCTGCGCATGCGCCAACTCGCACCAGCCCACGGCGGCCCTTAGGCGCCGGTTGACGCGGCACCAGCCCCTCCAGCGCCGGCCTAGCCCCCGGAAGTGTGGAGGATGCCACAACTTCCGGGTGGCCCGACGCCGGAGTGGTTCGCGCCCTCTTGGCGCCAGTAAAGGCCGCACCGCCAATTCCGGGAGAATCCCGGCCATGGTTTACATGGGAATTTTTGCAGCTTTGCAGCATTGGAGTGAGTCATCGGTGCTCTATAAAACAAGATACATTTGAAAGGCGCACAAAGTAAGGGGATACACAGAGAAGGGACTATGGCTCATAGATCATACAATCATAGAATTTACAGTGCAGAAGGAGGCATTCGGCCCATCGAGTCTGCACTGGGCCTTGCAAAAGCACTCCACTTAAGCCCACACCTCTACCCCATCCCCATAACCCAGTAACCCCACCCAACACTAAGGGCAATTTTGGACACTAAGGGCAATTTAGCATCGCCAATCCACCTAACCTGCACATCTTTGAACTGTGGGAGGAAACCGGAGCACCCAGAGGAAACCCACGCACACATGGGGAAAACATGCAGACTCCACACAGACAGTGGCACGTTCACCAGGACCACTGGTGTCCCATCCATGACACCACTGACTATGACGTGCAGTCTCCCTGGGTTCGTACCCATCTTCGTCACTGTAAACACTTTTCTCTTATTGAGCAGTATGGCTACCCCCCGTCCCTCGTCCCAAAGCAGCGATGGTACGTATGTCCCACCACCTAGCCCTTTCTTACCCGAAGTTGGTCCTTCTCCCTCAGGTCCATCTCTTGGAGGAAGATTATGTCAGCTTTCATACTTTTCAGGTGATCGAAGACTCTGGATGTTTTCACTGGGACATTAAGTCCCCTGACATTCCAGGTGAGTATCCTGATTGGGGATTTTGCCCCACGCCCACCGCTGTTGGATCAACCAATACTTACCTTCTAGATACACCCCTGCGCGAAGGGGTTTCCCATTATTGGGAGATCATCCGAAATGGCCACGGTCACCGTTCTCACCATGAGGCCGTGCCCCTGCGCTTTGGGGTTTCCCTTTGTCCAGGAGCCACCCAACATGGCTGCCAGCTATGTGGGTGAGCCCCTGCGCTCTGGGGTTTCCTTTTGTTTGGGGACTCTCCAAAGCGGCTGTTTGTGGTGCCATTTTTTGTTCCCTGTTATCTCATGTGGCCTGTTGTAGCCTAGAGCCCTTCAACTGCTTGTCCCTTTGTTCTCCCTGTGGTTCCTGCTTCTCTCCCTTTCTGCTGCCCCCTCTTCCCTACTGTTGCCTCCCACTGTTCTCCCACAACCCCTGTCTACCCTCTATCTATCCCCCGTTGGTGGTGTACACCATTCCACCCCCACCCCTCACCCCCTTGAACCCAGGATATACTTCAGCAAAGGGAAGAACTTGCACATATAATTTTTTTGATGGCTACCGCATTCTACCGTCCATAAACCTGTGCTCATGATTACGGTCCCAATAGAGCCTGATAACTTTTAAAAAGGCATTGTAATTCCTAATGACTAGTTGAAAGGATCGCAAGACAAGATTTCAATGTTCAAGACTTTTACTGTAAGAAATGAATCAAAAGAAAATGGGCTGGATTCCCCGCACCCCGATGCCAAAACCGCGGCCGGCGCCGGGTTGGAGAATCCAGTTTGACGCAGAAATCGGGACCAGCGCCGATTCGCTGATTCTCCGGGCGCCGAAAAGCGGCTTCACCAGGGAATACTCCGCCCCGCCTGGGGCCATTGCCAGAAGCCCACTCAGTCCTCCACCCCCGACCAGCCGAAGTCCTGACAGCGTGGAACTAACCTGGTCCAGTCAGTCGGGATTCTCGCGTAGCGGCTGCAGACTCAATCCGCGGCAGCCCTGGTCAGGGGCGGGCCAGTCGGTGGCCAGGAGGGGCCTTATTGGCGGCTGGGGAGTGTTCGTGCGGGCGACCGATTGGGGGGACTCCTTTGTGGGTCTACCGCTGTGATCTGAGTCCGCCGTGTGCTTATGTGGCCTCTGACCCGGAAGTGTGGGGGGCCCGTATCCGCAGCAAAAGCTGCGAGATTTACTCTGGGTCCCTGCTAACCCCCTGCAGGGTTGTGAATTCGTGTCCCTTTAATCCAGGATTTTCCGGAGTAAAAGTCCACCGTTTTGACGCCGGCGTGGGGACATAGTCCCAGAAACGGAGAATCCAGCCCAATATGTTTAAACAGTATTTGGCAATTTATGTTCCAAACCACATAAAAATAAATTCCCCTTTTAACTTATTAACATGACTGAAAGTCCTATGTCATAGTTATACTTTACACAATACATTAATTGGAGCTTCATTCTCCAGAAACTAGTTCAAAGTTATTCTCAGCTCCCAATGCATTGTTTCTCTTTTTCTTCCCAACCGGGTAACTTCGAATCCCAGAACTGACTTTCACTGTGAAGGATGCACACGAAAATCCTTCCTCCAGCTAGAAAATCTTCCAGCCACCTGTAAATCCTCAAAGGCTCCCTTGAATCTGAGCACGATCTCCCAGCCAGATTCTGCGTGGTGGCCAACAGAATCAGCACTTGTTCTGCTTCATGGTCGGAATAGCTACCATGGTTCCCTGCTGTCTGTCAGTCAGATTGTGGCACACTGTGTCAGCCCATAGAAAGGATACACTCCTCTCTGCTTATCACACACCCACTTTCACCTCCCTGAGTGGCCCCTCTCTCTCTTTTCTCCTTAAACTGGAAGTCTGCCGACATTGTTTATAGGTGTGAACATTTTCCACCTTCTTCCCAGCAAATCAACATGGACCTTCCCTTTCCCTATAACAGCCAAGTCATCCAGGCTTGTTGTCGAGCATAAGTCATGACATTTTTAACTACACTATCAAAACATAGCACTCTAATGACTAGCATACTAACATTCTCCCCTATTCTGTCACATTGCTTAATCTGTATCAACCAACTGCATGTAGCAGTTTGCAGTCCAAGTTCAATTTATGTAACTTTGTAGAACTCTAGAATGAGATTTAATTTTTCTACTGGTTGCTTCACCATTTTTCATGCACCCTCACAAATCTCCTTTCTCATTTTGAGTCGGGTTTGAAGCGTTTCCATGCCATATTTGGTCAGATATGGTTAACTTTGTCACGAACAACATTGTTTATTTCTGTTAATCTCTTAGACTTTATCCAGCGGATGGACACCATAATCCCAGAAGAAATTATCTGTCATATTGCTTCTCATCTTCTGTCATTTATTTTGTTCTTCTTTGAAAGTAGACACTACACTGCATGAGGGTGTTGTCCTTTTGACTACCCTAGTAACAGGTTTGTTTCAAATCACTAGCTTTCGGAGCACTGCTCCTTCCTCAGGTGAATGAAGAGGTATGCTCCAGAAACATATATATAGAGAAAGTCAAAGATCCAAGACACTGCTTTGAATGTGAGCATTTGCAGGTAATTAAGTCTTTACAGATGCAGAGATAGGGGTAACCCCAGGTTAAAGAGGTATCTCAAGCCAGAACAGTTGGTAGGATTTCGCAAGCCCAGGCCGGATGGTGGGGGATGAATGTAATGCAAAATGAATCCAAGGTCCCGGTTGAGGCCGCACTCATGTGTGCGGAACTTGGCTATAAGTTTCTGCTCGGCGATTTTGTATTGTCGCGCGTCCTGAAGTCCACCTTGGAGAACGCTTAACCGGAGATGAGAGACTGACTGCTGAAGTGTTACCCGACTGGACTACCCTGTTCAGGTTTTAACTCTAGCTGTCCATTCTTTGGTTGTACCTCCCATAATGCCCAAGTCTGTAAAGAAAATCTCAGTTGACCACACAGCTGACTGGGCATCCTTCTATTTAAATGCAGGATTTTTGTTCTCCTTTCCTACTCTTTTCTACATAGTTAATCAATTTTTAAAAATTCTTTTCCCTTCTGAGCACAAACTTTATTCAATCGTTGTTTCAGAAGAGCAACAGCTTCATAATTCTGAAGTTTTAATTCATCTTCAAGAACATCTATCCTTCCTTGGAGCTTCACAGTTTCAGCATTAATTGCAGTCAAGTAATTTTATTTGAAAGCAATGCCTTCCTTTGTTCCTCCACAAGCCTCAAGTGCAGCTATTATATTTTGCTTTGACACCTGAGGCTCAGGGTTTGCCCGTGGCTTAATTCAGACAGTTTCAATTCATATAAAGCTGCTATTAACACGTTGTTGTCAATCTTTTCCCTTTTCCCGTACCAGCCTCCCCGAACAGGCGCCGGAATGTGGCGACTAGGGGCTTTTCACAGTAACTTCATTTGAAGTCTACTCGTGACAATAAGCGATTTTCATTCATTTCATCTGATGTTCCAGTGTCATTTTGATCTCAAAGGTTTCAACTTTTGACTCTTTGGACACATCTTTGATTGGAATTGGAATTTTCACATAAGGAGTGCAGATGTACATCATTTGATGTCTTTGGTATATTTTCAAATGTTACCATTTCACTGGTCTTGGCTGCTGACATCATTGAAAATGGCAGTGTGTTATCTCCAGCAAGGTCATATCCGAATATAAAATCAACACCATTAATGGGCAACTTCGACACAATTCCCACAGTTACAATCCCAGAAATTAAACCACTTTTTCAATTCACTTTATGAAACAGAGTAGTTCAGCAGTAGTGCGAAAACAATAATACTTTTGACCAGTTCTCCCAGAGAAGGTTTGTTGTCATCAGTGATTGAGCTGGCACTGTATCTCTTTGAATATTTATTTACTCGCCTGCCTCACCAGACAAAGATGTGAAGACCCCACCGCTGAATACAAAATTCTTGTAATCCTCTCTGTTTGATTTTTACAATAGTAAATACATTCAAAGCTACTGGTGCACCTACTGGGGGAGCACTTTCTGTAGTTATGTGCGTAAATGTTATCATTTTGCTTTTTAAATCTCTCATCCCATATTTTCAAATCCCTTTAAGGGTGGCACGGTAGCACAGTGGTTAGCACTGGATAAAAGCAAATTACTGCGGATGCTGGAATCGGAAACGAAAGAGAAAATGCTGGAAAATCTCAGCAGGTCTGGCAGCATCTGTAGGGAGAGAAAAGAGCTAACGTTTTGACTCCGATAACTCTTTGTCAAAGTTAGCACTGTTGCTTCACAGCCCCAGGGTCCCAGGTTCGATTCTCGGCTTGGGTCACTGTCTGTGCGGAGTCTGCACATTGTCCCCCTCACTGCGATATTTCCTCCGGGTGCTCCGGTTTCCTCCAATAAGTCCCGAAAGGCGTGCTTCTTAGGTGAATTGGACATTCTGAATTCTCCCTCTGTGTATTTGAATCGGCGTCGGAGTGTGGCGGCTGGTGGCTTTTCACAGTAACTTGATTGCAGTGAAGCCTACTTATAACAATAATAAAGATTATTATTGTTAAAATATGATGCCACAAAGATGTGCAGGTGGATTGGCCATGCTAAATTATCCTTAGTGTCCAAAAAAAAGATTAGGTGGGGTTACTGGGATCGGGTGAAGATGTGGGTCTGAGTAGGGTGCTCTTTCCAAGGGCTGTTGCAGACTCAATGGGCCAAATGGCCTCCTTCTGCACTGTAAATTTATGATTCTATGATTCATGGCCTTGCCCTTCCCAATCTCTGTTACCTCCACCAGTCCCACAACCTTCTCAGACATCCGTCCTCCTCTATATTTGGAATCTTGAACATCCCTGGGGATTTTATAGTTCCATCATTGTTGATCATACCTTCAATTGCCTGGGTTCCAAGCTTTGGCATTCCCTCCCTAAGCCACTCTGCTTCACTTTTCTCTGTTAAGACGCTCTTTAAAACCCACTTCTTTAACTAAGTTTTTGGTCATCTGACTGAATAGCTCTTTATGGGACTCAGTTTCATAATGCTCCATCAAAGTGCCTTGGGATGCCTTATTTTGTTACATTCATTGTATAAATAAGTTGCTTATGCTCCGGATTCCTCCCACAGTCCGAAGATGTGCAGGTTAGGTGTATTGGTTATGCTAAATTGCCCCTTGGGGAGGTTGAGGAATAGAGCGGGGAATTGGACCTAGGTCGGGTGCAGACTCTATGGGCCGAATGGCCTCCTTCCGCACTGTAGGGATTCTACGATATAATGAGGCTGAGCCAATAAGGTAACTTCGTAACCTGTGTCAGTTCTGAGAAACTCAGTTCCTGAATAAAGCCTCCTGAGAGAGAGAGAGAGGTGATCAAAGGGTTTTTCTGCAACAAAATATATCAAGAGTCTTATGTTTGTAATGGCTTAAATTACACATAGTGGCTATATTGTTATAAAATGTTCCCTGTTCATCTATTAGATTAATGAGCTATCAAATCATTAAAAATGCGAAATAATCAAAATTGTATCTCATACATTACAAAGTTTTGTTTAACTCACCATTATAAAGCTCACTTGAAGGTAATTACTAAACAAGCCAGGAAACTATGAGGCACTTCATTTGTGCAATAAATGCTGCAATTAGCCTGACAGGATTACACAGATTGGCAGTGCGATATTTTTGTGTCTGGGGATAACATTAACTTACTAAAACTGGCCAGTCTTGACTCTTATGTAACTGATTGTAGATTATAAATGTGAATCGAAAGACTAGACAGAATAGAAATTATGTCATTGACTATCATAACAAACTGTTGTTGGAATGACTATTGCCACTACCTGCCACAAACATATGTTTTTAAAAGTCTTTGTTGTGTGTCAAATAGTCCAAAAGCTTAAATGATACAAAATGAACCTTGCTTGAGATGTATTTTGATAACAGGAGACTACTTTATAACCATTGAAGAAAATCTGCTTCCTGTTTTTCTAAGTCTCTGTAGTAACCCACAGAAATGGAAATTCTCCTTCAGTTCAAGTCAATCGATAGGCTTCCAGGTAGATTAGTGGAGAAAATTGCATGTTATAATTGGGGGCTTTTAGGTTCTCTCTTGATTTGTCTGCTGGAAATGGTGAAGCGGCATTGAGGAGACAGGCGGTAAGTTACTCGTTACAGAATTCTCGTCTACGTGTTGCCCCTTGGTGACGTCATCAAAGGTTACAGCATCAGTTGTCACATGTACGCAGAGAACCCCCAGCTCTACTCAAGCACCACCTTCCTCAACTCACTTACTGTTGCTAGGTTAGCAAACTGCTTATCCAACTAAAACTGTCCTCTAGCTGCAACCGACTTAGTGTTTAGCATAACCTCCCAACTCTCCCAATCTGTGCCATGACTGATGCAGCAAAGTATCCCCCGTGCCTCCTTTCCAGCTTATCGACCTCTTTCTTTCAGGGTTCTGTGATTCCGAGATCTCTTTTCACTTCTCAGAATCCTACCATTTATTCTGTATATTTTTGTGCCGCCCCAATCCTCAAGTACATCACCTTACACTGCTCCAAATTGAGTCCCTTTTCCAATTTGTTTGTCAATGCGACCAGTCCACTGATATTTCCCTGCATTCTGCAGCTCTCCTCATCACCATCAACAACAAGATCAATGTCTGGATCATCCTGCAGCTTCCTAATCACATCCCCTTACGTTTTAGTCTAAATCATTGGAGTCTAACATGAAAAGCAGGAGACCTAATACTGAGCACTGTGACACGTGACTGGAAACAGCCAATTTGCAGCTTTCCCTTGGATCCTATTGGTTTGTTTAACTTTTCTGACCGGTCTGCCATATGGGATATTGTCTATAGCATTGCCAAATTCCATGTAGGCAACATGGGAGATATGACTTCACCCCCACTAACCCACCTGCTGGAGACACATCTATCTACAGTAGCTTGCCAGAAACTTGGCAGGGACTAATTATCATCTGCACAATGAGGGAATCGACCATTCAACACTACAAATGAAATGGGACAGTTTAAGGACAGGTCTAACAAACCAAACCTGAGCGACAATGGGCCATCAGCATGATCAGCAGATTGACACAATCTTTATCGTCCTTCCCACCCTTCACGTGTGTCCGGTATCAAACCAGGAGGTCACTTCTGGTTCAATGTGAGGTATAAAAGAGTAGCAGGCACAGAACCAAGCATAGCTTGAGGTACAAATGTAGTAAAGCCAGGAATGTTCTTTGCCTTCCTGGGTTCTGAAGAAGAGTCATATTCGACTTGAAGCATTAACATTGCTTCTCTCTCCACAGATACTGCCAGATCTGCTGAATTTATCGCACTTTCTGTTTGCATAGAATCATAGTCATGAGGCAGAATTTTCCCTTACATTCCCAGAACGTCAGGCTGTGACTGAATCCCAGTGAGTAACTCTGCAGCGGCACAGTCAGGCTTTAGTCCAGATCCTGAGTCTTTTTGCAAAAGAAGTCTGGGGGTGAGGCCTGATAGAGCTGCTAGGTCGGCTCCAGAGAGTTCAGGAAGTCCTTTAAAAATGGATCAACACAGTCCCTGACACTGCCCGCCGGCACAGGTTGGCACAGTCAGGCTGGCACTTTCAGGTTCGCACTGCCAGGTAGCCGCTGGACCAGCCATCCAGAGACCCAGAGTAATCACCTGGGGACTCAGGTTCGAATCCCTCCACAGCAGTTGGGGAAAATTAATTCAATAGAACATCTGGAATTAAAAGCTTAACGATGACCGTGAAACCATTGTTCACAAAGGATCAAGAAGAGTGAGGAGTACTGAGTGGGCACTGGTAACCGTAACTAGGGGGAATGGAGTGGAAATCTGTCACAATACAATGTTCATCATTAAACTGCTTCACAGCTGATAATGTGAAGCCTCTGTAACTTTAATCTTCACAGCAGGCCTGCCCACACCACCGTTCCCTTTCTCTCCCACTCCCCCATTCCCCCCGCCCAGCCCCCCTGCCACAGTGGTCCAAGATGGGTGTGAGTGCGCTGTCAGCAGAAAGACAGGGGTCAGATTTAATCAGATCCTAAGGAACACCAGAGCTTTCCTCATCATTGTCCTGCTATGTACAGGGACTCGCTGACGGTGCCAACACAGGCCCATCACGCTGGAGTGATGTTACATGAACCCTTGGGGTGGTGGGGGGGGGGGGGGGGGGGGGGTGGTGAACAGGGTGGCCGGGGAGGGGGTGGTGTGATGGAGTTGGGTGTTGAGCTGACCGGCACAGTCTCATCTCAGGAGAATCTGGAGGCAATGAGGGCCTCCTGGTTCTCCAGGTATATTGTTGCTGCCTGTCCTCCATCCTCCGGCTCTTCCTCTGGCTTGTCTTCCAGTCCATCTGGTCCTCCTCCTCAGTCAAGGCTGCATGTTCCTCCTCCTCTTCCTCATGCAGCATGTTGCCCTGCTGATGTGCGAGATTGTTGAGGGCACAGCAGTCCATCATATGTGGGAGACCCTCTGCAGATTGTAGTGTAGAACCCTGCCAGAGCAGTCCAGGCAGCAGAACCCCATTATTAGCAGCCAAATGCACCTCTCAATGGCAACACGTGTGGCAACGTGGGTTCATTATGTCAGGTCTCCTCCTCGATCTCAGGCATCCGCACTGACATCATCAGCAATGACATCAGAGGGTATCACTTGTCTCTGTGGAGATGCAGTTTTACACGGCACATGCTGTCCGTAAGTTAATGGAAGGACCAACGGTTCCTGTAAACCCTGGCTTGTCGCTGGCCTCCACTTCTGGCCCCTTCCTCAGCCTGATGAGCAGCCAGGTCTTCGGGGTTCCCACACATGTGGTGTGGCCTCCAGCCTACGATGGCCTTGCTGCCTTCTTTGACATCTGCCTGCCTCGGTGCGAGACAAGCATACTGAGGGCACCCTTTGTAGGATCAACTCCAACAAATAATTTTGTATCTGGGAGGAAATGGAGAAGGAGGGAGACTGACAGGTCTTCTATCCTGGGACACTCAAATCCCCCAAGCCACCCCCACTTACCATAACTCTCCCGCCTTCTCTCAGAGTGCCATCCAGCGAGCCAGTTGTGCTGGCAAACCTTGCTCTGCACACTCACTCCCAGCCAGATCAGAAACCCCTTGATCCCATGTCAGCAACATTAGAGAGGCCGTGCTCAACTGCCCTCCACTCATCCACACACTTACCCTTTGTCCGTGAGCGGATACTCAGTGGTGAAGCCCAGCTCTTTAGTGTTTGATTGTTAGCAGCTGACTATGGTTCAGATACTCCTAGTGTTCAGGCAAACTGTTCAGGCATCAAAGGTTGCAGGACATTGAGTCTACTGATCATCCTCTGAGACAGGCACCTGTTCCTTCGAGGAGGCACTTCAGGAGCATGAAGTGCTACCATAACTAACAAAGCTAACCCTCCTTTGAAATAGCCTTCAGCTGTGAAGCTGGAGGCTGCTCGCAGTCAAAAAGGGTGATATTTACTTTCATGAGAGACGCTGCAGCAGGGCTCTATGCTGGAAGGGTTAGGTAAGATAGACAGGCTGCAACTGTAGCTGCCCCTGTCATGGGTCTCCACAATATCTACAGATGGCTTGAAGGCCTGACAGACGCAAAGCCCCTCATTCCCCATCCCCCACCCCCCCAGCCCAGGGATGGCCCCTGCCCTAGATCCCTCCAGCTCCCTGAACAACCCCCATCCCCCTGATGGCACCGCCCCCACCCTCCTCCCCTTCTCACCCCAAGCACTGGGGCAGCAGCTCTGGTGCCATTGAGCTACATGCCAGTAAATAGAAATGGCTACTCATCTCCTCACTTCCTCTTGGTATCCATTGCGGCAGCTTCCCTTTTTAGTAGACCAGTACCGAACAACATCTGCCTGACTCTCGCTGGGGAGTCAGGTGACTTCTGGGAGGCCACTGCATGCGATTTCAATCTCAGTAATGAGATTTAAATGAATGTAAATTAGGCTGAATGCGTTTCTCCCATTTTTGGGCGAGATGCGGAACTCGTCATGAGGAGCGGGCCGGGTCAATTGCAAAGTGGTTTGCACCCGGCACCAATCTCGATTTTGGCCTCTCATGTGATTCACCTGGCGGGCTTGGATCGGCGCCAGGTGCAACAAAGTCGGAAAATCATACCGTAAATGTCTGTCTTGGGTGAACCCTATAATAAAAGTTATCTCCTAAAGATTGGCTCCAAGATACAACCAAGTATTTGTATGGACTCCATTGTCATGTAGTAAGGCTTTCTCTTGTCGCCAGGGCAGCTGCTTCAGAGGCAATCTGCATGCCTACATTGAGACATGAAGCTTGAGGCAGCAAACAGCCAGGAAGTTTCGAGCAGAGGTGTCGCTGCCTGGATGGGGAAGGCAAGCTTGGAGTAGTCAAGGTGGAAAAAGGAGCGCTACAAGTAGAGATGTTGGAGGATGAAGGCAATCAGAAAACAGGTACAGACACAAAGAGAAAGCATACAAGATGATCAGAGGATTAGATAGGGTGGACAGTGAGAGCCTTTTTCCTCGGATGGTGATGTCCAGCACGAGGGGACATAGCTTTAAATTGAGGGGAGATAGATATAGGACAGATGTCAGAGGTAGGTTCTTTACTCAGAGAGTAGTAAGGGTGTGGAATGCCCTGCCTGCAACAGTAGTGGACTCGCCAACACTAAACGCATTCAAATAGTCATTGGATAGGCATATGGACAATAAGAGAACAGTGTAGAGGGACTTTAGAGGGGTTTCACAGGACGGCGCAACATCGTGGGCCGAAGGGCCTGTACTGCGCTGTAATGTTTTATGTTCTATGTAAAGCAGTTGTGACAGAAAGAGGAATACATTGAATTATTTTTGGGAGAAGAAGCAAATCACTCCATCCTTCTTTGTTTCAAATCGTACTTTTGAGCATTGAACAAATCCTCTGCAGTGGTTGCTTACCAGCAAGAGGTTCGACCCATACAGGATTAACATTTTATTTGTTTTTTCTCAATTTCCACAACATAAAGTATGGAATGATTCCATGCATACTGTTGTCGGATCATAACATGCTTACGGAGCAGAAGGAAGCTATTTGGTCTGTTGAACCCATGCTGGCACTTCACAAGAGCAAGATCACCTCAAACCCCACACTTTCCCCATAGACATGCTATTTGTTCCCCATTCAGATGTGTATCCAATTCCATTCTGAAACCCTCAGTTGAAGTTGCCTTCACCAACCTCTTAGGCAGTGCACTCCAGATTCTAACCACTCACTGACAAAAATGTTATTCATCAATCCATCTTTCATCCTTTTGCCAATCACTTTATTTAAAAATATAGAGATATAGAAACATTTATGGTACAGAAGGAGACCATTCGACCCACTGAGTTCATGTTGGACAATAAAAAGGAATCTGGCCAAATCCCACCTTCCAGACTTTATACACTTCAATTTAATCTCTTCTCAACCTCTGCTGTTCCAAGGAATATCCACCTTTCCTTTACCAGAACTCTTAATTCTTGGCAACCTCTTCATAAATCTCCTCTGTACCTCCTCTGGTGTGGTCACATTTTCCCTGTAATGCAGTGTGCGGAACTGTAGACAGTACTCAAGCTGCTGTCTAACTAGTGTTTTATACAGTTTTAGCATGTCCTTCCTGCTCTTATACTGTAGGCCACAGGCAACAGAGGAAACCATCCTGTATGGTTTCTTCACCAATTTATCTATCTTCAGGGATCTGTGGACATGCATTCCGCCTTTCCCTTTTACCTCTACATTTCCCAAAATTCACAGTTTATTGTTTATTCCCTTTTCCCAAAACAAATTACCTCACACTTCTCTGGATTGCATTCAATTCTTCAAATTTCTGCCCACCTGTCCATTGATATTTTCCTGCAGTTTACAGCTCTCTTTGTCACTGAACATTCCCCCTGCATTTAAGTCTAAATAATTGATATATACCACAAAGAGTTAGGGTCTCAGTACTGCATCCCGTGGAATCCCACTGCAAATAGTCTTCCAGTCTCAAAGATAGCTGTCAACCATAACCCTTTGCTTCCTGTCACAAAGCCAATTGGGTCCAATTTGCCATTTCCCTTAGATCCTATGAGCTATTAATTTTCTAACCAGTTTGCCATGTGGGACCCTGTCAAATAACTTGCTAAAATCCATGCAAACCACATCAGATATACTGCACCCATCGATCTTCCTCATTATCTCCTCAACAAAATTCATCAAGTTATGTTAAACACAACCTTCCTATGAAAATTCCATGCTGATTGTCTTTGCTTAATCCGTGCCTCTCTAAATGACAACTTATAGTTTCTCAGATGCTTTTGAAATAACTTGCCCACTACTGAGGTTAGAGTGACTAGACTGTAATTACTTTGGTTATCACTTCCTTTGGTTCTCACCCCTTCCCACCCCTGAGAATAATTTTATCTCTTATCTATTCTGTCTCGATTCCTCCTGATTCTGAACACCTCTATCATGGAGTCATAGATGTTTACAGCATGGAAACAGGCCCTGCGGCCCAGTATCTCTCACTAAGCTAGTCCCACTTACCCGCATTTGGCCCATTTCCCTCTATACCCACCCTGCCCATGTAACTGTCTAAATGCTTTTTAAAGGACAAAATTGCACCCGGATCTACCACTGCCTCTGGCAGCCAGTTCCAGGTGGTCACCACCATTTCTTTTTTGTGAAGAATTTCCCCTCTGGTCTCTTTTGTATCTCTCCCCTCTTACCTTAAACTTACGTCCTCTCGTTCTAGGCTCCTCCAATTTAGGGAAAATATGTCAACTATCTACCTTATCTATGCTCCTCATTATTTTATAGACCTCTATAAGATCACCTCTATGCCTCCTACGCTTCAGGGAAAAAAGTCCCAGCCTATCCAGCCTTTCCTTATAAATCAGACCATCAAGGGCAGCAGGGTAGCATGGTGGTTAGCATAAATGCTTCACAGCTCCAGGGTCCCAGGTTCGATTCCCGGCTGGGTCACTGTCTGTGTGGAGTCTGCACGTCCTCCCCCTGTGTGCGTGGGTTTCCTCCGGGTGCTCCGGTTTCCTCCCACAGTCCAAAGATGTGCGGGTTAGGTGGATTGGCCATGCTAAATTTCCCGTAGTGTCCTAATAAAAGTAAGGTTAAGGGGGGGGGGGGTTGTTGGGTTACGGGTATAGGGTGGATACGTGAGTTTGAGTAGGGTGATCATGGCTCGGCACAACATTGAGGGCCGAAGGGCCTGTTCTGTGCTGTACTGTTCTATGTTCTATGTTCTAAGTCCTCGTAGCATCCTTGTAAATCTCTTCTGCACTCTTTCTAGTTTAACAATATTCTTCCTATACTGGGGTGACCAGAACTGAACACAGTATTCCATGTGTGGTCTTACCAATGTCTTGTACAACTTCAACAAGACGTCTCATCTCCTGTATCCAATAAAACCTAACATGCTGAATGACTTCTTCACTACCCTGTCCACCTGCGACTCCACCTTCAAGGAGCTATGAACCTGTACCCCTCGATCTCTTTGTTCTGTAACTCCCCCCAACTCCCTACCATTAACTGAGTAGGTAATGCCCTGATTTGATCTATCAAAATGCATCACCTCATATTTATCCCAAATTAAACTCCATCTGCCATTCATCGGCACACTGGCCCAATTGGTCAAGATTCTGTTTCAATCTTATATAACCTTCTTCACTATCCACTGTGCAACCAATCTTGATGTCATCTGCAAACTTACTAACCATGACTCATACATTCTCATCTAAATCATTTATAACAAATAACAGTGGACCCCGCACTGATCCCTGAGGCACACCACTGGTCACAGGCCTCTAGTTTGGAAAACAACCCTCCAGAACCACACTTTGGCTTCGGTCGCCAAGCCAATTTTGTGTCCAATTGGCTATTTTATCTGGAATTCCGTGAGATTTAATCTTTTGCAACAACCTACCAAGCGGAACCTTGTCAAAGGCCTTGCTCAAGTCCATGTGGACAACGCTGACTGCACTGCCCTCACCTATCTTCTTGGTTACCCCTTCAAAAAACTCGTGAGACATGACTTTCCCCTTACAAAGCCATGTTGACCTTCCCTAATTAGCCTTGCCTGTCTAAATGCCTGTAGATCCTGTCCCTTAGAATACCTTCTGACAACTTATCCATTATAGAAGTTAGGTTCACTAGTCTCACATGGGCAGCACGGTAGCACAAGTGGCTAGCATTGTGGCTTCACAGCGCGAGGGTCCTAGGTTCGATTCCCCCCGGGTCACTGTGCGGAGTCTGCACGCTGTCCTCGCGTCTGCGTGAGTTTCCTCCCACTGTCCAAAGATGTGCAGGTTAGGTGGATTAGCCATGATAAATTGCCCATAGTGACCAAAAAGGTTAGGAGGGGTTATTGGGTTCCGGGGTTCCGGTGATAGGGTGGAAGTGAGGGCTTAAGTGGGTCGGTGCAGACTCGATGGGCCGAATGGCCTTCCTCTGCACTGTATGTTCTATGTTCTCGGGTCTGTAGTTCCCAGGCTTATCCCTATAGCCCTTCTTAAACAAGGGCGCAAAATTTTCTAGCCTCCAATCTTCAGACACCTCTCCTGTGGTTGTCGATGATTCAAATATCTCAGCTAAGGGGCCGGCAATTTCCTCCCTAGCCTCCCACAGTGTCCTGGGGTACATTACATCAGGTCCCGGGGATTTATCTATCTTGGTGCCCTTTAATACCTCAAGCACGTCCTTCTCTGTAATATGTAAACTCCTCAAAATATCACTTTTTATTTCCCCAATTTCCATAACAATCATGCCTTTCTTAACAGTAAATACTGACGAGAAATATTCCTTTAGGACCTCTCCCACCCCTTGTGGATCTGCACATAGGTGACCTTGTTTATCCTTAAGAGGCCCTACTCTCTCCCTAGTCATTCTTTTGCCCTATATGTACCTGTAAAAGCTCTTTGGATTTTCCTTTGCCTTAGCTGCCAACAAAATCTCATGTCCCCTTTTTGCCCTCTTGATTTCTCTCTTAACTCTACCCGACAAGCCCTTTCCTCTTCAAGGGATCCACTTGACTCCAGCTGCCTAGGCATGTCATATGCCTCCTTCTTCGTTTTAACCATGGCCTCAATATCCCGAGTCATCCAGAGTTCCCTACTTCTACCAGCCTTACCCGTCACTCTAAGAGCAATATGTTCACACTGAACCCTAGTTAGCACCCTTCTGAATGACTCCCACTTACCAGCTGTCCCCTTGCCTGTAAACAGGCTCCCCCAATCAACTTTTGGTATTTCCCTCCTAATACCATCAAAATTGGCCTTGCCCCAATTTAGAATTTTAACTTTTGGGCCAGAACTATCATTCTCCGTTGCTACCTTCAAATTAATTGAATTATGGTCACTAGTCCCAAAGTGATCCCTCACTAACACTTCCATCACCAGCCCTTAGTCCCCAAGGAGAGGTCACGTTTTGCCCCATCTCAGCACGGTGGCGCAGTGGTTAGCATTGCTACGTCACGGCGCTGAGGTCCCAGGTTCGATCCCGTTTCTGGGTCACTGTCCGTGTGGAGTTTGCACATTCTCCCTATGTTTGCATAGGTTTCTCCCCCACAACCCAAAGATGTGCAGGTAGGTGGATTGGCCACGCTAAATTTCCCCTTAATTGGAAAAAATTAATTGGGTAAAAAAAAGTTTTGTCCCATCTCTAGTCGGGCGATCCACATATTGAATGAGAAATTCTTCCTGAATGCACTTGACATATTTCTCCCCATCCAAACCCCTAGTGCTATGGCTGTCCCAGTTAATATTGGGAAAGTTAAAGTTCCCAACTATTACCATCCTATTTTTCCAGCAGCTATCTGTAATCGCCTTACATTTATGCTTCTCGATTTCCCGCTGACTATTTCGGGACTGTCCTATCAAAGTGATCTCACCCTTCTTATTTTATTTTTCTACCCATATAGACTCAATGGGTGAACCCTTGTATATATCCTCTCTCTGTACTGCCGTGATGTTGTCCTTAATCAAAAACGCAACTCCCCCTCCTCTCCTATCTCCTGGTCTACCTTTCCTATAGCATCTGTACCCCGGAACATTGAGCTGCCAGTCCTGCCCCTCGTTTAGCAAATCTCTTCACCTTCCCTACTCTGAGAAGAACAATCATAACTGCTCCACTCTGTCCACAAAACACCCCTGAAACTATTCTTAATAAATCTCTCCAAGCCCTCGCGCAAGTATTCTTCAGGTGTGGTGTGATTGAGGCAAAATAGTTCCCTTTGAAGTTGAAACAGTGTTTTGTAGTGGGTCACTATATTATCCTTGTTTTTGTACTCTGTGTCTCTGTTTACAAAGCACAGGACTACCTGTCCTGTCTTAACCTGTACTGTCCCCTTCTACATTTTGTGTTTCTGCACCTCTTTTGATATGTACCCTTTAGTTTAATTTGCCTCTTCTCATTCTTGTTAAATTGTTCTTATTAAATTTCATTTGTCATGTATCTGCCCATTCCATCCTCTACATCCTCGTGATGTCTATCACTGTCATCATCAGAGTTCACAATACTCCCAAGTTTTGTGTCATCTGCAAATATTAAAATTATGGCATGTGCACCGAAGCCTGAGTTATTAATATATGTACAGAAAAGCAGTGGTCCCTGTGCCAACCCCTGGGGAACCCAATGTTGTGTCTTCTTCTCACCTGAAAAACAACAGTTCATCTCTACTCTCTCTCTCTTTCCTTTCATACAGCCAACTTGTTATCCATACTGCCACTGTCCGTTTCATTCTGCAGTTCAACTTTCTGGTAAGCCTATAATAGTGCACTTTTGATATGTCTTTTGGAACTCCAGATACATCACATCAGCTGCATTACCCTCATCAATCCTCTCTGTCACCTAATTAAACATATCAAGTCGATATAACACAATTTTACTTCAATAAATTCAGGCAGACTTTCCTTAATTGATCCACACTTGACCAAGTGACAAATTTTGTCCCAGACTATCTTTTCTAAAGGCTATCCCAGGTTAAACTGCCTGTCCTGTAGTTATTCATGCACCGCTTTTTGAACCTGGGTGTAACGTTTGCAATTTTCTAATCCTCTGGCAACCTCGTGTATCCTCTGTATATAGGGAAGATTAGAATGCTGTGGCCAGTCGCTCCACAATTCCCACTCTCATTTCCCTCAGCATCCTCACAAGCATCCAATTTGACCCTGGTGACTGATCAACTAAGTACAGTCAGCCTTTCTAATACAACCCCTCCACCAGTTTTTAGTATTTTAACAACCTCCTCTTTGCCTTGGACAGTATCTTTGGGTGGCTCAGTAGCACAGTGGTTAGCACAGTTGCTTCACAGCTCCGGGTACCCAGGTTTGATTCCTGGTTTGGGTCATTGTCTCTGCAGAGTCTGCACATTCTCCCTGTGTCTGCATGGGTTTCCTCCGGGTGCTCCGGTTTCGTCCCACGGTCCAAAGGTGTGCAAAGGTGGATTGGCCATGCAAAAAAAAAAATTGCCCTTAATGTCCAAAAAGGTTCGGTAGGGCTACTGGGTTATGGGGAAAGGGTGGAAGTGTGGGCTTAGGTAGGGTGCTCTTTCCAAGGGTCAGAAAGAGCACTCCTCTTGGCCTCCAAATGGCCTCCTTCTGCACTGTAAATTCTATGATTCTATGATTCTTCCTTAGTAAGGACTTATTTATTGCCTTAGCCGTGTCCTCTCCATCCATTCACAGGCGCCTTTTCTGGTTCATCGACCCTTGTTTATGCCACTCTTTTACTATTCACATGGCCATAGAACTCTTTTGGATTGACTTTCTTTCTTCATCCCAATTCTCACTTTTGTGATCAAACTGACATGGGTCATACATCCCTTTTCTGCTTCCATCTGACTCTTTATCAGTTTTTCCACCTGGGGAGCTCTGCCTTTGATGGCCCTACCTTTCCACCTCATAGGAATGTACCTCTCTGCTGCTGCTATTTTCCAGCCATGCAGTCACCCATTCTATCCTTCTGTTTCTATATCCGTTCGCTGGGCACAAGAATTAATCTGGTGATTATAACATTTGAGTTCCTATTTATTTGCCTCTTTCCCAGCTCCCTAACATTTGCCTGCAGGACCTCATCCTTCAATTTGCCCATCTTATAGGCACCAACGTGGACGATGTGCACTCTACTGTCACCCCGCCCCACCATGCTCCCCTCCCCCCTGGACATCCCCATTCCCTTCTGCAACCCTTCGGTGACACCTTTGATCTGGCACCAGAAAGGCAATGTAACATCCTGGAATCATGACTGTGGTTACAGAAACGCCTGCCTGTCAAGTAGCTGTAGAATCATCGATTACTATTGGTTTTCTGATCTTCATCCTCTCAGTGGTATGTGAGAGATAAATATTGACCAAACGCCTGCTCAAATTATTCTAAATCACATCACTGGAATCTTGATACTTCATGAAAAAGAACAACAAATTGTCTTTCTGTAACAACTTTAATGCAAAGATAAACATAATGGCTGTGATAGAATGGCCTCGCTGTGCCCAACTTGGTGATGTGTCAAGGTCATTAAATCTCATGAGAGGCCTTTCCCGTGATTGGTGACGCTCAGGATGCCTCGGGAATTCAGGCGAGAATGAACGCCCGCACCTGGGCGTCCTCGCCATTGTACTGTTTAGTACTGGTCCACACATCGGAGGCCCCCGGGTGGTCAGGCTCTGAGCAGAGTGGCACACTGGCACTCCCTCTCGCACCTTAGCACCTTGGGACTGCCACCTGGGCACCCTGGCAGTGCCAAGGTGCCTGGTGGCACTGTCAGGCTGGAAGGGGCACTTTCATGTTGCCAGGCTGGCATCCCAAGGTACCCAGGCACCAGGTTGCCCATGCCAGGGATCGGGCCCGGGATGCCCTTCCCTTAAGAGGTGGGGTGAGAGGGGTGTTCGAGGACCCCCTAAGATATATGTTGGGTCAGTAGGGGGGTCCAGAGGCCACCGTGGAGATTTGAGGGGGGTTGAAAGATTGGGGTTGTCGCTACAAATGGCACTCTGTTCTCTTCCTGCACAGTGCAGGAAATTAGGTAAGTGTGCCCTCGGTGGGACGTTCCTCTCCAGTGTTGTTAGAAAGCGGTGTTGTTCTCAACGCTGTAGGCTCCAAGAAAGACCCCACTATGCGCACTCAAAATGGGACTGTTGTTTTGCGCGTTAAATAGTGCCCAATGTGTTTCACATTGTTTGATCATTCTGACTGACAAAATTCTGATTTTCTGCATACTTCAATTAAACATTAATTTACATAAAACCCTTTAAACTTCCAAAACTATGGAATAACAAGAAAGATCTCATGAAATTGTAAATTGGATAATTGGGCAGCTCTTATAAGGGGTTGGCATGGCCACAATGGGTTAAATTAACTTCCTTCTATTGTTCAGATGTGCTCATAGCAGTGAGCTGTGTTTTACATGACTTTATCACATTGGAGATGCCTCCAAATCAGCTGTCTAAACTGTTCTCTATTTTTCCTCTGGAACCCCCTTGCTGCATCCACTATGATGAGGAAGCACATCGGCGGGCACCGTTCAAATCAACAATGCATCAGATGCTGCTTTGCTTGGAAAACATGATAATTAGCGCAATGATCAACAAGGGAGCAGCCAAAGGTCATTTAATCTCAGCCCATATCTCAAGGGACAACCTGAATGTCATTCTATGGCTACAAAAAAATTATTCATAGTGTTGTACCACACCACAGTGAGCTGCAGGCTGTTAATATGTATTGCTTGAAAAATTTGAAATGATTTTCCCTGCCTTCTTAGACATTTTTAACCTACCATCAGCTGATCATTTTAATGTAGTTAAAAAGGCCAAGCTAGCGATTCTGTATTTCCACACTAATCATTCATTAGCGGTCAAACCCATAGACTCTTGGCGACAGCATCAGTATCCTGACCACACGCTCTTAGAAACATAGAAAATAGGAGCAGGAGAAGGGCATTCGGCCGTTCGAGCCAGCTCTGTCATTCGTTATGAACATGGCTGATCATCCTCCTCAATTGCCTGATCCCGCCTTCCCGCCAGATCCCTTTCGCCCCAAGTTGCATAGCCAACTGCTCCTAGATTCAGGAACAACATTCATCTTGTCTCGCCCAGCAACGTGCATGATGCAGGCTGAGAGCCATGGCTGAATAGCTGGATGTCTCCCTCCCCGTTCCAAAATCTAACAGGTCATAAAACCTTTGCTGGCAGCAATGTTTGGTAGTATGCCCACCGAGGCTCTGACTACCCCAGCAATTTGGAACCGATTATGGCCCACCAGGTAAAGCTGATCCTTCTTGTTGTGGACAACCTGCAGGAGTAGAGTGAGTTCCTGATCAGACTATCATGGGGCTGAAGAACCCCGGCTTCTCCTGGCTGCTGGATTGCTGTGACATTCTGCCACTGGAATGGATGATGTACATGGGTCAGAATATATGTTCGCTTTACGTGGGATGCATTATTAGCGTGCCATGATTACATGAACGCATGGGGCTGGAGAGTTATGGGGCGGGATTCTCCGACCCCCCCACCGGGTTGGAGAATCGCTGCGGGGGCGGCGTGAATCCCGCCCCAATGCCGTCTGCCGAATTCTCCAGTGCTGGAGTTTTGGTGGGGTCGGGAATCATGCCACGCCGGTCAGCGGCCGCTGGCAGCGACCCCCCCCGGCGAATCTCCGGCCCACGATGGGCCGAGCGGCCGCCCATTTTCAGCTGGTCCCGCCAGCGTAAATCAAACCAGGTCCGTAGCGGAGGGACCTGGCTCTACGGGTGGCCTGCAGAGAACTCGGGAGGGGCGCAGGGGATTTAGCCCCGAGGGACCCCATGGTGGCCTGGCCTGCGATCAGGGCCCACCAATCCGCGGGCAGGCCTGTACCGTGGGGCACTCTTTTCCTCCACACCGGCTGCTGTCAACCTCCGCCATGGCCGGCGCGGAGAAGAACCCCCCTGCGCATGCGCTGGGATGACGCCAGGGCACACGCTGCCGCTCCCGCGCATGCGCCAACTCGCCCCAGCCGGCGCAGGCCCTTCGGCGCCGGTTGGCGCAGCGCCAACCACGCCGGCGCCAGCCTAGCCCCTGAAGTTGCGGAGGATTCCGCACCTTCCGGGCAGCCTGACGCCGGAGTGGTTCACGCCCACCCCATCGGGTAGGGGAAAAACCTGCCCCTGGTTTGAATATCAGTGATGAGATTACTGTAGGTCTGGGGGCCTCACTGCTGTCATGTGAATGGCAGAGATTGGTACTGTGCAGCAATCATCCAGGGGACCAGAGCTCCTTGAAGCACTGATTTTCATTAGGATGACCTGAGGTCAGGATTAACCTGCTCAATAGTTCCTTTTCTCTCTTCTGGTTGTAAGGATGGAGGTACTGTGAAGGGCAGTAGAGCTGAGGGGTGACTGTGGGGATCCACCCATGAGTTCTGGGGCGGGATTCTCCCCTACTCGGCGGGGTGGGCCGTACCGGCGCCGAGGAGTGGCGCCAACCACTGCGGTGTCGGGCCACCCGGAAGGTGCGGAATCCTCCGCAACTTCAGGGGCTAGGCCGGCGCCGGCGGGTTGGCGCTGCGGCAACCGGCGCTGAAAGGCCTCCGCCCGCCGTCGCGAGTTGGTGCATGCATGGGAGCACCAGCGTGTGCTGGTGTCATCCCAGCGCATGCGCAGGGGTTTCTTCTCCGCGCTGGCCGGGGCCAGATCCCCCTGCGCCTCTCTGCCGATTCTCTGACCCGCCAGGGGCTCGGAGAGTCCCGCCCATGCTGTTGGGCCCATTGCAGGGGAATGCAGAGACAGCCTGGACCAGCAGTCCCTCAGGACTGGGTGTCTAAAGCAGCAGACCAAGAGTTCAGGAGAATCTGCATGCTTTTGGTGTTTACTCAGGGTTTGGATTTGGATTGGTTTATTCTCACGTGTACTGAGGTACAGTGGAAAGTATTTTTCCGCGAGCAGCTCAACAGATCATTAAGTACATGAAAAGAAAATAAAATAAAAAGAAAATACACAATAGGGCAACACAAGGTACATAATGTAACTACCTAACACCGGCATCGGGTGAAGCATGTAGGGGTGGTGTTTATCAGGTCAGACCATAAGAGGGTCATTTAGGAGTCTGGTAACAGCGGGGAAGAAGCTGTTTTTGAGTCTGTTCGTGCATGTTCTCAGACTTCTCTATCTCCTGTCCGATGGAAGAAGTTGGAAGAGTGAGTAAGCCGGGTGGGAGGGGTCTTTGATTATGCTGCCCGCTTTCTCCAGGAAACAGGAAGTGTAGATGGAGTCAATGGATGGGTGGCAGGTTTGTGTGATGGACTTGGCTGTGTTCATGACTCTTTGAAGTTTCTTGCAGTCTTGGGCAGAGCAGTTGCCAAATTAGGCTGTGATGCAGCCAGATTGGATGCTTTCTATGGTGCATCTGTAAAAATTGGTAAGGTTCCTTCATGCTGCATGGGCCAACTATAACAAAGACATGAAGCTAACTTCCAGCCTTGGGAGACTGCCTATATGGAATATGCACGTTCTTCCCATGTCTGCATGGGTTTCTCCCAGGTGCTCTGGGATCCTCCCACAGTCCAATAATGTGCCGGTTAGGTGCATTGACCCATGATCAATGTACAGGGTTACGGGGATAAGAGAGGGGAGCGGGTCTTGATCGGATGCTCTTTTGGAGGTTCGGTGCAGAATCAATGGGCCAAATGGTCTTCTTCTGTACTCTATGGAATCTATTGTCCAGCAATGAATAATAGCATTTATTCCTCACAGTTTTAAGCTGAGCCAGCTGTGCCAAATAGAGTTCACAGTTACACTAACTCCAACTTTGAAACTCTTGTCAAACAATTGTGTAAGTGGAGGCAGAGATTTTATCAGGCCCATGCCTATTAGGCCACCCATTGCTCGTCGCTGCTGACCTAGGAAATAGTAGGCCCGACTCCACTCTGACCCCACCTTCCCTGATGAATGTCCTGCCGGTTGGCACTGCCAAGACTGAGTCGGAATCGCGACATCTGGAAAATTGCTGACTTCCAGCCTCCGTGATGAAAACCTGGCCCCTCCTGTTTTGGGCACCTTTCAAACTGGAGCTGGCCACATTTGTCAGTTACCTTGGGACAGTGAGGTGAACAACCCTATTTTGAGGTGAAGACATTCAGAATTGCCTCCTTCACTATTCAGTTGTGGAATCGTTGATAATTTTTGTGTTGGACTGAACTGGAACAATTTTATCAGCACTGCTGAAGATCACAATAATCGCCTTGATTTGCAGTTGGGATGACAGAGAAACTGCCAGAATTCACCAGTTTTTCTTTTCTGAAGTCTCCACATGTGCAATTATATGCAGAAATACATACGTTTCTGTCAGTGATCCGCTGCTTCTCCACAGGATGTGCTGTTGAAGACCTCAGACTGCAATTAAGTAAATATCGCTGAATTGTTGAGGGTTTGCCCTCTTGCACTTAAAGTAAAAACCTTGAAAAAGGTACATTTTGTGGAATGAGGCATACTGTGTTTTATTCAATAATTACTGCTGTATAGTCTCTCTCGCCCTCAAAAACACATTTTATATTTGAGCGGTGTGAAATTTCTTCATGATAAAAAACATTTCTTATATTTTTTAAAGTTTTTTTAACAGAAGTTTGTTTATGAGATTTCAACTTCTAGCTTAATCCCATAAGAATGTTCTCATCAATTATTTCACTCTATGTCAAATTTACTGAAAGGTGAAGGATAATTGGTGCATTTCATTTCCTTGTTTGCTGCCTGTGAGGATTTAAAAAAAATATGTGTTGGGGATGTGGACATCACTGGCTAGACCAGAAATGATTGCCCATCCCTAGGTGCCCTTCAAAAGGTGGTGGCGAGCTGCCATTTTGAACCGCTGCAGTCCCTGAAGTATAGGTACATCCACTGTGCTGCTCGGGAGGGAGTTACTGGATTTTGACCAGGACAGTGTTGCTCGTTCTGGGTGAGTGTGCCTTACACTCAATTTGGCTCTGTTTCGTTCCTTAGCTTTGGAGTTGCCAGGTATCGTTAAGATACCGCCACAAGTTTCAAGTTCAAGTTCAAATCAATAACTCCACACACCAGTTAGTAAGTTCAAACAAGACACATTTATTATAATACAGTAATCTACTAATCATGCATATAAAACTATAAGACTAGGCTAATCCTACCACTAATAGGCCAAATACTTATCTGGATAAGGGGACTGCAGGATCATGGAACAATGGCCTCTAGCTTTGTCCTGGGTCTGCAGGCTTCCAGTAGTTATGGACTAAAGGGGGTCAGGAGTGTCTACTCTCGTAGCATGCGTTGTATGACACTTACGTGATGGCGGCTACTGTTCAGGCCTCTCCTCCTCAAGGTTCTTCTGCTGCAACAGTGTTCTGCTGGGAGGGCTGGCTGGTCAAGGAGAGGCTGGCAGAGAGAGAGAGCTGGGGTCGGGGTCTCTGTCTTATACCTCTCTCAGGGTCGCGCGCCCACCTGGGCGGACCTTCTATACACTCGCAATCGATTGTGTCTCTTCCCAATCGATTGATTTGAATTCCCCAATAACGGGGCAGTCTCTCGATCACTGGGCGGTTCTTGGGACTTATTGTTTTGGACTTCTTTTGGTGCCGAGAAGTCTGGCCTTCTATTAAATGTATCGATTTGTGTTAACTTGTTTCCATTGTACCTGGGGATCGCCCGGTATCGCCTCATTAGTATGCTAACTTGTTTTCTTTCACAGTGCTGTCTGGTTTCTGCAGTAGTCAGAATACACAAGCGCTTTGCAAGCTGCTTGCTTTTGAAACATGTCCATTTTCCCTGCATTCCTTGCAATCTTCCATTTTGTGTTGGGCAGTGGTCACCCCAGGTGGCTACAACAGTGAAGGAACAGTGATATATTTCCAAGTCAGGGTGGTGAGTGACTTGGAGGGGAATATCAGGTGGTGGTGTTCCCAGGTATCTGCTGCTTTTGTCCTTCTACATGGTGGTGGTCATGGGTTTGGAAAGTGCTGTCTAACAAACATTGGTGAGTTACTGCAGTGCATCTTGTAGATGGTACACAAGGCTGCCGCTGTTCATCGGTGGTGATGGGTTTGAATGCTTGTGGAAGGGGGAGCAATCAAGCGGACTACTTTGTCCTGGATCACGTTGAGCAGCTTGAATGTTGTTGGGGCTTTACTCATCCAGGCAAATGGTGAGTATTTCATTACACTCCTGACTTGTGCCTTGCAGATGGTAGACAGGCTTTGGGGGATCTGGAGGTGAATTATTTGCTGTAGGATTCCTAGCCTTTGGCCTGCCCTGGTAGGCAAAGTATTAATATGGCTGGTCCAGTTCAGTTTCTGATCAAAGGTAAACCCCAGGATGGTGACAGTATGGGGATTCAGTGGTGGTAATGCCATTGAATGTAAGGGGCGATGATTATATCCTCTCTAAGAGGAGATGGTCATTGCCTGGCACTTGTATGGAGCGGATGTAACTTGTCAGCCCAATCCTGGATCTGGGGCAGGATTCTCCCGCACCTTCAGGGGCTAGGCCAGTGCCGGAGTGGTTTGCGCCCCGCCGTCCGGGGTGGAAGGCCTTTGGTGTCGCACCAGCCAGGGCCGAAGGGTCTCCGCCAAAGGGCACGGGTCCGCGCATGCGCGGGAGCGTCAGCGGCTGCTGACATCATCCCCGCGCATCCACGGGCGGGTTCACCTTCGCGCTGGCCATCACGGAGGCTTACACGGCTGACACATAGGAAAAGAGTGCTCCCATGGCACAGGCCCGCTGGTAGGCCCCGATCGCGGGCCAGGCCACCGTGGGGGCACCCCCCGGGGCCAGATCACTCCGCACCCCCCCCCCCCCCCCAGGACTCGCACCTCCAGGTCCTACCGGTAAGGGACCTAGTCCAATTTACGTCGGCAGGACGTGCATAGAATGAGCGGGACTTAAGCCCATCGCGGGTCGGTGAATCGCCGGGGGGGCCACTGCGAGCGGCCGCCGACTGGCGCGGCGCGATTCCCGCCCCCGCCGAATCTCCGGTGCCGGTGAATTCGGCAGCCGGCAGGGGCGGGATTCATGCCGTCCCCCAGCGATTCTCCGACCCGGCGGGGGGCCGGAGAATCCCCGCCCATTGTTCAGGTCTTACTGCATTTGAACATGAACTGCTTAATTATCTGAAGAGTCATGAATGGTGCCGAACATTGCGCAGTTACCTCTGAACATCTCCACTTCTGACCTTATTGATGAAGCAACTGAAGATGGTTCGGCCTAAGACACTACCCTGAGGAACTCCTGCAGTGATGTCCTGGACTAAGATGATTGACGTCAAAACCACCACAACCATCTTCTTTTGTGCTGGGTATAGCTGCAACCCGGAGAGTTTCCCCCCGATTTCTATTAACTCCAGTTTTGCTCGGGCTCCTTAATGCTATACTCAGACAAATGCTGCTTTGATGTCAAGGGCAGCCACCTTCACCTCACCTCTGACATTCAGCTCTTTTGTACATGTTTGAACTAATACTGTAATGAGGTCAGGAACTGTGTTAACCTGGCAGAATCCAAAGTGAGCATCGTGAGCAGGTTATTGCTGAGTAAGTGCTGCTGGATGGCGCAGTTGATGACTTCTTCCATCACTTTGCTGATGATGGAGAGTAGACTGATAGGGCAGTGATAGAATCTACCTTTTAGTATAAATCTACCTTTTTAGTGTATAACAAGTGTATTTTGATAATCATTCCACCAATTATTACTAAATCATATACTCAACTTCAGTTATTTTACTGTGTAATCATTTTATTTGTATACATGAAATAATTATTATTAACCTTTTATTACTGAATTATGTAATCATGATATCAATTTTTAACCAGTATATCAATTTTTAATCAGTAGATCAATGTTTTAAGCAATTTTTCAATTTTCACTAAGTCCTTCAATCAAGTTATTATCAAGTTCAATTATTAATAAATTAATATTTTATGATATTATCATTTTATTTATTTTATTGATTTATTAAGATATTTATAACGCTTGCAAAGCTTTTCCCACTCTGTTGTTGAAGGCTGTTCTCAAATAAGTGAACCATTAAAGGCAATGTGAATGAATCTCTCTCGATGTCTACCACTCTCCCATTGCATGTATTCCTTTCCTTCTTTGATTCTATTTCATTTTAGATTAATCTTATTCACCTTTCGAATAATCAAAAAGGGGGGGGGGACTGATAGAACCTACCTTTTAGTATAAATCTACCTTTTTAGTATAAAACAAGTGTAAAAGAATAAATGGCCCAAGATTTAAAATGGTTTCTTGAAATGGTTTGTTAAAATACCCACATGTCATACAGGACAGTAAAAATGCTGAATCTCATGAGAAACATCAAGATAAGGAAGCCACACAGACCAAGGACACAATTTGCTAATCCAAAGTTTTTGGTCTATATTCCCAGAAACTGTTTTCATGACAATTGATAAGGCTAGACGTATTTCAATTACCTCATATTATAATTGGATGGACAGACATCTTAATCGAATTGAATTAACTGTGTAATAACATTAACCCAATCACAGCCAGAAAGGGGAAAGGCATTAGTGATAACAATAATCTTAAAATGTACTGCTGGTTTGAACAATTCATTCCGGAATCATCTTTTTTCCTGAGTTTAAGCTATTTTTCTGCACTATTGCTTTGAACAGCCATTTTATTTATCTTCAACTCTTCTGTATCGTGTGTTCAATAAGGAGAAAATATCAAGAGCTGTAATTTGCATTGAATTCAACTCAGTACTCTATTTGCTTGGACAAAACAAACTGCAAGAAAACTGACCTTTGATAAGAGACATCTGCAAAACTAACTGAATAAAAGACAATTTACTTCACGCATGAAGCTCAGTTTCATAATCTGTCGAGTAGTATATAAAGTGCGGTGACACATAAGATATATTAACCAAAGAACATACCTATCAGGCGGTAAATGGCTATGTTGCATTTGTTCTGTTTCTTGTGTACAGGACACGCCAGGTAACTTTCCACATTGCCGGGTAGATGTCAGAATTGTAGCTGTTCTGGAACAACTTGGCTAGGGGTGCGGCAAGTTCTGGAGCACAAGTCTTCAGTGTTATTACTGGAATATTATCATTGTCCATAGCCTTTGCAGTACCCGGTGCGTTCAGCCATTTCTTGATATTACGTGGAATGAATCGTATTGGCTGAAGACTGACATCTGTGATGCTGGGTACCTCCGAAGGAGACCGAAATGGATCATCCACTCGGCACTTCCGGCTGAAGATTATTGTGAATGCTTCAGCCTTGTCTTTTACATCAATGTGGTTTGAGGCTTAAGCCTTACTTGATGATATAACTGTTGCAATCCATCCAGAGATAGCCTTTATCTGGCATCTGATTCAAAGTGATGTTGGGAAACAGAGGCAGTTAGGTATTTATAGGCAGAGTTTGCTGATCAAGGACTGCAAACCAATAACTCCATCACCATCTTTAATATAGAAGGGTTCCAATTGTCTGTGCAAAGCTGAGTTGGCTATTTTTAAGTAGTGCAGGGAGTCCAGTAAATAGAAAAACAACCATTTTGCAGAGTAATGGGAAGAAAGCTCATATTATCTGGATGTGCATTAGCTCCTGAGGATGGAGCCAATAAATAAGCAAAGTAAATTACTTTTGATTTGGAGATGTTTGCATCAATAGAGGGCCCTGTTTTTCTTTGTGTTTCACTGAACCCCTCTGGATTTTAAGCCATTTTCAAGTAATCCATAAAGCATGCTTTTCCCTGGTTTGAAACAAAGATTAAGAAAACATTGCCTTTCCCTGCCAAGTCCTCTACCCTTCTCACAGATTCAGAGAGGGAATGCAAAATGAAATGGCTCAAATCCAGGATTCTCTTACAAGCATTACAAGAGCACTCCTGTGCCCAATGGAATCTAATAATTACGGTTGATTAGTCTTCAGCTGACTTGACCACTTTTCCCATTCACAAAGTTGGCTTCTGAATCCAAGCCAGGGAGGCGGTGGGGGGGCAGTGGATTTCCTGTCTCTGGTCTCAAGCTCCTGACTCTGTGTAAATTATACCTCTGATCAGGCTGACTGCATTCAGTTGTAAGAATCGAGTTTAGGATATCTGATCCTCCCTCTATCCAGTGTGTCTGAGATTTCACTGCAGCACTCAGAGCTTTGTTGGAATCAGTTTGTGCTGTGATAGAAGCTGTGACATTGGCCATCAGATGTGTGTCTCATGTTGGCTTCCACCAGCGCATTGATGGAGGTGGCCACCTGTTCTCTGTTGGAAAGGGTGGGCTCTAAGCTCTGCACAATGCCCAGTGCCAAGTTAGTGCAGGATGCCTCCATTCCCTTTGACATTGTGTGCAGCCTTTCTGGCAGGCTCCTTATTACACCAAGCATCTGGTTATGTACAGCCATCAGCCTTCTTCTGTAGGAAGTTGGCACCCGCACTAACCTTTCCTACTGCCCTGTTTCCTGTGAACGTATGGCCTGTGACTCACTATGTACAGATCCCTTCTCTATCTGAGCCTCTAAAATACATGCAGTGTCAGCCTCAGAGCTGGTGGCTGCATGTGTAAGATAGAGTGATGCTATCTGTTCATTTTCATTTCATCAAAGGCTTATTTTTTTTTTTTAAATCGCCTTCCATCAAGGCCATGGGCTGAATTGAGGTTATTTTTACAATTCATCATATCATGTAAAATGCAAAATATGAAACAATGATGAAAGGAACAGAATGGAATAATGTATTGATCATCAGATTAGGTTCGCTACGTTCTCAGAGTTCGAGGTTGAACAGTCATTAGGGTTTGTTATTGTGCGGATGAGGTATGGCACTAAAATATTGTTAAACTTTGTTGCGTTACATGTTAATTCAATGAGCTCTTCTGAATTCCATAGCCCGATAGCCATTGTAAGATCTGTCTGCAGATAACAAGTCGTTATCGTGGCAGGTGTTTCGTGGCAGGGCTCAGGTCAAACTATGTGCGTCAGCGGTTGCTTGAAAAAGGGGCCCAGAACTTGGAGGACACTATAGAGTTAGCTACAACCATGGAGGTCTTGCTCCGCAGCCTCACCTCGATCCCCACGGACCAAGTGACCGCCTGAAAGCTATCCACAATGACCTCTGCCACCTGGGGATCACCCGGCTCGCCCACTACGTCAAAGCCCGAAATCTGCCTTTCTCCACTGAGGAGGTAAAAGCCATCACCACGGACTGCCCGATCTGCGCGGAGTGCAAACCGCACTTTTATAGACCAGACAGGGCCCACCTAGTAAAGGCCTCCCGGCCCTTTGAACGCCTGAGCTTTGATTTCAAAGGGCCACTCCCCTCGACCAATCGGAATGTGTACTTCTTGAACGCATCGACGAGTTCTCCCGCTTCCCCTTTGCTATCCCATGCCCCGATATGACCTCCCACACAGTCATCAGAGCCCTACACAGCATCTTCACCCTGCTCGGTTTCCCCAGCTACGTACACAGCGACAGGGGTTTGGCCTTTATGAGCGACGAGCTGCGTCAGTACCTGCTCGACAATGGCATCGCCTCGAGCAGAACTACCAGCTACAACCCCAGGGGGAACGGGCAGGTGGAGAGGGAGAATGCGATGGTCTGGAAGACCGTCCTACTGACCCTCCGGTCCAGGAAGCTCACGACCTCCCATTGGCAGGAAGCCAACGCACTCCATGCTATTAGGTCCCTCCTATGTACAGCCACCAACCAGACCCCTCACGAGCGGCTATTTGTTTTTTACAGGGGCACTATCACGGGGGTTTCGCTCCCAGCATGGTTGAAGACACCGGGCCCGGTTCTTCTCCGGAGGCACGTCCGGGCACACAAAACTGACCCACTCGTTGAGATTGTGCTCCTGCTCCACTCCAACCCCCAATACGCTTTCATCGAATACCCTGATGGCCGTCAGGCCACTGTTTCCCTCCGGGACCTGGCGCCTGCAGGATCCACCTCCACCACCACTACCGCCGAGGTACCCCTCACATTACACCCCACCCAACCCTCCACGCCCTGCGCCCCCGCACCTACAGGTTCACTGCCCGTGCTCTGCGCCTATGGGTTTCCGGCGCTCCCCGTTGCCAGTCGAACCAGTCGGGTTCGAAGCTCAGATCAAATCACCCCCGGAGTCCGCCATCGTACCCTCACTGACTGCCACCACCCAGCCACTAGAAGAGGCTGCAACCCCGGCGGTTCGCCGATCCCAGAGGACAACTCGGCCGCCGGACTGGCTAAATTTGTAGACCCGTCACCCCCGCTGGACTTGATTTTTTACAGGGGGTGAATGTGGTGAATCATAATCCTAGTAATTCACACTGTGTTATATTATATGTGTTGTGTCTTTGTGAGCTCTTTATACGAGCAGTTGCGCGGCTCTGCCCATAGGGGGAGATGAGGAGTTTGTACTGGGCTCCACCCTTGGCTCCGCCCATGGCTCCACCCATGGCTCCTCCCACTAACCGGAAGTATAAAGATCTGCAGTTGTGAGCCTGCTGCCAGTTCATCTCGTCGTAGGCAGGCTCAGTTGTAAGACTATTAAAACCACTGTTCACTTCCTATCACATGTCTTGTGAATTGATGGTCACTATTCAGTGACAAATTGAGAGGGGCTCTTGCTTCCCCCATGCATGCAGGATGTCTCTCTTCTCCAAGTCTTGCACCAAGGCCTTCACTACGACATCATAAAACCTTGATCTTCACTCTCTTGCACGTCTGACCACTCTTCAATCCTTTTACAGCACAGATTCCATACACAAAGTCCTGCTACCATTTCTTGAAGTCACAATTCACCTCCCCTTTAAGAGTTGCAGTTTGCCTTTAAGCGGTGCTGGCCACCTGTGATACTGCACACATGCTAACACACGATTCAACACCAACTGTACACATTTAATTTGCCTCCAAAGAAGGATAAACGGTCTCCACGCTTCCCACTGCCGAAGAAAATGGCAGGCACAGACATCGTCCCCAATTTTTAACATTTAATCACTCACTTCCCCAACCCCAACATCTCCCAACCGTTCTGGGGGGGCCAGGATCGGGAGGGGTAAGGGGGTGGTTTGTGGCGGGGGACGGGGGGGGGGTCCTTCACTTGCCATTTTAAATATTTACTCGTCCAATCTACGCTTTTAATCTGTCAGTTTATACATTTAATCAACACCTTTAATCCACAAATCTCCACATTTAACCTTACACTTTGTGCACTTCATCTGCTACAGTTTGCATATTGTCTGTCCATTTGCATATGTACCCTGATACTCCATATAATTAATGTGCTCTCATATTAATTTGACCTGTCACTCTGCGCATTTAAACTGACATCATGCACACTTGATTTGCCACTTTTCACTTTGAATCTGACACTGTGCGCATTTAATCTGACACTTTTAACAAATTAATTAATTAACTAACTAATTATGATAGCTTTTTAAGTATATATAGAGGCAGATTAAAAGTGTAATCACAATTATTTAATCTGCTTTTGTGCACATTTAATCTTCCACTTTGCACATTCATGAGGTTAAATTGAATAGCCCCAAGATCACGGCGCACAGTTAGCACGTATCCATCCATTGCATTGGAGCAATGCAACATTACATTGGTACTGCCTGGTGTTTTACATGATTGCTACACACAACGAACACTGATGCGACCATCAATTCACACGAGACAGATAGTTGAAGTGAACAGTGACTTTAATCGACTAGAACAGTGCCTGCCTGCGACTGCTCTGCTAGTGAGGGCCGCCTACAGGGCAGCTGCTCTTTATCCCTCCCCTCAAGGGGACAGAGCCAGTGGCGGAGCCCACCAGGGCACCAACCTGATACATTCCATGTAGTACAGTACAATGGTCCATAGGTGGAGCCCACATGGGCGACAGCGTGATACAGTGTAATACATGGTGAATGGTTAGTTGGTTAGGTTAGGTGAATGGTGAACGTTCACCACATCCACCCCCTGTTAAAAACTGAAGTCCGGTGGGGGTGAAGGGTTCACAGGTTCAGTCTGTCCGCCGCCCTGATCGTGCACTGCGATCGCCGGAGCTCTGGTATCGCAGCTTGCCCGGGTGTCAAACTCGTTGGTGCGGGCATGGGTGGTGAACTCGTCGGTGCGGGCAAAGGCATGGACACGGGAGCGTGTCTTCAGGAGCTTCATTCCTGTGGGTCGGCGAAGGGGGGAGGGAGTATAGGAGAGGGTGTGGAGGCCATGTAGGGGCGGGGGCACTGTTCGGTGTAGGTTGGGGGGGAGGGTAGGCTGGGGTGGTGGTAGGGGAACCTGCGGGTGCCAGGTCCCGGAGGGAAACCGTATCCTGCCGGCCGTCGGGGTGTTCTATGTATGCGTACTGGGAGTTGATATGAAGGAGCTGGACACTCTCGACCAGGGGGTCGGACTTATGGCTCCTGACATGTTTGTAGAGTAGGACGGGCCCCGGTGTCTTCAGCCAGGATGGAAGTGAGAACCCAGAGGTGGATTTCCTAGGGAAAACAAATGGGTGGTCATGAGGGGTCTCATTCGTGGCTGTGCAAAGAAGGGATCTAATGGAGTGGAGCGCGTCGGGGAGATCCTCCTGCCAGTGGGAAACTGGGAGATTCCTAGACCGTAGGGTCAGGAGGACGGCCTTCCAGACCGTCGCATCCTCCCTCTCCACCTGTCCGTTTCCCCGGGGAGTGTAACTGGTAGCCCTGCTCGAGGCGATGCCCTTACCGAGCAGGTACTGATGCAGTTCGTCGCTCATAAACGAGGAGCCCCGGTCGCTCTGGACGTAAGTGGGGAAACCGAACAAGGTAAAGATACTATGTAGGGCCTTAATGATGGTGGACGCGGTCATGTCGGGGCAGGGGATTGCAAAGGGGAAGCGGGAGAACTCGCCACCAACGTTGAGGAAATACGTGGTGTGGTTGGTAGAGGGGAGGGGCCCTTTGAAGTCAATACTGAGGCACGGTAGTGCCTCCAGTGCCGTACAGCTTCCATGATGGCTTGGGCTTCCTTTTCGACTGAGGAGTGTCGAATTTTGGAGGTGTTGAGAGTACGAGAGAAAAATGCTATTGGCCTGCCCTCCTGATTGAGGGTGGCGGCAAGGGCGACCTCTGACGCGTAGCTCTCCACCTGGAAGGGGGCGGACTCATCCACCACGCGCATCGCGGCTTTGGCAATATCTGCCTTGCCTCAGCCGCCAATGGGAAGATGGTAGCTTTGATCAGTGGGTGCGATCTGCACTGAGTGCGATCCAGAAGCGAGGGAGATGGTTTGAAGTGCGGGGAGGATTTGGAGCGAACAGCGCCTTACCGTGTCTGGGTGAATGAAGCTCTCCGTGCTCCCGGAGTCAAACAGGCAAGATGTTTCATGTCCATTGACCCGGACGGTCATCATGGAGTTCCGAAGGTGTTTTGGTTGTGACTGGTCGAGTTGCGGGTAGCCAGCGTGGTCAGAGGTGATAGGGTGGTCCCAAGATGGCTGCCCCTGTCGCTCGCACGTGTCGGGCGGCGTTATAGATGGTGACCAAGATGGCGGCCCACATCAGTCGCACGTGTCAGGTGGCGAGGAAGATGGCGTCCAAGATGGTGGCCCCCGTGAGTCGCACGTGTTGTGCGGAGTTGAAGATGGCTGCCCACACGGACAACATGAGGCAGATGATGCGTCCGGAGGGGGCGGAGCCGGCAGGCACGCAGCTACACTGCGGGGTCTGCGGGCTTGTGAGTCTGAGAGTCGGGCCTGCGATTTGGAGGATTTTGACCTGGCCAGGCAACTTTGGCGGTGTCCCTTTTTGCCTCAGTCGCTGCAGTTCGCGTTCCGAGCCGAGCAGCACTGCCTGGGGTGCTGGTGCTGATCGCAGAAATATCAGGGTAGCCCCCCCGGGTTGGGGCGGGCAGCCGCACGGCACAGGCCTGGGGTACACTCTGGTTGGGGGTCCAAGGGGAGGTCGCGTGATTGGACGGGAACGCGTTGAGGCTTTGGAACGCTACTTCTAGGGAGGTGGCTAGTTTTACCGTCTCTTCTAGGTCGAGGGTGCCTTTCTCGACCAGGCGCTGTCTGACGTAGTTGGACCTGACTCCAGCCACGTAGACGTCCCGGACGGCGAGTTCCATATGTTGAGAGGCCTTGACGGCCTGATAGTTGCAGCTTCGCGCGAGGACTTTGAGGTCGCGTAGGTACTCCTCCAGCGATTCGCTGGGGCGTTGGCGGCGAGTGGTGAGGAAATGCCGCATGTACATTTCGTTCACCGGCCTCACGTAAAGGCACTTCAGCATCGTGAGTGTGTCCGCGTATATGGAGGCTTCCTTGAGTTGTACAGAGATTCAACGGCTCAGCTTCTGATCGTCAGTGACGGAGGGTGGGGAGGAGGTGGCGAGGTAGGCCTCGAAACATCGGAGCCAGTGTGAAAAAATCCCTTTGGCTTCCACGGCCTTTGGGCAGAGTTCCAGTCGGTCATGTTTGAGGGCTGCTTCCATAGCGATGTTGGAGTCGATTAAATTGATGCGACCATCAATTCACGCGAGACAGAGAGTTGAAGTGAACAGTGGCTTTAATTGACTAGGTCAGTGCCTGCCTGCGACTGCTCTGCTAGTGAGAGCCGCCTACAGGGCAACTGCTCTTTATACCTCCCATCAAGGGGGTGGAGCCAGGGGCGGAGCCCACAACGGCACCAACATGATACATTCCATGTAGCACAGTACAATGATCCATTGGTGGAGCCCACATGGGCAACAGCGTGATACAGTGTAATACAGTGGTGAATGGTTAGTACAATACATTCACCACAAACACTATGTACATTGTTCATTGGCTGCACGGATCAGATCAAATGTGTAAAGTGGCTAATTAAATATATAAAATTGCATCTGCATGTTGGGACCGCAGCAGATGGTGAGGGAACCAACAAGTGGGAAAAGCATACTTGACCTTCTCCTCACCAATCTGCCTGCTGCAGATGCATCTGTCAATGACAGTATCAATAGAACTGACCATCGCACAGTCCTTGTGGAGACAAAGTCCCGTTTTCACATTGAGGATACCCTCCATCGTGTTGTGTGGCACTACCACCGTACTAAATGGGACAGACTTCAAAGAGATCTAGCAACTCAAAACACGGTATCTATG
Organism: Scyliorhinus canicula; assembly: GCF_902713615.1. Taxonomy (NCBI): domain Eukaryota; kingdom Metazoa; phylum Chordata; class Chondrichthyes; order Carcharhiniformes; family Scyliorhinidae; genus Scyliorhinus; species Scyliorhinus canicula. Next base: position 40,149,343 of record NC_052153.1, read on the forward strand.
GGTCACAGTTGTTCATCAGCAGCAACAGAATTTACTCAACCAAAATCTGCAACCTCATGGCCCAGTATATCCCCCACTCTACCATGACCACCAAGCCAGAGGATCAACCCTGTTTCAATGAAGAGTGCAGGAGCAACATCAGGCATACCGAAAAATGAGGTGTCAACCTAGTGAAGCTACAAAACAGGACTAATAATAATCGCTTATTGTCACAAGTAGGCTTCAATGAAGTTACAGTGAAAAGCCCCTAGTTGCCACATTCCAACGCCTGTTCAGGGAGTTGTAAGGGAATTTAACCCGCGCTGCTACCTTGTTCTGATTTACAAGCTAGCTATTTAGCCCACTGTGCTAAACCAGTCCCAGTAACTTGTGTGCAAAACAGAATAAGCAGCGAGTAATAGATAGAGTAATAGATAGATAGAGCTAAGAGATTCCACAACAAACGCATCAGAACTAAGTCCTGCAGTACTACCACACCCAGCCGTGAATGGTGGTGGACAAGTAAACAACTCACTGGAGGAGGGGACTCCACAAATACCCCTACCCTCAATGATGGCGCAGCCCAGCACATCTGTGCAAAAGACAAGGCTGAGGCATTCACAAAATCTTCAGCCAGAAGTGCTGAGTGGATGATCCATCTCGGACGCGTCCGGAAATCCCCAGCATCACAAATGTCAGCACCAGTCCGTGGATTACACCGACTTTCCATCACAGCTGTCTCCAGCACCCTCCACCATCCCAGAGACACTTAACTCGGTTAGGCAATATAGTGAAGAGGCTCCTTGGGCATTATCTGGTGCACACCACACATGCAGCGGTACAACAGATGGAACCCCCGAGGATCCGAACAGTCGAAGGGTGGCCCGACCCCAGGGACTATCTGCCGTCCGGATGGGTGTCGGGTTTCCGGAAAGGGCGGTCGCATCGATGCTGTAGAAGCAGACTCAGAGCCAAGGACTATATGAGAGGGTGAAAGCAACCATCCAGCGCCTGCAGGTGCTGTTGGAGCGGTCCAAACGCCTGCAGGGGCAGGAGGTGGTGCCAACCATGAGTGCTACCCAGGCCAACACTGAACAGGTGCCATCCGCAGTGGAGGCCTTGGTTGCGAAGGTATTAGCTATGGCTCAGGATGTCCAAGGCCTGCGACACTCTGTGCGGCTGGTGGCCGAGGCCCAGAACAGGGCGGCCACGGCACAGGCAGCCTTTTACCAGGACCACCTGGACATTGCAGCGGCTTTCCAGAGCTTGGCCCAGTCACAATAGGTTATGGCTGTGGCCGCGACGGCTTTGCTTGGGTGCGGACTGACCTGAGCCAGTCACAGAGAGAGGTGGCATAGCCTCAGAGAGAAGTGGCCCAGTCCCTGTGATCCATGGCCGCGAGCATTGAGACCCTGGTCAAGATGAGAGTAGGCCTCCAGAATTGGCAATGCCAGGGAGCGGAGAGCCCACAGAGCTCATTCTAGCTGCACTCCTGACCTGAGAAGTAGCCCAGAGGCCATCAGGCACCACCAGGGAAGAGGAGGTGATGGGGCTAGTATCGGTGACCCCCGCAGGGGAGATGCCAGAAAAGCACAGCGCCTCAGGCTCCTCTCCTCCTGTCCCTGGTGCATGTGATGGGCAGAGGGCAGAACAAGGTGAAGCCACATCACCTGGGGCACCCAAGAGAGTTCCGGGCCCTTCCAGGCCCGGTTGCTCCAGAGGACAGTCACCAAAGGGAACCCAGGTTATAGGATAGGAATCGCAGCAAGCCATCTCCACCTCTGATGTACCACCTGGAGAACCACCTAGATGTAGCATTAGGGCCTGTATGGCCAGATAGTTAGACACCAGTTAAGTTGGTCTCTGGTCCCAGCATCCATCCCTGCCAGTGGCTAGCGCTACCCATGCCAGCTATATGCTCTGCGGCCCATGTCTGGCACCCTTTTGTAGGATCTACAGCCATGGGTTGTCCGCATGATGCCCTGCCAGCAGGGTGGCATCCAGTCGTGGCTGGTTGGGGGATGGGGACGGGGGAGTGGGGGCACCCATATGTCCGGTGTTGCTATGCGCAGCTATGGGCCACGGTGGCGGTCAATGGCATACGCAGCAAGGTGGCTGCCTTGCAGGCCACGGAAATGGGGATCTGTGCCTGGCCACCCCAGTCTCAGGGGACACCTCAACCCTATGGCCCATCCCGTGGTTACCCCCAAAACTCCCCCCAGCCCTCAAAGGTGACTCCCCCACCCGCAGCCAGCCCTGCCAGTGGCAGGTCGCCCATCTGGGAACATGTCCAACCTCCTCTCGCTCCTTCAGTAGCCACAGCTACTGTTTCCGAATTTTAAATACCACAAGCGAGCCTTGCCATTGGTAATTCCTCCTGGAAGAGGTGGAACATCGCTGGAGGCCTGGAGAATACCAAGATGGGTCTGTTATGGTATGCCAATGGCATTTGCTGTACAGTTTGCATGCTCATGCTGGAATGTGGCAGAGAATGCATTCCCACTGCTGTCGAGGGACTGGAGCATGGCATTCCGTTGGGCACCCAGCACTGGCCTCGATTTTCGGCTCATGCATGATTCTCCGCCCAATCGCGTTTCGCGAAAGGGAATGCTTCCCTGTATGTTTTCAAGAGGGATTAAGATACAGCTGTTGAGGTGAAAGGGATCAAAGGATATGGGGAGAAGGTGGGAATGGACTATTGAGTTGGTGATCAGTCATGATCATAATGAATGGCAGAGCAGGCTCGAAGGGCAGAATCATAGAATTTACAATGCAGAAGGAGGCCATTCAGCCCATCGAGTCTACGCCAGCTCTTTGAAAGAGCACCCCACCCAAGCAATGGCCTCCTTCTGCTCTTGTTTTCTATGTTTCCAACATGGCGCCCACCAATTTTGCTAGAGGGGGAAATGTGGAGAGTTATAATTTACACATCGTTGGTTCACTATGCTCGTTGCACATATAAAAGTGCAACTAACTTTAAATAGATTAAATTTTCATAATTGCGGTGTTCAAAACATGACTGTGGGCTTTAGATCCCTCACGGTAAGATCTAATGTTGTTGGATTACTTTAACGGATTAGGGGATCCTTTTGGGTCGGTCCAATGACACCATTGGGAGAATGAAGGTGCCCTTTGGGGCAAGTAAGGTGCCTTTTTGTATTGTTAAAAATAGACTTGCTTGTGCATAAAAAGTGGATAAACTCATTGGAATTGTCCTGTCAAACTGATTGGAACTATCATGTTGTCAAGGTAATTGCGCCTTCTCACCTGTAAATTAAAATAAAATCATGCTGCAGTTTTTTAAAAAACGTTTACTATTTCACTCTTGACATAAGCCGGAGGGTTATCATTATGGGATTTGTCTTTGGCAACACAGTGGCGCACTGGTTAGCACTGCTGCCTCACGGCACCGAGGTCCCAGGTTTGATCCCGGCTCTGGGTCACTGTCCGTGTGGAGTTTGCACATTCTCCCCCTGTTTGCCTGGGTTTCGTCCCACAACCCAAAGATATGTAGGGTAGGTGGATGAACCACACTGAATTGCCCCTTAATTGGAAAAAATTAATTGGGTACTCTAAATATATATTTTTTTAAATTATGGGGTTTGTGCTGTATGACTGATTTCACAACCTGTCATATTACAGTGAGATGCCAGTCAGTTCACAGTTTTATTGATAGTTCCAACCGGTTATAACATTTTATCTTGAGCAGCAAATGTTTTTTTAAGGGATTAAGCACTTGAACAAAATGTTTATTTTAATAAGGGATATGTTGTTAGATACATGTAAATGTAGTGAATAGGTTTTATGATTAAGAGTACCATTTAAATAAGAATAACATCTACAGTAGACTCCTTAATCCTGATTTTTGTCCCCAGGTCAGGTTCACATGTCGGTGATTCCCAGGCTTGGCGAACACAACTTTTAAAAATGCCCCCCCAATGCTCAGATTTTAGGTTGGCTGGTCGGGCTGAAATATGAGTCAGGGAGGACAACCTGAGGAGTTAAAAGAACAAAAGAATTCTTTGTTCAGCTGGTGGTATCTCATACCTCACTGTGCAGATGCCTTGCAATCATGAAAATCAGGAGACATGCGCATTAAAACTCATTATGCTTGCAGGCTCGTATCACATCTGGGACTGTTCAGGCTTATTTCAAAAGGGAACCATTTGAATCTGATAAGCTCATCTTGCTGGTGGATTCAGTGGGTCTGTCGAGGCAATACCGTCGCAACACCAGACCCTTAATTTGGATGGTAACTCTTTCATAAACTGAGGCATTATCAGTCCTGAAATCAAAGCCAGCTCCAAAAACTGGATACCCATCCCTTTTTAAGTCATTATGCAGAAATGAGGTCACATGAATCAAGTGACCATTTTGAAATCTCTTTTTGCCTTTGAGAACTGAGAAATCATCACCCGGCGGCTTTAACACCAACTGGAAAGGACTCCAGCTGCCTGGGTGATGAAGTAGTTGGGTACCACCTTTCAACTCCACGAAACCTGCTTGATTTTACAGACCGCCAATCAATGTCTGTCAAGCGGTCTAAACACAGAAAGCCCATTGTGCTGCAGCATCGTTCGCTTCAAGGATTTTCATGTTGTCATCTCCAACCACAAACTCATCGGAACTTCCTGCCACGAAGGAAGAACCTTCTGGAATTTGACATCTCGACCTCTGGAAATCACATAAATTTATATTAATTTCCGTCGTTCTCGTATTGTAAAACTCCTTTTGTCTACACCCCCCCTCACTTCCGTGTGTCTGTATGCATGGAGTCGCAAACTCTCCACCCCTGTTTTTTTTCAATTATGAAATAAACAAACCCTCTGAGTTAATCATGGCATGATCTTCCTGTAGATTATTAGTAAATTGGAAGACACAAACTGAAGGGATTGGGAAACCATGCCACAGCATAGGTTAAAAATAATTCAAAACACCTTCTGCTTACAGTGTGTGAGTGCGCACATATGAGAGACTGGGTGAACGGGTGATGTAGCGTTAAATCTTTGGGGTGAAAGCAGGAATAAATACTTCATTTAAACCCATGAAAATCTGGCTGCTGGTTATTCCAATCATTCACACACTCAGGAGTTAAGAAGCACACACATCTTCCTTTTTTAAAAAAGTATTCTTTTTTTTATAAATTTAGAGTACCCAATTCATTTTTTCCAATTAAGGGGCAATTTAGTGTGGCCAATCCACCTACCCTGCACATCTTTGGGTTGTGGGGGCGAAACCCACGCAAACACGGGGAGAATGTGCAAACTCCACACGGATAGTGACCCAGAGCCGGGATCGAACCTGAGACCTCAGCGCCGTGAGGCAGCAGGGCTACGCACTGCGCCACTGTGCTGCCTAAAAAAAAAGTATTTTTGATGGAATTTAAACATAATATCAAACTTAACACAAGATAGAACAGCAGGGAAGACAAAAACAACAATAGAAACGGCATATTATTTACAGGTTGTCACAATGTATGTGACCCTAGTCCCTCGGTCATGTTTCCTTATTTACAATGGTAAAAAGACAAGGAATGTTGTATTTACATTTAGAGTAATGTTGAATCCTACATTTCCGAGGGCGGGTAGACTGTACCACTTCCCCAGTGTCTTGCATACAAGCGGGGCCTGTGTCTCTTCTAGCCTGGGGCCCTTCTCTCCATTCGCCCTCCACCTCCCCCACCCCGTGTCGAGTGAGTATTCCCCTTTTTCTCAGGGGTTCTACCGCCTCTCCGTGCCCTCTCTTCCCTCCACTGCTGTCTGCGCCCCATCCCCTTAGTTGCTGGGTACAAACAGTTCCTCAAAGAGCTTGGCAAAATGTCTCCATGTGTTGTTGAATGTTTCCTTGGACCCCCTGATTGAGAATTTTATCTTTTCAAGCTTTAGGAATTCAGCAATGTCTGAGAGCTAGGTCATTTCAAAGCACACCCATAACGGGCAGTATCGGAAGGGAAGAGGAGTTTCGGTAGCTCTCTCTAATTCCTATCCATAACATTATCAAACGACTGTTAAAAGCACTGCCAGCCACCCATGAGAAGGACAAAAGCAAATTACTGCGGATGCTGGAATCTGAAACAAAAACAGAAAATACTGGACAATCTCAGCAGGCCTGACAGCATCTGTGGAGAAAGAAGGGAGCTGATGATTCGAGTCTGGATGACTCTTTGTCAAAGCTAGAAAGAACTGGAAATAGGGTCAGATTTATACTGTTCTCGGGGGATGTGGAGTGGTAGGGCTGGATAGGGGCCAGTGATAAGTGGAGATTGACAAAGGTGTCGAGGATAGAAGACAAAAGGAATGTAAATGGCGTGATTAAGGCTAAGAAGGATGCACATAAGAAGGGTGTTAAGTGGCACATAAAGAGATTAGAATGTGTCAATAGCAGGACAAAGGTGAGCAGTATGACAAAGGGCAACTAGGAACAAGGAATAGGTGGCCCAAGTGGAGTGGGGTGAGGGGGAACAATGGTGAGGGTAAAACAGATTAATGGAAGCAATGAAAATAAATTGATAGAAATAAGGTTGATAGAAAGTAGAGGAGAGAGTTCTCGGTTTGAAGTTGTTGAACTCAATGTCAAGACCGGAAGGCTGCAAGATGCCGCCATTTTGCACTTAGCTTTACTGAAACATTGCATCAGGCCAAGGATGGACACGTGATCGTGCGGGCAGTATGGTGTTTTGAAATGGCAAGCAACAGGAAAGCCTGGGTCTTGCTTGGGGACGGACCGAAGTTTTTCTACAAAGTAGTCACCCAGTCTATGTCCAGTCTATGTAGAGTAGGCAGCACTGGGAGCAGCAAATACAATAGATCAGATTGAAGCAGGTGCACGTGAAGTGCCGCATCAATTGAAAAGAGTGCTTAGGGCCTGAGATGTTGAGCAGGGAGGAGGTAACGGGGCAGGGGTTACACCTTCTGTGATTGCAGAGAAGGTGCCTTGAGAAGAATGTGAGGTGTTGGGGGTGATGGAGGAGTGAACCAGGGTATCCTGGAGGGTACGGTCCCTGAGGAACGCTGACAGGGGGAGTGAGGGGAAATTGTGTTTAGTGGTGGAATCATGAGAAGGATCTACCTGACAGATTACTCCTGTGAGTTAGCATGGTTGATGTCTTCCAAGGACTTTCATGAAAAGATAGTATTTTATTGTTGGTTGGAAATAGTGTTGGTCATTCAGGGCTAGTGTTTCCCATTGCTCTGAGCTAAGCACATGAGCTTGCATCTTAACCTGTGTTGTCAAGCTTGTCAATGACACTTCACTGTAAATCTCATTGTACTACAGACAGTGCACAATCTTTTATTGGAACATAAACAATAAATGATTAATTTTGAATCTCATTGCTTATATGTGAACTGAAATTCTGTTTAACGCAACAAAACTTAAAATTTCTGTGTTTCCTTGATGTATGAAAGTGACATTTCTTTGCTGAGTATAAGAACATTGGGTAGGGTGTGAAATGAATTGTTGATTTGTTGTTTCCCATCTTTCAGAAAAGATAACCCCTGACTGACTGCTAATTCAGATGTGTGTATGCCAAGCTGATCGTTCTGGTAGTGATTAAAACCAAAGATTTAGATAGAGGTTGATTGAAGAGTATCAGATTTGCGACATGCATGTTAATCTATCACCAGAACTGCCTTAGAAATATGATCACAGCACTCGGCTGGTTGTTGTATCCTTGAACATCTGTCATTCGCAGCGGTTATTGTCAGTCAGTCTGGGAAGCACCTGAGGTTTTTTTGTTGGATAAGTGTCTCCACTGATGTGTAACCACCACAGTGACTTTACAATGGTGGCCAAACTATCTCTGGTTCACCACAGCCTTCATTTATTTTCAAACAAATTTTCTCCCCGACCTTTCATTCCTCTACATGCAAATTGATGCAAGAAAGATCCTTGGAAACAATGTTCAAAACACCTTGGTACTTTAATGAGACGATGTTTCTTATTAAGCTTGAAGTATTCTTTGCACTGACTGCCAATCTGATTTGCTCATATCGATGTCATAGATTTTGTCGAATTCCATTAAATCCCGACAGTGCAGAAGGAGGCCATTCATCCCGTAGAATCTGTCCCAACTCTCCCAAAGAGCACCCTACCTAGGCCCACTCCCCCATACCATTCCAGCCTAACCTATCCTATATATCTTTGGACAACACGGGGCAATTTAGCATGGCCAATCCACCTAACCTGCACATCTTTGAACAGTGGGAGGAAACCGGAGCACCCAGAAGAAATACACGCAGAGATGGGGAGAATGTGCAAGCTCCACACAGACAGTCCAGCTAAGGCTGGAATCAAATCCAGGTCCCTAGTTCTGTGAGGCAGCAGTGCTAACCACTATGTCACCATAATTCTCCATACAGCACCAACGATTGGCTCCTCAGCATCACCAGTGCCTGCTCTTCTTGCAAGTACCACTAATTTCTGAATGCAAAATCAAAGCTGAGAACTTTGGTTCCTCAAACAATGCAGGAGAAACTACATTGGGGTTTGGGCCCCACGAATCCAGCACTGAGTGAGACTACAATTAGGACCAGTGTTTTGCCAAGCGCTCTCCAAATAAACATGAAAAGAAACATTAAGTTGCACCACTTGCTTCACTTAGCCTATTTCTAATGCTTTCTCCCCTATTTAAACCACAAACACTGGCTCTGAACTCAGTACACGGACAATATCATTGCAATTAACAGGAGAAAATCAGTTTGGGAAAGGTTTTTGGTGCACGTAATTAATTCTAGAGCATGACTGTTACATAGGATTTTTTAAAAACCCATTTAATTAGGTCATGCCTAATCTGTAGTCACCTTCACTGAAGAAACAAGCTTCATATTGGTTTCATAGTAGAGCAATCAATTCAACCAATGTTGGTTCAAAAGTCAGGAAAATATAATTCAATTTTTGCTCAGTAAGTGTGCATTTATTCATGTCAGCGCAATTTCCCGGTTACTGGTTCATTAGTGTACTCAGAAGACATTCTGAATTAGGTACTCAATTAAAAAGTGTTAAGGAAACTGCAACACAAAAATAAACAAAAATTGTGTAAATGTAGTTATTAATTTGTCCTTATTTTTAAAATATATCAATATGTTGTCTGAAAAATGTAATCGTAATTAAGCATCCAGCATCCTGGAGGGTAGTCACGTTTGGATTCTGTGATTTAACTGCTCATCCTAATTATTTAGGCTTAGTGGCGGCAAAGATACTCACAAAGCGGGGAAGTAAATTTATTTAACAATTTGACAGGACAGGTAACGGTGGCACAGTCCTCAGGCACGTCAGCAGTTCAAGAAGGCAGTTCACTACCACCGTCTGAAGAGCAAAAGGGTTGGGCAATAAATGTTGGCCGAACCAGCAATGCCCACATCCCGTATATTAATTTTTAAAAAATTTACAGCCAGTTAGCTATTCTGTATGTGCACATGCACACATGTGCATTTATGTATAATATATTTATACTTATAAAAATATAGTCCCCTCCACTGACAGCACCCACACATGGACTGTCATCTATACAGGGCAAACAAGGCTATCCATTTGCTATTTCCATCGGAGCCAGTTGCAATGTTTTAAGCTTGGCGCATGTTTTTTGGCAGCCCAATAAGTTCTTCAATATGTTTGCACCCCATTAATTCTCATTATTTTTGAAATTGGCCCTATGTCTTTGTAATTAGATTCATCAAACAGAACCGTGAAGGAGAAGAGAGCAAATGAGAAACTTCTAATCAAAACCAGCTGTGAATTGGAAGCAGTCAATTAATCCTTAGCACCTAAATATTGTTTGACCTCAGCCTGTCCAGGAAATTTTACCTAGCTGCAGTTTCTTAGAGCATGAAGTGAGGAGGTTTAATACGGAGATCAAATTGAGGAGGCTTAACCGATTATGATTTAACCGGACAATGCAAATTACATCAACTCTACATGCCCGCTATAAGCAGTAAGGTCTGTATCTATATCAGTGGTCAAACTATCTGTAATGATGTATATATGAATGCATGTGCTTGCATATCAATTGGATCTTCCTATTTTCTATAAACAAAAGAAAAATAAACAAATTACAGAACAATATGTCAAAACATAAAGGGAAGGTTTTAAACAGAAATAAAAGGAGTTTTGAGCAGCTGATTTGCTGGGCATGCAAGATCCCAGAGGGAAACCTGTCTTACTGATTATAGCCTTTTGCATTTTGAAAATGAGGAGGAATAGTTACTGATCCCAAAAGCATAGAATTCCAGTAACACCTTTTGGTTTTTTGTAAAATTAAAAGATTTATTAACAAGAGAAAAGCACGTAAGATTAAAGTTACACGGTTAAATCAGCCTTAGAGAGCAACCCCGAAAAAATGTACTTGTTCAGAATACAAAGGTACAATTCCTTCTTAGCAACAACTCCCCTGATAGATTTTTAATGATAAACATCCAGTGATATTAGCCAAGGCACTGAAGTACTGTTGCTTTAATCTTTTAAAAAAACTTTAGAGTACCCAATTCATTTTTCCTAATTAAGGGGCAATTTAGAGTGGCCAATCCACCTACCCTGCACATCTTTGGGATGTGGGGGCGAAACCCACGCAAACACGGTGAGAATGTGCAAACTCCACACGGACAGTGACCCAGAGTTGGGATCAAACCTGTGACCTCGGTGCCATGAGGCAATTCTGTTGCTTTAATAAAGGTGTATGACACATCGCCTCAAACACGTCCACGCTGATGTGGAAATCCACTAGAAAGGTTCAGAAAATTAAGCTCTTTATGGCTTGACTGAATGGCTGATTCAAATTCACAACTTCCATATCTTCTCCCAGCACAGATCTGGTCTCAACGCATCTCCCTTAGACAACGGCATAACTCAGCTAATCCTCTTCCTTTAAATGTCCTTTTTTCCCATTTACTCAGATTCTATTGTCCTCAAACACCTCTCTGAACTGAACTTTTCCCAATTTAAGAATCTTTCAAGTTTTCCTACTTTTCCTTTACCTTTGGGTCAAAAAAATGGAATATACATCGTAAGCTATAAAATTCCCTTGTTATTTCGGAACTTCCCTTTGAAATTTAACAGCTGAAAAGTCTAGACTCTACTTGAAAATGAAATGAAAATGAAAATCGCTTATTGTCACGAGTAGGCTTCAATGAAGTTACTGTGAAAAGCCTCTAGTCGCCACATTCCGGCGCCTGTCCAGGGAGGCTGGTACGGGAATCGAACCGTGCTGCTGGTCTGCTTGGTCTGCTTTAAAAGCCAGTGATTAGCCCAGTGAGCTAAACCAGCCCCTTATCTCATAATGCAAATTTTAAACCCAACCTATTTACTTATAAATTGAACCACACCATAGCCCCTCATTAAAAATCCATGACCCTTACAATTTTACCCATTTATCTCTCAGCTCTTACAGACAAGCTGTGACAATACTAGGTGTTTTCTGTGGTTAGAATAGAGGAAGTGAAACCACTTAGCTGCTTTAATGTGGTCAGGAGCTGACAATCATACCAAGAATGTTTATAAACATTGTGTCAGAATCAATGGTAATGTGGGGAGGGTACTTCTGATGCATTCAAGTGTGAAGGGAAAGATAAATAAACAAACATTCTGGCAGCTGCATGTAAACCATTAAGCTGTCACTCAAAGGCTAATGAAAGGTACTGCTCTGTGCAATTTAAAGAATGCTTATCATTTCAAAGGATCTCAGGGGAATTTAAGCCTTTTGAAATGTTGTGGGTTTTGTAGGAAGGTTCTGACACTTCAAAAAGCAGCAGTTTTAAATGCATAGAGCTGAGGGTGCAGAGGTGAGGAAAGGGAAAGCCTCCCTGGCTTGAATCTGCAATGAACTGCCTGATCTGCACTGCACCTGTCAGGTTGAGTTGTTCAGAGTGAGAAAGCCACTTAAGAGTTTGAACAGAATGAAGATCCTGAACAGAGGGCTGCCTCTGACCACCATGTCAATAGTGATCTTCAGGTTGGGCAGGACTGGAAAGGGCAGTCCAGACACGGGACTCCCCTCGCAGGGGAGGATCCCAGGGTCTATCCCTTACCCACAGCCCACGTCCACCCATGCCCCAGGACACTTGGCAGACCCTCCCCCTGCAACCTGGCAGTGGCAGAAAGGTGCATAAGCAATGGGCTAACCATCTTGACCCGGTCTTGGAGTCCATCCCGCCAGGACTGTGCTTGGTATCTCACATCAAAGCCCCCCGAGTGATGTTCCTGCTGTGGGGGTCAGAGCATATCGGAGGGGAGGGCACAGATTTGGGCTTCTAGCCCATTAATTACATTGAAATTCATGCAGATTATCTGTTTGCACATTCCCGCCAGCACAGGACCGGCGTCCCACTACGGCTGCCAATGAGGAAACAGTGACTAGGACGGGTTTGCCACCTGGTGCCGATTCCGTTTATTGACTGCCGCGGGATTCTCCACCCAATCTGGATTCTCGATGTTAGCTGTGCTGAATGGAGAATCCCAGCCAACTGTTTTTGCTATGTTTCCTGACCAGTTATTTGACAATTCTTCCATGGATTTCAGTCCCATCCAAGGTGCACAATGAAGACAACAGTAAAATACTGCAGATGCTGGAAACTTGAAATAAAAACAGAAAATACAGGAAATAATCAGCAGGACAGGCTGCTCTTTGGAGAGGTAAGCTGAATCAACATCTCAGTGACGATGACTTTTCACCAGTTTTTAGAGCTGGAAATGTGAAAAGTAGAATCATCACCGACAGTTGCCATCCAATACGAATGCCATCCAATACGATGAGGCAGCACGGTAGCACAAGTGGTTAGCACTGTGGCTTCACAGCACCAGGGTCCCAGGTTCAATTCCCTGCTGGGTCACTGTCCGTGCGGAGTTTGTATGTTCTCCCCGTGTCTGTGTGGGTTTCCTCCGGGTGCTCCAGTTTCCTCCCACAGTCCAAAGACTTGCAGGTTAGGTGGATTGGCCATGCTAAATTGCCATTATTGACCAAAAAGGTTAGGAGGGGTTATTGGGTTACGGGGATAGGGTGAAGTGAGGGCTTAAGTGGGTCGGTGCATACTTGATGGGCCGAATGGCCTCTGTCTGCACTGTATGTTCTATGTTATGAACTGAAAATGCAAAATGGAAAATCCAATGCTGTTCCCTGTGCTTCATTGTAGAAGGCAGAGGACAGAAAGGTCAGAGTGAGAGTGGAGTGGAGAATTCAAATGATAATGGCTGAGGCTCAGGGTCTGGCTCCCAAATGAATGATGTGTTCCGCAAAGCAATTACCCAATCTGTGTCTGGTCTCTCCATTGTAGAGGAGATCGCATTATTAAAAGTGAATACAGTACAACGAAGTGGAAAAGGTGCAAGAAACTTTCTGCTTCACCTGGATGGAGTGCTTGACACCTAAACAGTGGGATGGAAGGGAAAGGGAAGCTGCTGCATCTCAAGAGCTTACATGGGAATGCACTTGGGGAGGGAAGGGGATTTAGGGAATGATTGAGGAGTGGATAAGGAAGGAATTGTCTGCTCAGATTGTTGAAAGGGGAAGGGGGGTGTTTAGTGGTGACATCACGCCAGAGGTCGTGGAAGTAGTGGAGGCAGATCCACTGAATGCAGAGGCTGCTAGGAAGGAAGGTAAAGACAAAGGGAACTGTATTGTGGTTCTGATACGGGGAGAAAAGGTGACAGTAGAAATGGAAGAAATGGAATAGACGTGAATACTCTGACCGTTCTGTTCTGTGCACTTCTAAGGAAGTTCAAAATAACTGTGAGCAGAGAGGATTCACTTTTCCTACTGGCAGTGCACCCCTGCCAGCGAGATCCATGGCGGCGTGGCCTGGTTTCAATGGGAAATCCCATTGGCAAGCGGCAGGTTGATAGAATCCCATCACCGTGAACTGCGCGCGACTGACAAACACGTGGCTGAGGGACTGGAGAATCTCGCCCAGTATCTCATCTTGTGTCGAGGCACTTTCAGATAATAACCTTTTTATTATTTTGGACGGCAGATGTAGGTGATGCGTCTGCATTTCAGTTACCTCACTTAGAACTCCCAGTTCTTTTTCTAAAATTCTTTTTGTGAGTGCCACTGGCAGGGGCCAACATTTATTGCACATGTCCAACTGCCCCCCGTTTTAGCGGGCCTTTGAGAGTCAACCGCTTTGCTCATAAGTTCATAAGGTATAGGAGCAGAATTAGGCCATTGGGCCTATCGAGTCTGCTCTGCCATTCTATCATGACTGATATGTTCCTCATCTGCTACCTACAGACCAAGAGCTGGATTGCGAAATCAGCCAGAGCATCTCCTCCCGAGAACACATGACCTGGGAGCAGGAGTAGGCATTTAGCCTTCCGAGCCTAAACACCCTCAATGTGACCATGGCTGATCCCATTCTGGCCTCAACTCCATCGTCCTGCCCATTCTCCTGACCCTTCAACCCTTCAACATTGCTGTGAATCTGCAGTAACATGTAGGCCAGACCAGGAAAGGGCGTCGGATTTCCTTTCCTAAAGGACATTAGCGAACCAAATGGGTTTTTACTGCAATCGACAATGGTCATTATTAGATATTTAATTCCAGATTTTTATTGAATTCAAATTCCACCATCTGCCGTGGTGGACTTTGAAACTGGATCTCCAGATCTTGCTCTGGGTCTCTGGATTACTCATCCGGTGATAATACCACTATGCCACTGCCTCCTCTGGTGGAGGTTCACAAATCTGAAATATTGGGCTGGATGTTCCTGTCTCAATGTGGGACTGAAGTGTGTGAGGTGGGTTTGAAAAATGGTGAGCGGGACCGAAATCCACCATTCACACCCTATTCCTGGGGCAGGCATTTTCCACCAATGTGGGATGAAGGAAATTGGGAGCCTGCATACTAATGTCCCGCCATTGACAGCACCATTATAGAAGTGAACATTTCAGGCCTTCTGTAATTTTAATGCAGTCAGATCACTTTTGAAAGGTGATAAGATTCACACCAGCACAGATATATCCTAAACCATAGGGAAGCCATGGTTTGGAATTGGAAACCATATGAAAGGCAAGTTCAAAAGGTGGCGCCATCTTTACATATCATGATGAAATGCTGTGTCATAACTTATATATGTTTTCAATACAGTGAGTGATGATAGGGCTTTATTTTGAAAAGGTAAGTAACCATTAAATAATATGGTTGCCAGGTTGTTAATTATGACATCTGGAAAGCCACCCATTGATTGAATAGCATTGCAAAAGTGGAAAGGTCTTCCGATGGCATTGTACATTAGCCACTGGGTAAAGTTTATTCTGAATTGTGCAATATTGAAATCCAGAGATGATGATGTGAAATGTGACCAAATATTTGATTTATCCTTTGGGTTTCAGCTCAGCCATCTGTTCAGATATTTCAAAGCTTTGACATATGGCTGAGTTTTCACTGTCTTTGGTGTTTATTTATTTATTTAAGATAAATTTAGAGTATCCAATTCATTTTTTTTCCAGTTAATAAGAACATAAGAACTAGGAGCAGGAGTAGGCCATCTGGCCCCTCGAGCCTGCTCCGCCATTCAATTAGATCATGGCTGATCTTTTGTGGATTCAGCTCCACTTTCCGGCCCGAACACCATAACCCTTAATCCCTTTATTCTTCATGGGGCAATTTAGCGTGGCCAATCCACCTACCCTGCACATTTTTGTGTTGTGGGGGCGAAACCCACACAACACGAGGAGAAAGTGCAAACTCCACACGCATGGACTATTTTCTAAACGGTGACAAAATTCATAATGCTAAAGTGCAAAGGGACTTGGGAGTCCTAGTCCAGGATTCTCTAAAGGTAAACTTGCAGGTTGAGTCCGTAATTAAGAAAGCAAATGTAATGTTGTCATTTATCTCAAGAGGCTTGGAATATAAAAGCAGGGATGTACTTCTGAGGCTTTATAAAGCACTAGTTAGGCCCCATTTAGAATACTGTGAGCAATTTTGGGCCCACACCTCAGGAAGGACATACTGGCACTGGAGCGGGTCCAGCGGAGATTCACACGGATGATCCCAGGAATGGTAGGCCTAACATACGATGAACGTCTGAGGATCGTGGGATTATATTCATTGGAGTTTAGGAGGTTGAGGGGAGATCGAATAGAAACTTACAAGATAATGAATGGCTTGGATAGGATGGACGTAGGGAAGTTGTTTCCATTAGCAGGGGAGACTAGGGGCACAGCCTTAGAATAAAAGGGAGTCACTTTAGAACAGAGATGAGGAGAAATTTCTTCAGCCAGAGAGTGGTAGGTCTGTGGAATTCATTGCCACAGAGGGCGGTGGAGGCCGGGACGTTGAGTGTCTTTAAGACAGAAATTGATAAATTCTTGATTTCTCGAGGAATTAAGGGCTATGGGGAGAGAGCGGGTAAATGGAGTTGAAATCAACAATGATTGAATGGTGGAGTGGACTCGATGGGCCGAATGGCCTTACTTCCGCTCCTATGTCTTATGGTCTTATGGACAGTGACCCAGAGCCCGGATCGAACTTGTGACCTCAGCGCCGTGAGGCAGCAGTGCTACCCACTAAACGACCGTGCTGCCCATCATTGGTGTTTATATCAGCCATCTGTTTGGCTGTTTCAAAGCTTTGACAGATGATTGAGATTCTGTATGTTAAGGCTTTAATTAATTCACCTCAGGAATGTTTGTGGAAAATGTAGTTCAATAGAATCTCATTATGGATGCTTGTCAGACTTCCAAACCCACTAATACATCTGCTCAGCAAAGGTTGTTGACCAGCTACCAAATGGAATGTGAGCTTGATTTATTTGACAGATCTGTGAGTTGTCAATTTTCCAGTGGGTAAGAAGTAAAATGTGTTTATTTTTAGACATGTGTGAACTTCGCAAAGACTTCCAAATGTTATTTAAGTGAATACTGGATTGGGGAATGCTGTTTAGGGGGTCTCAAACTCATCCTAAGAATGGGGCTAAATTCTCAGCAAATGTAAGTACATCTTTTAACCTGGCCACCTCAGCATTGACCCACTTCCAGTTCCACCTCAGTCTGCTGCCCGAGACGGCAAGCATGACTCCCGCCTGGCCCAACTCACTGCCATTTAAATTGTGTTGGCAGGATTACAACATCAGGAAATCACCTAATTCCCAATTCTCCAAGGTGAAAATCCAGCCCATTAACTCTGTTTCTTTCTCTGTGGATGCTGCCTGACGTGTTGTGTATTCCCAGCATTTTCTGTGTACAATAAAAAAACTATTTTCTTTTGGGGTGTTTGCACATTACAGAGCTGCAATAGCTGACAAGAAATAAACAGAGGGGCTGAATTCGCCTGTCCCCCGCCGCGTGATTTGTGCCGTTCGCTGGTGGCGGAATTCTATACTCCCGCCGCTTGTCATTGGGATTTCCCATTAAAGCCACCCCCACGTGCGGGAATGCGCTGCCAGCGCGAAAATTGAATCGCAACAGCCGGAGAATTCCGGTCTCTGGATAGTCCAAGAATGGTTCCCTGATGTGATCAGAGCAGGATCACCATGAAGAGTGGTAGCTCAGAATGACCAAGCTACTGAAATCACCACACGAGTGGCAGGAATCAAGCCCTAACAGATTGTGCTTTTACAAAATTGTCACTGCTGGGTTTTCACATGGATTTGAACATGCCACTTACTAACTAAAGTGCAACCGCTCAACACCGCTGTCCTGAAGAAACTATCACCTGCTTTTTCAAATATTCTCCCTTATTATTCTCAGGCAGTTCTCAGAGCACAGGAAATGTGGTGTCAAGGTGACATAAAGACATTTTATTTTGGTGCCAGTCGATTGGGCAGACAGTATTGACTTTATGCAGTCACTAATTAAATAAGGACTGAAGCCAATAATGAAACCATGATTTTAGTAAGTGTACTTAAGACTATGTCTGGGGCACTTGTATTGCCAAGGTATGCTGATGCTAATTTATTCCTTTTTCGAAATATATTTTAAACAAATCAGGCCAACACCACCAAGAGATTTTTTTCCATCCACCGCATCCCCACCCCCCATCCAACAGAAATATAATAAATTTGTATAGAGTGACATATTTACGGATCACTACACACTAGAGTCCAGATTAAAATGACAGCCCAGATGGCACGGACCGTAAAGATGCTTTATAATCACAGTTCCATGGGTCTTTGCATTAAGCCGACACACAGTGAGGAATCAACTTGCAGTCTTATGTACGTGCAATATTGGTTCAGAATAGTGAAGAACTCATAGTTCCACCATCTCAAGGCAACACCAGGCTGTTATCCTCTGAATCTCTTATTGCTTGCTACAAACCAACTGCAATGAATTTATTCTTCAAACCTGAGCGAAAAGCCGTAGCTGCCTTCTCAGTAATCTTCGTAAAATATTCATGAGGAAATCAGTGTAAATCACACAGCTGTATCATGCATCAGGTGTCATTACAACACGCAAGAAAGAAAATAAAAGGCTTTTAAGTATTAAAAAAAACTGGGAGTGTGATTAGAAAATAAACTTGTAAAAAATAATGCTACTTCATGCGCAAAATTGAATTGAGAACAGGTGCCAGAAATATTAAAAAACCTTTGATTAAAAAAAGCTGACACAAAGGTGTTAAATGTAATTGATTTATATTTATAAAGTTGAGCAATGCATCAGTAATTTCATTTTCGATCTTCTAGTAGAGATGTAAATGCCTCAATTCATAGGAACTTAGGAAGAACTTTCGTTCTCCCCATGTCTGCGTGGGTTTCCTCCGGATACTCTGGTTTCCTCCCACAGTCCAAAGATGTGCAGGTTAGCTGTACTGGCCATGTTAAATTGCCCTCAGTGTCTATAAAGATTGGGTGGGGTTACTGGGTTACAGGGATAGGGTGGAGGGTGCTCTTTTTAAGGGCTGGCGCAGACTCGACGGGCCGAATGGCCTCCTTCTGCACTGTAAATGCTATGAAATGTAGGCTGTTCAGCTATACTTCGAACTACTCGGCAATTCTATTACCTGTATCCTAACTTCATTTATTTGCTTTGCTTCCATATCCCTTAATACCCTTACCAACCAAAAATCCTGAAGACTTCATCCACAGCCTTTCTGAACCAAAAGGTCTAGACTTCCACAACAATTTGTCTGAAGTCGTGCTTTGTGATTTCATTCCTGAATGGTCCAGCTTTAAATTTAAGTAATACCTCTTTGCTCTGGAATCCTCTCTTGGAGGAAACAATCTCACGATATCTATTCTATGGAATAATCTTTTCATTTTAAAAACCTTACCGTTCTGTATTTCTAGATCAACTTCTATATTCAAGGGAATACAAGTCCAGGGAGAATTTCATGGAGGAGGTCGAAAACAGGACGTCCTATCATTTCTGGAATGCGCAGCTGCTCCCTGAAGCAAACTGAGAATTGCTTGTCATTTTCATTGAGGTGGAAGCTGAGATGGAGAAGGAACGGTCAACTGGCTGATTAGTGGCTGGGGGCGGGGGGAGGAGGGGGGAAGGGAGCGGCAATGAAGAAGGGGCATCAAGGAATTGGACCACACTCTGGCCCAACACAACAGCCATTTCCGTGGCTACTATCTGAGACTGATTAGAAGAAGAAAGAATCTGCATCTTCAAATTAGCGAGGGCGGATGGAGAGATGGCAGAACCCTGAGGAGCATTGACATACATAGGGATCTGGGCATTCAGATCCATAGTTTCTTGAAAGTGGCAATGTAAGTGGATAAGGTGGTCAAGAAGGCATAGGGCATGTTTGTCTTCATCGGCTGGGATATTGAGTACAAGAGTTGACAGGTCATGTCACAGTTGTATAAAACTTTAGTGAGTCCACATTTGGAAAATTGCGTTCGATTCTGATAGTCACACTACCAGAAGGATGTGGATGCTTCAGAGAGAGTGAAAAGAAGGTTGACCACGATGTTGAAAAGTCTGGGGGTTTTTAGCTATGAGGAGAGATTGAATAAACTTGGTTTGTTTTCATTAGAAAGATGGAGGCTGAGGGGAGATCTGATTGAGGTCTACAAAATTACGAGACGTAGAGATAGGGTGAATAGTCCCAGGGTGGAAGACTCAATTACAAGGGGGCACAGGTTCAAGGTGAGAGGGGGAAAGTTTAGGGGAGATGTGCGGGGAAAGTGTTTCATGTAGAGGTTGGTTGCCAGTGGAGGTGGTGGCGGCAGGCCGATAGCAGCGTTTAAGATGTATTTTGACAGACAAATAAACGGACGGGGAATGGAGGCCGACAGATCGTTTGGGCAATAAGTAGTCAGTGTAAATAAGGAATCTGGACCGGCACTGGTTTGGTGGGCCGAAGGGCCTGTTCTGTGCTGTAATGTTCTTTGTTCTTTGAGAGCTGACAGCCAGGATAGGTGAGCGAAGTGTTAGTTTTATTATCATTTAATTGCTGTACAACAGAGTTTTGTCAATAGATTCACTTTTTAAAATCATATAAAACATTTCCAATGCTACTGACCATGGTCTTGCCAGGTTTGAGCAGTTCAGCTTCATACCGCTCCCAACCTGTTTGCCCCCACATCTCAGGATGTTAGAAGTTGAATTTTTGAATCTGCTCCTTAATTACATAAATGTTCCCAAATAATCATGCAGGTAATGTTGTTTTCCCTCTCCTATGCTCATGAAAGTTGGCAGTATCGGGCACAGAATGACAGATTGGCACACAAACGGTGGGTGCCTTTCTTTTCGTCACCCACTTCCGTGTCAACCCGATTCAGAAGGTGAAAATCCAGCCGTGCCATATAAAACCTGGTTTCACAGTTTATCCCTTGTTACCCCAGTATCACTCTGATCAATGTGTGCTGTACTCCCTCAGAGACGCCCGTAACTCAATGCAGTAACCCAGATGGAATCAGTTAGAAATATGTATTAAAAAACCCAAAATTTAGGATAACAAATGAAACAGTACATTTGCAAGATGCATTTGTTGTGTTTTTATCAAGTATATATGTGTCTATTTTACATGTATTCCAGTCAGAATTTCACACTGGCTCAGCAGATGGACATTTATTTTATCTTGATGTTGTGTACATGTGTCTGCATAAAAAAGGAGAGTTTTATGACTTGCTAATTACTGTATGTTTTCCCCAGAGAATTTCCAGACAGCCATGAAAGAAAAAGTATCTCTTATGTACAGTGATCAAAAGACTCCCACAATATTTTACTTCGAAATACGGTCCCATCTTTCTTCATTAGGCCTGTAGTAATTTTTCAGGCAGCGCAGTTTTGAACTTCCATGTTTGCACAGCATCCGACATACGTGAGGAGTCAGTAAGCAGCATAAAGTTTAAAGATATCTGCCTTAATTGTTGTTAACTTGAAAACTTCATGGTAGATTATAGATCAAGCGTGCAATTCAACCTCCGCGTTGGGCCCGGCGCAGGTCTGGGCACACTGGATAAATAGCAGGAAAGGCCAAAATCAAGATTCGTGCCGAGCGCGAATCAGTTTGCAATTCACCCGCTCCCGATGCCCCATTCCAGATCTCACCCAAAAATGGTGAGATTATCATGAATCCTCGTTTGCATACATTTGAATCTCTTAACATGTTTGAAGTCGAATGAAATGAAAAAATGAAATGAAATGAAAATCGCTTATTGTCACGAGTAGGCTTCAAATGAAGTTACTGTGAAAAGCCCCTAGTCGCCACATTCCAGCGCCTGTTCGGGGAAGCTGTTACGGGAATCGAACCATGCTGCTGGCCTGCCTTGGTCTGCTTTCAAAGCCAGCAATTTAGCCCAGTGAGCTAAACAGCCCCTTGCAGAATGCAGCGGCCTCCTGGATATTACCCGACTCGCCAGCGAGAATTGTACGCCTTATAAAAATGTGAAGCTGGCACTGTGGCATCTGAGGGGAAGTGAGGAAGTGAATAGCCATTTCCATTTTTCCATTTTTCAGCATGCAGCTCAAGGGACCGGAGCTATTGGCCCAGTGCCTGAGGAGAGGGTATGGGTGGGAGACCCCTCAGCAAGATTGGGCTTGGTCAGAGGGCTGAAGGATAGGTCGGGGTCTTCCCTGGGGCTGGGGTGGGGGGGTCGGGAGAGGGATGGTGTGAAGGGCTTTGCATCTGTGAGGCCTTCAAGCCATCTTTAAATATTGTGGAGACCCATAACAGGGACAACCTCTAGCCTGTCTCTGCCATCAAACACTTCCAGACAAGAGCCTTCAGGGCTGAAAGCCAATTTCACCCCCTTTGGCTACGACCATTCTCGAACGTCAAAGCTATTGAAAATGACCAATTCACTTTGTTGGTTGTGAGAACACTTGGCGTTTTCTTCTTGTTTTAATAGTCAGTATGATATGTGGAATGTTACGCAGCTGATTTTCAGATCTTTGTTCCTATTGATTAATTGATTGTACGTACTGTGTACGTTCCCTTGGCCGCAGAAAAATACTTTTCACTGTACTCCGATACATGTGACGAGAAATATCAATCAATCAATTAAACAAAATACTCTCAACTCTCAAGTGCCTCCTCCAGGGTACACGTGCCATGTCTCAGAGGATGATTAGTGCATAGCACTTCAAGGAAACTTTGACGCCTGAACATTGTGCCTGGACTCTCGGAGCGTCAGCACTATAGAGGCAGTTGCCAAAATCACTAAAGAGCTGGGTTTCAGCACAGGGGATCCTCTCACGGCCAAAGGAAGTCTGTGGATCAGGAGAGGACAGCTGAGCACAGTCTCCCTAATATTCCTGGCAGAGGTCTGGGGTTCAAGGGACTCCTGATGTGTTTCGGGGTGAGTGTGCAGATCAAGGTTTGCCAGCACTACTGGCTCGCTGGATGGCACTCTGAGAGAAGGCGGGACAGTCATGGGAAGTGGGGAGTAGGGGCGGGGGTTGCTTGTAGGATTTGAGGGTTCTGGAAGGAAGCCCGAACAGATTGTTGGTCTCTCTCATTCTCCTATTTTTATCAGATATCAAAATGTATGGTGGTGTGGGTCCCGCAATGGCTGCCCTCACGTTGCTGGTGGCAACCGATGCAGCCATACGTCGGAGAAGCAACGACGCAGCTGCAGGCAGCATCTCATGCGCAGGGGGCTGCTGCGCACCCTGAAGACCCGGCCGCCCATCAGGCTGAGGAGGGACCCAGAGGGGGAGGCCAGAGATGGTGTACAGGTATCGTGGGTCTTTCCCAATGAGATGACGGACAGCATGTGCCGCAGAAGACTCCATCATGGAGTAATGCAGTGTGGCACCTGTGCGATGTCCCCTTAGACTCGGCACCCCGCAGGGGAGGAGGACATCTGATCCTGCTGGCCATAAAGGTCACCGCAGCTTCGACTTTTAAGCCACCGGTTCATTCCAGGGCTCGTGCGGGGACCTGTGTGGCATTTCTCAATCTACAGGTGCATCCAGGTGGTCAGACATGCTCTGCATACCCGGGCAGCAGACTTCATCACCTTCAACCTGGACCAGACCCACCAAAATGCCCGAGCTGCAGGATTTTCCACGATCACCGGGATTACCCAGGTCCAGGCAGATATAGATGGCACACATATCAGATTGCGTGTACTGGGGCATCAGGGAGTGCACTTTATTAATAGGACAGGTTTCCACTCTCTGAATGTTCAGATTGTGTGTGACCACCACCTCCATATCATACACGTGTGTGTCCTCTACCCAGGGAGCTTCATGATAGCTATTTCCTAGATCCCCGATGTCTTCTGGACCATCCCAGGATGCCAGGATGATGGGATGGCTCTTGGGGGACAAGCTGAGGTCCTGACCGATGATGTCAATGCATAGGCCTGAAACCGAGGCGGAGACCTGTTGTAATGAAACCCATGTTGCCGCATGTACTGTGATTGAGCAGTGAATCAGACTGTTTAAAATACAATTCCGATGCCTGGCTGGTTCTGGTGGTGCACTGCAGTACACCCCCCAGAGATCCTTCCGCTTTGTGGTGCTCTGCTGTGCCCTCCACAAACTGGCACTGGAGGAGGAGGTGGAGGGCCATGCGGGTTCATCTCAGGAGGAGGCAGAACAGGAGGAGCTGGAGGACGAGCCTGGGGAGGAGCCGGAGGAGGGGCCGCAGGCTGGAGGACAGGCGGCGGCCAGGTTTTGGCACTCCCGGAGCAACAGAGGCCCTCATCCTCACCAGACTCTCATAGGATGAGGTTATTGTAATGAAATGCATAAGCAATTCTGTATGTTAATGTTAGACCTCCAACCAGCAGGGGCAGTAGAACTACACCATGTGAAATTGCAGCCTCAGGGAGACCGGATGAGGAGTCGTTGTGGATAGTCGTGTTTAGTATTAGCTCTCATATTCTAGTTGTTAACAGAATGTCGCTGGCCTCCAGGCCTGCCATCCGCGTTGGGTCGTGTGTGCACCATACCCTCGTCCCCTGTGAAATCAGGACCACAAACACAAAGTACATATAAAAATTGTACTTTATTGCTCATTGAAGCAAATCCATCAGGAAGAAATAATTTGGGATTTCTTTAAAGATAGATAATGCTGTCAAAATTTGGCTTCATGTTATTCACCAAAAAGGAAGATTATTAGGAAGTTGCAAGTTGCTCATCCAGCAGACAGATCAGTCTTGCAGTCTCTGCAATCTGGCCGATGTTTCCGAAAATGTTTTCGAATAGTTTTCAGCCTCTTGGCAGAAATAATGAATGTTTTTTCCCCACAAAGGTTAGCAGTTCTGCGGAGATGAGAAACAATCTGTTAATCTTTCCTCTCCAGGTATATATTCGTATTAAAATGTAATAATATAACCTCACATTCACAAAATCTGAGAGTGCTGGAAAGCTTCAGCCACAACTGATACACAATCCAGATCAGGTGTTTATGTCTCACAATTGGAAAAGGAAAACACCACATAGTGTCTTGGTTAGGGTCAGCCTTATGGTGCTTATTTATCTTCAAATTGCAATCTGATCAATATTCCACAGTGTCGGGTAGACGGTGGCACAGTGGTTAGCACTGCTGCCTCACAGCGGCAGGGGTCCGGGTTCAACTCCGGGTGGAGTTTGCACATTCTCTCAGTGTCTGCGTGGGTTTCCTCCGGGTGCTCCTGTTTCCTCCCACAGCCCAAAGATGTGCTGGTTAGGTGGACTGGCTATGCTAAATTGTTCCCTAGTGTCCAAAAGGGTTAGTTGGGTTATGGGGATAGGGAGGGGGTGGGGTGGGGGAGGGGGGCAAAGTAGGGCTCCATGTCAGAGGGTCGGTGCAGACTTGATGGGCTGAATGGTCACCTGCACTGTCGGGATTCTATGACCTACATTATCAGTGTGGGAAGAAAAGTAAAAGATATGTGTGTGGACTATTTAGCATAAACAACAGACTAATTCTGACAAGTGATGTTATTGGCTGATTTATAATGAAGCAAAATACAGTTCAGGACAGCATTAATCCGCGGTCAAGGTTCACACTTACTTAGCATAAAAGATCGTGCCAATTTGATTTTTTGACAAAGGCACTTTCAAAGAACAAATAGGTAATCTTTCAATGTTGTTTATTACATGAAGCACAGCTTAAAGGGAAAGTCCAGACAACAAACAGCATTGATTTGATCCACAGAAAATCCTTTTAGAAAATAGCTGGTGGTGAGAATTAATTTTATCGTTTTATCAGTACCTTCAAAACAGACAGTCAAGGTGAATTTTCCAGATATTCAGCTTACTATCTGCTCATATGATGCAATGTGCAGCTGTATCTGTGGACCATCCAGAAGAATCAATGTAGTTAATTAATGCTAACAGTTAATTACTGTGAGTTTTCTGGGTACTTCCCCTTTAAGCTATCTTTATCTGATATTCACAACTGATACAGTTCTTTGATTCCACCTGTATTAAAAAGAAAATAATTGCCACAGAGCCCTGCAGGCAGCTTAGCTGCTTGCACTATTTTTACCCAAAGGATTAGTTTAAATAAATGTTTGCGTTTACGGGGCTGTGACATGTCACAGGCATTTGTGAGATCATTTGGAAAACTAGGTATTATAATGGCTTACTGACATGTGAACAGAAATCTTGTTGAATGTTAAAAAGCACACATGATCCTCGGCTTTATAAACAGGGGCAAGGGTGCAGAATCAAGGAAATAATGCTGAACATTTATAAACCACTGACTAGGCCTCAGCTAGTATATTTTGTCCAATTCTGGCGACCAAACTTTGGAAAGGGAGTCAAGGCCTCGGAAACAATGCAGGTGAGATTTACTAAAATGGCGCGAGGGATGAAGGACTTCAGTTATGTGAAGAGCCTTAAGAAGGTGGGATTGTTCTCTGGTGAGTAAAGAAAGTTAAGAGGAGACTAAAGCAGAGGTATTCAAAATTATGAGAGCTTCTGATCGAGTAAATGAAGAGAAACCATTTCCAGGAGGAGGATGGCAACCAGCTGACACAGATTTAAGATGATTGGCAAACGAGCCAGGGAGGAGATGAGGATAAACAATTCACAGCAAGTTGAAAGGCTGGTGTTAGGCGGTTCCATAGTGACTTTCAAAGAGATTTGGGGACATGTTTTAAAAGGAAAGATTTTCAGGGGTTGGGCAATAATAATAATCTTTATTATTGTCATAGTAGGTGTATATTAACACTGCAATGAAGTTACTGTGAAAACCCCCTAGCTGCCAGATTCCAACACCTGTTCGGGTACACAGAGGGAGAATTCAGAATGTCCAATTCACTTAACAAGCACTTTCGGGAGTTGTGGGAGGAAACCAATGCAGATATGGGGAGAATGTGCAGGCTCCGCACAGACAGTGACCCAAGCCGGGAATCGAACCTGGGACCCTGGCGCTATGAAGCAACAGTGCTACCCACGGTGCTACCGTGCCACCCAAGTTTCAGGGAGTAGGACTATAAGCTTTAACAATGGCTGATGGGCTCCTTATTTACGTTACAATTTTCTGTCAAGTAGACCTTTTTGTCAGTTGCCAATGGCCCCTGCCCAAATGGTTCCCTTTATGAACCTTATAGACCAGAAAATTCCTGCTTTGATCCCTTGGTGGAAGCTGCCTGGTGTACACATGTGCTGAAACTGAATGCAGTCCAGCAGAGAGAAATCAAAATGACCAGGGGGCTGCAGAGTGATCTTTTCACATGTGCTCAGAGCCAGATATTGGCAAGCGTTAGACTTAATATTGATGTCAGATTGCTTGCTACCATTTCCCAGCAGGAAATCCTTAATCTGAAGGCTCAGAGGACATCATACATCTTGTGAAACTGTACCCCAGTGAGAAAGAATGGACGTGCATTTGTAATGAAATAACAAACAGAAAACAGAAAATTAACAGTCACAAACCGAAAATGTTGACCCTGTTCCTCTTGCCACAGATGCTGCCAGACCAGCTGTTATACTTACTTCAGCATTTTCTGTTTTTATTTCCAGTTTCCAGCATCCGCAGTATTTTAGTTTGGTATATGCATTTATATTTGCACTTTTCATGACCTCAGGATTTCCCAAACACCGCACAGCCAATTAAGGCCTTTTTTTGAAGTAAAGTCATCATTGTAATGGAGAAAACATGGCAACCAATTTGGGCACAGCAAGGTCCCTCAAATAGTAATGTGATAATGACTAGATAATCTGCTTTAGTTATGTTGTGCTTCACATTAAGGACACAATTACTGTTTATTACTTGAATTTTATCTCAGTTATTTGCAATTGACTGACTCATTTTGTACGGTTTGGTGCAGCACTAATGATGTGGCGCTGATTTGATTTCACCCCGACTCCGCTGTACATTAGCTTTGTGCACTGTGAAACTAGAGCTTCTTCAGATTAGAAGCAGCCTGACTAGAAATCAATTGATTCCTATCAGACTACATCATTTGGCTCCTCAATCTCTGTGGTACAAACCTATGGATTCCACATGTTTTGTTCAAAAACCACTTCACTGAAGACGCACCCACCAAGCAGTTGGCATATGTTCAAGAAAGCTCTCATTTGGTATATATTATGATAAACCTTCCTTTACCAATTCAACCATGTTCTAAGTGTGCTTTACTCACATTGGGCATGATCTACTGGCCGTGCTGTGCTCGAGCGAGAGAGCAACATGGCCAATAGATCCCGGGAGAGTCCTCCCACGTGCTTCCCGGCAGCCTTGCCGTCCCGTCAGGTGGTGGAATCAGAATCCTGCCCACAAGGGACGTGAGCAATCATGCTTGCCTACGTAGGTTTTAGATCTACGTAGGCAGGCATACCCGGGACCTACCAGCCTCCCCAGGGAGGCTGCAGCTGGACGCTGTTCAGTACTGGTCCACACAAATGTGGACCAGGCGGAACAGCACTCACCAGGGTCTCCCAGGCCGCCAGAGGCCACTGGGTGGCCAAGGAAAGTGCAGGCACTGCCCAGGTGCCGGGTGGCACTGACAAGCTGGCAGGAGCACTGCCAGGATGCCAGGGTGAGAGTGCAAGGGTGCCCGGGTGCCAGGGTGGCACTAAAAAGGGTCAAGGCCCAAGGAGGGGTATGTCGGGGCCTCTGTGAGGTTGGGAGGGTGATGGGTCGGGCTCCTGGAAGGTGGGGGGGTGGGTGCTGTAAGGATGCGAGGCTGGCCTAAAGAGGGCCCCCTAGGGACCCCATAACGGGGTGTCCTCATTGGGGGGGGCGTTGGGTAAGGTCCATGTTCGAAGGGGGTGACATTTCCCATGGGTGGGGGATCAAGCTCTCTTCGAGATCGGGGCACCTTTTCAAAATAGCGGCCTGATTTCTGAGTTCAGCTCCCGGTGATGAAAAAATTCTTTGGACACGGGCTCCCCGTCGCTCAGCCCGGCAAGGCTGGCAACACTAATCAACGTTAATTAATTCATTTAACGAGGCTCGACGAGCTTCATGCCGCAAACGAAGCCAATTTATCAATACCACGCTCCCCAGCACACCAGCACAGCCCCCGCCCCACCGCTAACGAGGCTGAGAAACAATTAAACAGCTTTTGCACAGCCAACACCGCTCAGATCGTAGCCATGGCGCCGAGATGTCAGAGACGCGGACCTGGGGAGGCTCCTAGATGCGGTCAAGGCCAGGAGGGATGGCCTGTTCCCCGAGGGTCCCAGAGGGTGAGCCACAGGACAACCAGTGCTGCCTGGGATGAGGTGGCAGCGGCCATCAGCTCGGGAAGCCTGACAAGGAGGATTGGCCTCTAGTGCCACAAGAAGGTCAGCGACCTACACCGGGTCGCATGCATGAGTTGACACCTCCCTGGAACCTTCCCACCCCCATACAACCAGCACCCCGCCAACCCTCCATTAACCTCCCCAACCCTCCTTTCACCCCTCAACCCTTCCTTTACACCCCCCCCCCCCCCCACCCCCCAACCACTGTGAACCACACAATGCCCTCTCTCTGTCCCCACAGAAGAAGCTGTCCCACAATCTCCGGGAGAGGTCCCAGGCTGGCGGAGGGGTTTCAGACATAAGAATCGTCACAGCCTTCGAGGGACGGGCCCTGGAGGTTACAGGGGTGGCCGAGGACAGAGCGGTCACCAATTATGAGGTCGGCACATGCCGGAGAGGTGAGGATCCAGCGGGCCCCACCCGGATGGACTGTCAAACGCAAATTGTTATTGCCTTACTGACTAACCCATCCCTCTCACTGATCACATGTTCATTCTCCTGCAGGTCCTCCAGCGACAGTGCCAGCCCATCCGGGGTTTCCAACCCCCCCACCTCCCAGGAGACCACCTCGGAGGAGAGCTCCAAGGATGCTTCAATCGATGCATCACAGCTGCCATCCCCACCCTCCACCAGTGCAGAGACACACACCTCGGTCAGCAACATTCGTGGTCAGGCTCCTGGGGCATCACCTGGTGAGCACCACACAGTCGCTGATGCACGTCAGCTGGAGGCAGTAACGTCCAGGGGAGACAGCAGTCGGAGGTCCGCTGGATCCCAGAACCAGTTGGGTCCCAGTCAGATGCTAATCCTCTGGACCGGGCTCTCCTGGAGCTGATGGAGATGTTATGGTGCGGCCAGGACATCCAGAGGGATATGTCAGCGACACTCCATAACCCCGATTGGAGGAGTCCCAGAGGCTACGGGATCTGGAGATGTCGCCTGCAATGCGTGGCATCAAGGCCAACACTGCTAGGGTGGCGACCGCAGTGGAGATCCTGGTGCACGTCAGCAGCATTAGTGGAGGTGTCCAAGCCCCAGTCGGTGATGGCCATAGCTGAAGGCCTCAGCAGAATGCCTGACTCGCTGTGGGGTGTCACCCAGTACCAGGCTGACCTCGATGAGGAGCTGCGGGACATGTTCCGCTCTCAGATGGGAATGTCCGAGGCGCTGGGGAGCTTGTACCAGTTGCAGGTGGGCATTGCTGAGGCATTGCAGAGCGTGGCCCAGTTATTGAGGAGCATCGCCAAAGGCGTTGACACCACGGTGCAGACATTGTGGATCCGCCAGGGCTGGCAGAGCCAGATGATGCAGGGGCAGCCTTGGCTCAATCCAGCTCCCCTCTGTCCTGAAGTGAATGCCAGGGTCCCATGGGCACCGACCGGGAGGACCTGCTCCCCCGAGTTCCACCTCCTGACGAAGCTGCGTCTCGCAGTCAGCACGCGAAACAGGGTGGCATGGCTGTGCATATGCTGCCGTCGAATGCCGGGGCCCTCCGGCCCCAGAGCCCCCAGAAAATGCCCGCCAATGGCATCAAAAGCAAAGGGTAAGCAGCTGGCTGCCTCCACTTCTGATGTGCATCCTGGGGATACACATTTACATAGCCGTACAGCACGAAAGGCCAAGCACATCGAGGATCACTGAGAGGGCACTGGGGAGTGGGGTGGGGGGTGTAGGTAGGGGGTTAGGAGGGGGGTTTGTGTGGGGGGAGAGGGAAGGAGAGTGGGGTTAGTGGGGCAGTGCTGTACACTTGTACAAGATACCTTAAAATGCCCTGACCATAACCAGAACGCGCCTCTGGCTCTTTGTTCACGATGCGAGCCTAATACCAATTCCATGCCCCATCCCCTCAGACCTGGGATCCTGCATCCTCCACCCAACACGCCCTGCCCACGCAACCTCAGCCGCAGACATGTGCCCAGGGCTGGTGCCCATCCCCTGGGTGTTCAGAGGTTGGCTGCTGCATCTGTGGTGCTGCCTCCTGCACTGTTCAAGCACAGTGTCGATGCATCAAGGTGTGATTGGGATGCTAGTCAGTGAGCTCCACATGCTACATGGCCCACCCACCCACGTGCACCTAACCACGATTGCCAATTCCCTATTTGCAGTAGCCTTCAGTCGCATGGCCAGAGGCCTCCGCGGTCAGTGGGAGTTATGGATGGTCAGTTGGGCAGACAGGCAGAGGCTGGGGTTGCCCTGGAATGGACAGAAATGATCCAGAGGTTGGCATGAAGGACCCGTACACGGTAGACCCCCCCCCCCCCCCCCCCGTCATCATATCCACTCATGTATATAATGAGATGCAGGCAGGCAGTGATTGACACACAGGATGACCAATGAACATACAACACAGAACAACCAATCACCAGACAGGACACCACCACTATAAAGCCTACAGGGCATTAAGACTCTCCCTTTCTGAGGACCCAGATACTGAGACAGTCAGAGTGCACAAGTCAGTGGGCAGCGCGGTAGCATTGTGGATAGCACAATCGCTTCACAGCTCCAGGGTCCCAGGTTCGATTCCGGCTTGGGTCACTGTCTGTGCGGAGTCTGCACATCCTCCCCGTGTGTGTATGGGCTTCCTCCGGGTGCTCCGGTTTCCTCCCACAGTCCAAAGATGTGCAAGTTAGGTGGATTGGCCACGCTAAATTGCCCTTAGTGTCCAAAATTGCCCTTAGTGTTGGATGGGGTTACTGGGTTATGGGGATAGGGTGGAGGTGTTAACCTTGGGTAGGGTGCTCTTTCCAGGAGCCGGTGCAGACTCGATGGGCCGAATGGCCTCCTTCTGCACTGTAAACTATGAAAATGAAAATGAAATGATTTGGCGACTGGTGCGGTTCTCGTTTTTAACCTCTCCTGCTCTAGCTTGAGCAAAATGAGACCACTTACACTCGTGTGGGCTAAACTGGTGATAAACTCCCCAGTACCCAAAAAAGGTGATCATGGGAGGGATTCTCCGTCCCCGCCCGCCCGGAGATGGAAATTCCCACCCGAGACCAATGGATTTTTACATGGTCAGCGTCCCGCCCGTGGTGATTTTGCTGCGGGCGGGACTGAAGAAACCAGTCCTAAGTGTAGTTTGATAGCGGTGAGGAACTCACTGGCAAAGCTGGCAGGAAACTCCCTGCCAAATCCGCCACAAAAGAACTTGGAAATCTTTCCATTAGATTCCACACATCATCTCGAATTCTGCCTCAGTTTTGTTCAGTTTTCTTATGTTTAGATTTAATGAGGCTCCGCCCGTTCTTACTGAGCAATTGTTTTGCGCTCAGGGTTATTAACAGATGCTATTCTTTTCTACCAGCCTTGCATACTCGAATCCAGGTCCTAAAAAGCAATGAGGATTATGAAGGATTCCCTCCATATATTTCTGTTATTTCCAGGATTTTGAGGCATGGCCAAAAACTGCAAAATTTCATCCATCCTTAAACAAGGCCTGTGGTGTCATGTGACAGTCCGGGGTGAGGAGTGGTGGTGGCATCTCCGCACATGAGGAATTTTCTGCTTCCGCAGCTCAATAGGGTCGCATCATTGAAGGGGTGTACACTGATCAAGGTGAGGCGTAAGTGGGTTAATCTGGGATCAAGGCCAGTCAAGCAGCCTTAGTTTCAATTGCACAGACTCCCTTGCACAAAGGGCCTGGGGGAGGCCTGTGCAACTCCAATTGGAAACTAGCACTAAATATTTCAGTGCACGGGAACAGCTCACACCGACACAGACAAAGGCAGCAATGCTTGGAACGTTATCAATGAATGCAGAATTGGCAAAGGGAAGAAACTCAATCTCTGGGAGCAGGGAAATGAGGTGAGAGAGATAAAGAACATCTCCTTATACGGTATCAATCAGGCTTACTTTTGTTTCCACAAAAAAAGAAAAGTTACTGTCAATGGCACTCAGTGGATTCGCTAAACCATGAATGTGAGATCACAAGAAGTAAAGGACAGGAACCATCACTTCAGTAGACATTCCAGCTCCATGCAAGTTGACCACTTGCCCACTGCTCCCGGAGACTCAGGTGGTGTCAGCCCTGAGGGGTTTTAGTGGACACAATACCATCATTTAACCTGGGATCCCTTTCTATTTTTGACCCTGAGAATTTTTGTTCATTTAAGTTAGAAACGTATAGCCCATCCAAGATTATGGATGGTCAGCAGCAAATATGGGGTAGTTCTCTCAACAAAAGATTCATATGAAATGAACCATGAATAAAATGTTTGCCAACCTATTTTGGGGTGTAAAATGAGGTTGGAGATCATATACATACATATAGCCACCAGTTAGCAGGTCACATTTTAACCACAAATTAATCTTGGGAAATACTCCTGATAGGATGCATTCTATGAAACGAATAGAAGTGCATTTGTATATTAGACTTATGTTGAAGGATAGCTTTCACCCTGTCAATCTGTTTGAATATTATTCAGAATTTCAGTTTTGCATCTCATGGTAAACGAATGAACGATAGAATAGAAAAAACGAGAGCTCAACACCAATTATAATTTGGACTGTTTGGTGATAAATGCAACAGCGGTTTGCATTTATCTAGCACTTTCAATGCAGCAAAAGGTCGGAAGCTTCTTTGCAATAATGATACAAAAAGAAAACATTTTAAGATTAATTTAGCGCTAGTTTCCAATAACATTTTTGACACAGCCACAGGAGGAGATATCAGGAGGACAGGTGACCAAAAGTTTCCCAAAAGAGGTCAGTTTTAAGGACTATCTTAATGGAGGAGAGAGGGAGGTAGAGGTTTAGGGGTAAAATGTCAGAGCTTGGGGCCTAGATAGTCAAAAGCACAGATGCCAATGGAGCAAATAAAATAAAAAATGTGCAGAAGACCAGAATTGGGCAAGTGCAGAGATTTCAGAGGCTGGTTTGGCTGGACTAGATTAGACAGAGAGGCATGAGGCCAAAGAATGATTTGAAAATGAGGATTTTAAAACTTTGCCAGACCCAGAGCCAGCGTAGATCAACAAGAACCTGAAGTGATGGGTGAACAAGACTTGGGCTGAGTTAAGATACATGCAGCAGAATTTTGGATCTGCACAAGTTGATGTAGGGTGGAAGATGGGAGGTCAGCCAAGAGAGCATTGGTACAGTGAAGTCTACAGATGACAAGGGGTGGATGAAGATTTCAGCAGCAGTTGAGTGGAGGCGTGGTCTGAGTTGGGGGTGTTACAAAGTTCTTAGTAATGGAGTGGATACGTGATTAGAAGATCAACTTGGGGGTCAAACACAACAGCAACATTGTATACAATCTTAGCTTAAGATAGTTGCTTGGGATGGAAACAATGCCAGCGAGTAGAATTAGTGGCAGGGACCAAAGGCCAAAATAGTTTCATTCTTACCAATAATTTGTTGGAGGAAACTTCTGTTCATCCAATAAATCAGAAACAATGGAGGAGCCCAAAGAAGTGGTGGTGAGTGAGAGCTGAGTGCCACTAGTGCACATGTGGAACCTGATGTGATGTATTTGGATGACATAGATGAATGGAACCAGGTGAGTTCAGTCCCACCCAACTGAACAATGAAGAAGAGACACTGAAAGAGGCTGGCATGATCAACCATGTCAAAGTCTGCAGTTCGGTGGAGAAGGATGAAAAGGCATGGTTTATCTCGGTCATAGTCCCAAAGGCAGTTATTTGTGTCTTTGATTAATGCTGTTTCAGAACCATTGAGCAGCTGGAAACCTGATGGCAGGGGTTTAAACATGGAATGGCAGGAAGAATTTTACACAGATATGGGAGGTGACAACACATTCATAGAACATAGAACATAGAACAGTACAGCACAGAACAGGCCCTTCGGCCCTCAATGTTGTGCCGAGCCATGATCACCCTACTCAACCCACGTATCCACCCTATACCTGTAACCCAACAACCCCCCCCTTAACCTTTACTTTTTTTTTTAGGACACTACGGGCAATTTAGCATGGCCAATCCACCTAACCCGCACATCTTTGGACTGTGGGAGGAAACCGGAGCACCCGGAGGAAACCCACGCACACAGGGGGAGGACGTGCAGACTCCACACAGACAGTGACCCAGCCGGGAATCGAACCTGGGACCCTGGAGCTGTGAAGCATTTATGCTAACCACCATGCTACCCTGCTGCCCCTTAGGCAGAGGGCTGGATTCTCTGATCCTGCGGCTATGTCCGCAGGATCGGTCTGGTCTTATGACCAGAAAGTCGGCGGCACCCGCGCACCTATCTCCGTCTGGTGGGGAGCTTGCAACCGCGCAGTGTGAAGCCCAGGCTTTACCTGCGGACACGACCGGAGAATAGTCGGGTCCGTGGTTGTGGCGGTGGTGCTGGGGCGTGGCCGCGTGCCGACCTGGCCTGCCAAAAACTACCCCCTGTAACCAGCCTCGCCACCCCCTGACCACCCC
Source organism: Scyliorhinus canicula (assembly GCF_902713615.1). Taxonomy (NCBI): domain Eukaryota; kingdom Metazoa; phylum Chordata; class Chondrichthyes; order Carcharhiniformes; family Scyliorhinidae; genus Scyliorhinus; species Scyliorhinus canicula. The sequence goes on from NC_052153.1 coordinate 40,184,727, forward strand.
CCACCAGTCCCCCCAGCCCTTAACGAAACACCCCCTGCCAGCGGGACGGCTCCCCCCCCCGACTGTGGCGGACTCAGTCCGCAGCCGCCACGTGAAGTCCCCGAATGGTGTGAGTACACGTGTCCCACGCCGTTGGGGACGCGACCCATTGGGGGAGGGCCTCAGGTGACGTCCTGAGGCCGTCCATACAGCTTGCACCGTACTCCTCGAGTATGCTGTTTTTGAGGAGGCGGAGTATCACAAAAACAGCACCACCCCTGATTCCTGCGTAAACAGGGATTCTCCGGCCGATCGGCGAACGCAATTTCAGCGTTGGCAATCGGAGAATCCCGCCCAAGGACTCTGGACAAGAAAGGGAAGTTGGAGATGTAGTGGTAGCTTGCAAGAACAGAGGAATCAATGGTGGATTGCGTGAGGAGGAAAGTGATGACAGCAGTTTTGAAGAATGGGGGAGGAGAACCTGAGGAGAAGGAAACATTAGCAACATCAATTATCATGGAGGCCAGAAATGAAAGTTGGGTGGCAAACGGTTTGGTCAGAGGCAGGTCAAGGGAGAAGAAGGCAGGTCTCATGGACAAGGTGAGCTCAGAGAGAGCAAGGTTAGAAGGGGAAAAAAAAACGATAGGTTAGAAAAAATGGACACACACCGGCAATTATAATTTGCAGTCTCTTTTGGTGAAAGCAGCTGAGTGTAGAGAGGGGCTCAGTTCCAGAATTAACAATTCAATCTGCTTCTTTGTCCTGAGTGGAATATTCCAGTACTGCTGTTTGACACTTCAATAGTGTTATTTTGGAGTCCACTTAATGGTTACTAATTTAACAATAAACATTTTGCTACTATTAACACACTGCTTGCTGTTGCACGTTTTACTATGGGCGTAAAACGCGTTTATTGGAGTGTATTAACACGCCTCCGAGTTCGACGTGTGCTTAACACTACTAGGCTCTGTTCTATGTAATTATTTAGCTCTGGAGTCGCCAGTTGCCGTATAGGCAACGTCACAAGTATTCCAAGGTCAAGTTCAAAGTAATAAAGACGATACACCGATTAGTAAAGTTCAAACGATCAATATTTATTATACAGTTATAATAAATACTCATGCACATACTAAGAGACTAAGCTATAACTAAACTTAAGTGAACAGAATACTTATCTAACAGGAACAGGCAAGGTCAGAGAACGAGGCCTTCGTCCTGGTTTGGTACTGCAGCCTTCAGCAAGCGTTCTGGTACTTGGGAGTCTAGTGGGCTTGGATCGCGTAGCGAGCGTTGAACTTACGGTTTCGGCGGCTGGTGCTCAACGGCTGGAGTCAGGATGCAAGATGTCAGTCAGAGCCGGAGCACGAGTTTAACAGACCGGGCTCTGTGGGGAATTTGCTTTTATACCCCTCTCTAATGTCCTTGCCCCCTTCTAGGCGGGCTCTACCTTTCGGTACCGATTGGAACGTTTCCAAACGGCTACCTTCGAAATCCTCCAATGCGGGGCTTCCCTCGATGTTGGGGGGTGGTTTCGATATTCTTTACTCTGGTGCCATCCTGTCTGCTCCACCAATTAAGTGCTACATTGAGATGGAAATGTTGCCATTGTGTGTGCCTGGATCTGGGCCGCCTCATCAGAATGTTAAGCGTTTTGCCATTAACACCTTTGGCTTGGAGATCTGCACCTGGCCAGAAAACTGGTTTGCTGCTTGCAAAATGCTAATTAGTTGAGAGCAGGCTGTCTGTTCTCACTAAACAGGCTTTCCCTGCTGTCTTCCATTTTAGTTTGGCTCAGTGTCCATTTTGCGTGGCCAGCATGGCTACATTGCTACATTTAGAAAAAGACTGAAGCACATATTTGGGAAAATGTCGATTCAGGTGTATAGCCGCTGAGTGAATCATCGAAGAGCTGAAGATTGAAAGGTAGCTGAGGTCTGCTCCAAGTTTTGTTACCGAACTGGCAAAAGTCTGTGAGGGAACTAAATCAATGTCATTTTGTTTGTAACGGGATAAGAACAGCAAGCGGTAAAAGGGCTGTAAATGGCAGCTGTAATAAAAGCTGTTTGCTGTGAGTCCCTCAGCAAAGCAATGTGAGCATGTGCAGTGCCTAACTCTGTGCTTGAACTGCTGAGCCCATCCACCTCACCAGCATCCCTTTGATGCTATTTTCTTTCCCTTTCTGGTTTTGTTTCCATTCAAAAGCAGCAAGCTTGTGCTCACAGCTCTGATGCTCAAGAAGCCGAGGGCCTTTAAGTGCTGAATGTTAAATTGCCGGAATCAAAGTAGGGCAGGCATTTGGGCCCTAGTCAGCGCTCAGCTATGACACGTTGGCAGATCATTCTGCTGTCTTGATTCTGAGAACATTAATTGGAATATGAGTGGAGTACTGTAAAATTAAATTGGGAGGTAGGAAGATGACAGTATTGCTGGAAACTGGGTTGCTGATTTGCAAACTCTCAAAAACAATGGCATTTTCCTGGTTCCATAACAAAAGGTGTCCTTTTTAAATATATTTATAATATATAAAAGAATATCTGCATGCACTTCCAGCTTGCAGCACTTGACTTGCTTCACCGTTCCCCGCTGCTAAGATCAGGAATCCTGATCGGGGAGAATCCCGGCCTAAAAACGGGATTGCCCCGGGTGGCAGACGTGTCGGCCATCGCTGGATTCCCACCCTTTGCCAGGAAACAGCTCCTTTGCATTAATTTCGTGACATTAACAGGTTGGAAGCCTGAATCCACCCCTGCCGCCCACGTTATGTTCTGACCCCCCACAATCAGGTCTCCACCAAGTGGGCTTTGGTGCAAGTATTGTCAAGCACAGTCCTGGCGCGTTGGACTCCAAGAGGGGTTAAGCAGCTTAGCTGATTGCTCATCTGCCCTTCTGCTGCTGCCAGGCTGCAGAAGGAGGGTCCTGGCAGTTGGATGGGCCCGGATTGTAGGTGAGGGGTTTCCCCCAGGACCCTCGTCCGGGATGAGGGTCCCATGTCTGGATTGCCCCCTACATCCCTGGGCAATTTGGAAATCAGTCTTGGCATGGTGATGTCAGGCAGCCGTTTGGTCAGAATCAGCATCCTGGTCTGATCTGTTTAAAATTTGAAGTGGCCCTCTCACTCTGAACTGCTCTACCTGACAGCCAATGAGCAGATCAGATAGTTCATTGAAGATTCAAGCCAGAAAGACTTTCCCTTTCCTCACATCTGCTCCCGCAGCCCAATGCTGTTAAAACTGCTGCTATTTGAAGTGTCTGAGCCTTCCTACATTTGGCAAGCCTAGACAAATTTGTGATCCTTTGAAATGCTAAACATTGATTCAATTTCACAGTGGCAACACCTGCCACTAGCCTTTGATTGATGGCTTATGGTTCTAACACAGCTGCCAGGAAGTTTGTTCATTCATCTCTCCTTTCACGCTTGAATGCATCTGAAGTACCCCCATTCACCCTAACCAGAATACTAAGTGATTTCTGCAGTTACAAAAGAGGGAGTGAAAGCACTTTTCTGCTTTGAAATGGCCAGAAGCTCGAACCACAACAGAAATGTTTATAAAAATCGCAGTTCGGATCAATGGATATTTAGAATCCACAGAATCACTACAGTACAGAATGAAGTCATTCGGCCCTTTGGGTCTACACCGATCCTCCAAAGTGGAGGATCCACCTAGGCCCATTTCCCCGTCCTTTCCCCATTACCCTGTATCTCTACCTAAGTTGACACTGGGGGGCAATTTACCTGCCAATTTACCTACCACATGGCCAATCTACCTAACCTGCATCTCTATGGACTATGGGTGGAAATCGGAGCACCTGCAGGAAACCCATACAGACACGGGCAGAACATGCAAACCCGACACAGTCACCCAAGGCTGGAATTAAACCTGAATGCCTGGTGCTGTGAGGAAACAGTGCTAACCACTGTGCCACTATGCCACCCAAGTGCATTCAAGCGACATGGTAAAGATAAATAAACAGACCTCCTGGCACCTCTGTTTAAAACATCAAGCTGTCAATCAAAAGCAAGTCGAAGGTACTGCACCGTGACAGTGAATGAGTGCTGAGCATTTCAAAGGATCACAGAGGTTTCAAGGATTTTCAAATGTCATGGGCTTTCTAGGAAAGCTTTGACACTTCAAAAAGCAGCAGTTTTAAATGTATAGAGCTCAGGGTGCAGATGTAAGTAAAGGGAAAATCCTCTTGGCTTGTATCTTCAATCAGCTGTTGGATCTGCTCATCAGTTGTCAGGAAGACCAGTTCAGAGTGAGAAGGCCACTTCAGAGTTTAAAGAGATCAAGCAAGGATGATTATTTTGAACACAGGGCTGCCTGAGATCCCCAAGCCAAGAGTGATCTTCAAGTTGACCACAGCTGGAATGGACAGTCCAGACACGGGTCCTCCATCCCATGGAGGGTCCGGGGGTTAAATCCATATCCGCAGCCTGTGCCCACCCAATGCCCAGGACTTTGGGGGACCCACTCTCTGCAGCCTGGCAGTGGAAGAGGGACACAGGAACAATAGCCTAATCCCCTTCACTCCGCTCACGATCCAGCATGCCAGGCTAGGCTATCACTGCCAGGGTGTCAGTGCCATGGTGCCAGGGGACAGTGCACCATTGGCAATGCCAGGGGGTGCGGATTGAAGGGGGGCAGCGGGGTCAGGCCGTGGGGGTGACATTGATGGGAAGGGGGGTGGCTGAATCGGGGGATATCTGAAAGGGGCTTGGGGGGGGGGGGACTGAGGAGTGTGTTGGCTGGAGGGGGGGTCGGGCCACCCTCATGCATGTGTGGAAGGGAGGAGTGACCCATTATTTGCGTGGTGGGGGGAAGGATGCCCCTCCTTGATTGGGGGGTTGGATGTACTCCACTTGTCAGAGGTTGGGGGAGGGTGGGGGTCGACGTTTGCTTTGCTGGAGGGAGGCGGGCCTGTCTCTGGACCATGTGATCGGGACTCTAATTCAAAATGACAATCCAACACCAGTAAATGGTGGGAAACGAGCGTGTTCATCGCTATACATAATTTTGCACCGTAAAGGTATGAGAATACCACCTCAGCGATGCTCCCATCAGAGTCCCATTTCTCCTCTGGCGGGAGCACTTTGACTCTGGAACGGAGAATCCCGGCCACTGTGTCACACTTTATATCTTAATTTGATGCTGTATCATAAATTCCTCTGTTTATATTTAAAATGAAATTTGCTCAAGTAAACTTATCAAACTGCACACATTTACAAATAACGTAGAAGCAGCTTTCAGAGTTACCTGTGCCAGATTAACGCCGCCTTAATTTATTAACCTGAACTTTCAGGGGATAAGTAAGCAAACCAACTCAGAAAGTGCAATTTGAATCCGTTCCGTGTCAGAGACAGCACTACAAAGCAGGAGGCTCTCTGAGTTAGGTGCATAGTATCTCCCGCCTTATCCACCATGGCCTACACGCTGTGCAGTGCTGCTAAAGATGCCGGTGTTTGTTGTGTTTTCTGGAAGGCTCCAAACTGACGCTGTCATGTTGTCAACAACTCTAGTGACAGATTCGACATTTTGCTTACACACAGGTCCAGTCAAAATATTCACTTGTCACCCAACAAAGAACAAGCTATCAGCTGCAAGAGGGGCCCAGCACTAACAGTATTTAAAGAGCTCAGCACCCAATCTTTAGCTAAGGTAATTTAGAATAACCTGCTATTTCAAAGTTTCTGAAAGCCAGAATGTAAAAACAGTTTGGACCAGTATTTTTATTTCCCTGTTTTATCGGCGTTCCATTTGATGTGGGGCTGGGTTACGGGGATGGGGTGGAGGTGTGGGTTTAAGTGGGTGCTCTTTTCAAGAGCGGATACAGACTCAATGGGCCGAATGGCCTCCTTCTGCACTGTTAATCCTATGAAACTATGCCCATAACACAATCCAACTCCTCCAACATTGAATGCAATTCATTAGCTTTCATGTTTTAATCATGTGTTTTCACACATATCTAATTGGCAAAAGAATTGAGGTTGAGACCAACCATGAACCGCTGGGGATTATTTGTTGAAAAACCATTGAGCAGTACACCATCAAAATTCCAACATCTGTTGAAAAAGATTCAATGTTATGATTGTGAGATTAGGTACACGCCAGGAACTTGATGATCAAATCAGATACAGTCAGCAGACTGTCCAGCTCAGTGAACATAGAAGATGTATCCTTAAGTCAACAAGTTGATTTCATTGACTTTAACTTGAACATGTTGTCCAAATTGATATGGTACATTTTGTACAATGCAAATGCCAACAGTTACAAGAAAAAAACAGCAAAATATTCTATTCTACAGAAACCGTGGAAAGCAATCATCAAAGGATGCTTTATTTCACATCAGCATAGGCACCAAGCTGGCAGTGCCAAGGTGCCCGGATGCCAGAATAAGTGCCATGGTATTACCCTGCCCTGTCCCTGAACACCCGGGGATCTCGAATGGCATGTGAGATGCCCCCCTGCGCCCCCCCCCCCCCCCCCCCCCTTTCAGGTGTCATTGCTGCTAGTCTATGTTTGTAGAAACCAATACTAAACAACCCCTTGGCGAGGATTCCCAGGCATGACTATTATGTCCCAGGTGACGGGAGAATCCCACAAACGCAGATTTAAATTAGTCAATGGCTCTTTTAAATATGTTGATCTGTATCATACCCAGTGAGGGCGAAACCCAGATCACAACGTCTCGCGAGATTCCGTTAAATCTCCCGAGGCGTTCCGAGGGTCGCAAGTCTCACAAGAGGCCTCTGGCGAGATTTAGCAGTCAAGTCCTGACACCAAGTCGGGCACGACGAGGCCGTTAAATAGCGTCTTTTGCCTTCCCTGTGAGGATGCAGCAGCACTCCCTGTCAAATTCAGGATTCAGCACACCTCCAAAAACACTCCACATGCCCAGAGGCAGCAAAACAGATAAATAAGAATATTGGTCTCAACTGTGCTAACCACTGTGCTGCGGGGCCGCAGAAAACTTGCTTGTCTTTTTGTAGTATGCATGCTCCCAAATTTCCTGTGAGGCATCTATCTTCAGGGTCTGCCAAAGACTGTAAAATTGCCACATCGATGCTTCTGACAACAACTATTCAATGCTTTGAAGAGGTGTTGGTGGTCTTCATGCCACAGGAAAGACAATTCTCTGTGATGAAGATTTTCGGGCGAAATTGGGAATGGATGAGTACAAGAAAGGAAAGAGACTTCGACATGCTTAAATATTGTCCATCTCTTGAAGATTTGGCACCGGCTTAATATCTTCTAATTTACTTGGATTGGGACATATGCACTGAAATAAATAGATTTGAATAAGTGATTTGTTGCACATTGCTGTTGCTTTTCAGACTGTTGAACACCAATCCTTCGTTAGGTGCCACTTGCATCAATAAATGCAGATCATGGTCACGTTCTTGCCTTGTTCCTCCCACAATAGTTATGCTTTCTGTGATACGGATGTATCCTGGCAGAGTGCATGTAATGCGGTCCATATGAGCTAGAAAGAGATCCTGGTGAGCAGATAGTCTGAACGGAAGTCATTGCGAACAGAATCATCTGAGTGGAGCAAAAAATGCAGTGAGCTTTAGGGATTTCTCTCCAAAATGCACTGACCATGCTTGCCATCAAAGTTCCATAAGATTTGGACCTGTAAATCTTGGACTTATCCCTTCTAATTTGGGTATTTGTAACCACAACATTTCAAAGATGCATTTAACTGTTATGGATTGAGACATGGTCCATTCTTATGGCACATGTGATTGAACAGAACCAATCTATATGCTGTTGTACTCTTCTAAAGATTTCGGGCGCGATTCTCCCAGACAGGGAGAAATCGTAAGGCTGGCGTCAAATCCGGGCGGGTTTGACGCCAGCCTCCCCCTCCCCGACCGGGAACCGATTCTGGTCCCCGGTCGGGGCTAGTATGCCGCGGCCGTGAACTCCGGCATCGCGGGCTTAACGAATTTCGTTAAGCCCACTTGCCAGAGTTTGCGCCGGCTGACGCGTCACATGACGTCAGCCGCACATGCGCAGATTGGAAGACTCCAACCCGCGCATGCGCGGATGACGTCAGATTTGCGCGAAACCCGCGCATGCGCGGATGACGTCGGATTTGCGCGAAACCCGCGCATGCGCGGATGACGTCGGATTTGCGCGAAACCCGCGCATGCGCGGGCCGGGATGCCCCTCAGCCGCCCCGCGAAGTGATACAGCGGGGCGGCGGAAGGACAAAGAGTGCGCGGGAATCGGACCCGCTGCCCGCGATCGGTGGGCACCAATCACGGGCCCATGGCACCCTTGGCACGGCCGTGGTACTGCCGTGCCAATCGGTGCCATGGTTTTCAAAATCGGGACTTTACGGCCGTTTTTACGAACGGCCAGACCAGGTGTGTTTGCCGTTCGTAAAAACAGCCGTAAAGGGCTTAGACTTCGGCCCATCGGCCAGCTGAGAATTCGCTGCTGGCCGTAAAAAAACGGCGGCAGCAATTCGTGTCGGGAGTCGGGCGTGGGGGGGGGGGGGGGGGGGGGGAATAGCCGGAGGGCGTCAGACTAGCGTGGCCGTAAAAATTTACGAACCCCGCTATTCTCCGCACCGTCGTGAGTGCGGAGAATTGCGCCCTCCATCTTTCTTTGTCAAGTTCAACCTTCATTTTGTCTTGTATAGGCTGCTGAACTTACATGGTGGATTAATTGATGGACTTGCATTCTCCTGCATGTGTAATGTTGCAGCCCATTTGAAACTGCCAATTTTATTGAAATATTCTGGATATTTTGGTGTTAGGTCATTAACTGAGGTGATAGGAATTGTTTCTGAGGCTGATCTGCCTTGTGACATCTGACTGATTCCACGGATTGTTCCCAGTGTGAGGTCACAACACGCTGATCGACCTGGGCCTTTGTTTTCCGTGACATAGACCATTGTAACACCCATGACGGTTGATTGTACTTGCACTCCAGGACTATGAATACTTCACTGGAATTAATGAACTGTTGTACGCTTCACAGTAGTATGTTTCACCATGGCCTTCCAGTTCTGTAAATAGACATCTCTTAGATATTGTGGAGCCAGTAGACTGGCACTTACCCTGTGTCCACCTCGGGCAATAACGAATAGTTACCAACTTTATTAGGGCAGATAGTTTGAATCTGGCAAACACTTCAGATGGTATGATGGTATTTACATTTTCCACAAGACTGATGAAGTAATCGGTGCTCTTCGTCTCCTGCACATCATTGTCGTTTTCTGGTGTGATTAATGTAGGAATTTCAGATATATTATAACTATATGCAATTGGTGCAGTAAGGGGTAAAAGCCTGGGTTAGTGTGTGTATGACTGCTGCAGTCATGTTTAAAAAAACCTGGGGTGAAAGGCAGTGGACATATTTTGGAGAGAGTGGTGCAATTAAAGCATTATAAAAGTAAGATTATAATTCATTCCTGCCATGGATATTGTTTGCTGAACTATAGAATACCTACAGTGCAGAAGGAAGCCATTCAGCACATCAGGACCGCACCGACCCTTTGAACGAGCACCCTACCTAGACCCACACACCCACCTGATCCCCATAACCCCAACTAACCTTTTGGACAGTAAGGGACAATTTATCATGGCCAATCCAACTAACCTGCACTTCTTTCGACTGTGGGAGGAAACCGAAGCACCCAGGGGAAACCCATATGCAGACACGGGGAGAAAGTGCAAACTTCATACAGTTACCCAAGGTCAGAATTGAATCCATGTCCCTGGTGTTGTGAGGCAAGGTAACAGAATTTTGTTTATATTAGAAGGGTACCATGGGGAGTAGATAATTAGAGACATTGGACAGAATTTACCGACCACCCCGCCGCATGTTCTTTGGCGGGGAGGTGGCCCAACAGCGGGACCTACCGATCCCACCGTTTTCAACGGGACTGACAGCACCCCTCATTGTCAGGAAATCCATGCGTTGGCGTGGGACCAGAATTTCTCGCTGTCTTGAATAGCCGGTAAATCATGCCCATGGTGTTGAGCTTAATAAAATGATGTAGTCAGATGTTGAGGTGAAGTTAAAGAAATTCAGTTTTAAATTGGGATGTGAACAGACAAGAAGCTGCAATCTTAATACTGTGAGTTTAGACCTGTCTGAGGACAAACTAGCAGTTTCTGGGAAAAAAGGTTCAGTTAAAGATTTAACTGGGGCCAGACCAGACAAGCAGCTGTTCTAAGACAGTGAGTTAATGATTTTCCTGTTACACAATAAGAGCAGAGTCTCAGGCTGGTAGTATAAACAATAGTTTAAGACAGGCAAGAATCTGTAGTTGGTTCCTGAAGGACCTAGCTTTCTCAAAGTGGCTTATCCAAGATATCCCTTTACAGGAAGTATTCCTGAGTCTGCTAACTAAGTGGATTTTGACCTTAGATGGGTTTTGTTTGTGTGGAGATAAAGATAGCAGGTAGGTTTGTTTCCTTGTATTCTTAAGCAACGTTTAATTAGTAATTGATAGCTATTGGGCGGGATTATCCGACCCCCCGCCGGGTCAGAGAATCGCCGGGGGCGGCCTGAATCCCGCCCTGCCACTCCGATGCCAGCTGCTGAAATCTCCGGTGCTGGTTTTCAGGCGGGGATCATGCCGCACCCGTCGGGGGCCTTTGGCAGCGGCCCCCCTGGCAATTCTCTGGGCCCCGATGGGCTGAGCAGCCGTCCGTTTTCGGCCAGTCCTGCCGGCGTGAAATGGACATGGTCCATCATGGCGGGACCTGGCTTGTAAGCCGGCTAGGTGAGACCTCGGGAGGGGGCGGGGGGATCCGGCCCCGGGGGGGGCCCCCACGGTGGCCTGGTCCGCGATTGGGGCCCACCATTCTGCGGGCGGGCCTGTGCCATGGGGGCATTCTTTCCCTCTGCGCCCGTCCTCTGTACGGCTCTGCCATGGCCGGCGCGGAGAAGAACCTCCCTGCGCATGCGCAGGAACACGCCGGCCAGTCTGCGCATGTGCGGAACCATGCCGTCAGGTCTGCGCATGCGCCAACTCGGGCCGCCCCTTTGGCGCCGGTTTGCAGGCGCCAACCCCTCCGCTGTCGGCCTAGCCCCTGGAAGTGCCGAGGATTCCGCACCTTCCGGTCGACCCGATGCCGGAGTGGTTCACACCCCTCTTGGCGCCGACGCGGGCCATCAGGCCAGTTGTAGGAGAAACCCGCCCATTGTCTTTATGATGTTAAAGTTAATAATGCTGTGTTAGTAATAAAGTTTGTTTTAATATCCCTGTTTGTGTGTGGAATCACTCCTGTAGTGAAGTATCCTTTCCTCACAGTCTTACAAATTCAATCAAATACCGGGGTTTCAGTCCAGTATCCTAGCAACTGTTGGGGTCTAGTCCGGGATCAGAATACTGGTTTATCAATCATCTCATACATATGTTCCTGATGGGATACTGGATGGTCAAACGTATTGTATGTAGTCTGTTTGGATTAATGCACGGTCCTTTGTAGCTGCATGAGCCTTTGTTCTAGCGCACTGACATTCCGACTGGCCCTTTCTGCAACATGCCTTGCAGGATTGATGAAAAGCAGGGCATTTCCTTGATACATACAGGAAGTCCACATCTTCTACATGTGTTCCTTGATTTGGGAGTTCTAGTGAGTACGTTAACATTTGGGGCTGCACTTAGGACCGGGAAGCTTTGACAATTGCTTCATATTTATGCCCATCCTTGCAAAGCTCTTCGGTGACATACGTTTTGCGTTTGTTTGGCAGATCTTTCTGGAATGTTTCCATGTGAGTGTATGCGATCATCAACTCAACAATTCTGTATGCTAGCTCTGATTTTGAAAAATACCTCTTTTTCTGCACCTGTGCAGAGTATCTCTCTGCTGTTGATGAACCAATATGAACTCTAACCAATGAAGATGGAAGGATAACCTGATGCTGATCTGGTCTTCCAATGCAGTCTGTATCTTTCAGGATATTTTAGCTCTTCTCTTGTTAATCCTGACAAGGTCAGCCTGTGTAGATCTCCATTCCCAATTTGTAGATGAATTTTTATGACTTGCTTGTCTGCTTTAAACATGGCTGAATCAAGAAATCATGGCCGGAATTTTCTGGTCATTGCAATTCACTTTATCTGCCGACAGCACACCCACGCCCGCAGGGATCCTGGCGGTGTCTGGTGGTTACAATGGGAAATCCCATGGACAGACAGCAGGAAGATAGAATACCATCGCCAGCGGACCACCGAGAAACACACAGCTGGGGAACCGGAGATTCCAGCTCCATAGCTCCATTTGATGATAATATGTCAACTGCATCCCAATTCAAACTGGGGGATTTAGTGGACATTCTGACCGTATGCCTTTGACCTCCCCCCTTCTGTAGTATCTGGGATGAGAGACGCTGTAGCCGTTTTTGGCACTTTTCCGAAGCTCCGTCCACAAAGGCAAATTTGACAGGGACACACCACGGAGCAATGGCATCTTAGCTTTTTATTCAATTTATTGATCAGCAACTCCCAATGGCCCCATTATAATCACAACTTTCTCTAGTGTTTTATGTGATATTTGTTTTTATTTGTATTTCTCTCCCTTGCTTGCTCTTGATCCTGGTACGCACTTTCCTGACTGAACTAACCTGATGCACGTTCTCCCGAAACTCTGTCCAGCTCACTGAATTGACTATGCACTGCAATCTCACCCCGAGGAATCCATCTGCCTCACAACTCTTTACCTGAACACTAGCCCAGTGCTGAGTCTCCAAAGCTTTTCTTTCAAACCGGCACATTGCGTTTTCAATATTCTCCAACATTGTGACTCGGTTGTCGTCTGACCAAAATGTCAAGGATACATGTTATACAGCATGATCTAAGGCTGTTTACCATGTCATACCTGTACTGAATCCTTCTGCCACCTGCCTTACCATATGTTGTGTTATTATAATGATATAAAATCTGGATTTATTCACCGTACAAGACACAAGATGCCAATCGCTCATAATGGATTGGGTAAATATGTTGCAGATTCATTTATTAAGACAGTACATGAGAACAGCAATACACAGGTATAAAGCCTTGAGACATCAGTGCTGTGTGCGTGCTCTGCTCAAAGAAAAAGTGAAACAAAGACTGGATTACATGACGCATTCCTCATCCAGTCATGTCAGCTGATATCCCTTAAAGGTATATTACAATTCTTAGAGCATGAGGAAGACTGCCAGAAAGTCTACACTGAATGCAAAAGCCCCTGGAGAAATGTGGCACCAACCTGGAACAGTGGTTTATACAGAGCTTGGCATCTATCCTTTACAGCATGGTACAGTTGGAAAACGCCACCAACACACTGTGGACCAAACCACGATGTGGCATCTGATCATGATCCGGGGGTACTGTATTGCCAACCTCGCGATGCAGGGCGCAGAGTACGAGCGTTTTAAGCTCTACGTGCTGCCACACCTCTACATCCCCCTACTGCTCAGATGGACTTTCAATGTAACCACCGAAGTCTGGCCCGACAGTTCGGCAGACCCTTGCCCCCCCCCTCACGGTGTGCAGCCTCACCACCCTCAAGGTCTCCCCCCTTCACTCTTTGCGAACCTCACTTCCGACTGTAAGTCCATCGCCACAGGAGCAGGCGGTACAGTTCGCTGGACATGACGTTTATCAAGTCGGAGGTCCAGCGACTGTTGAGTGAAGGGATCATCGAGGCCAGCAACTGCCCCTGGGGAGCGCAAGTGGTGGTCGTCCAGACCGGGAAAAAGAATCGGATGGTTGTGGACTACAGCCAGACAATTAACCGATTCACGCAACTAGATGCGTACCCCCCTCCCCCGCATAGCGAAGATGGTCAACCAGATCACGCAGTACCGTATGTTTTCCACGGTCGATCTGAAGTCGGCTTACCACCAGCTCCCAATCCCAACACTGGTGAGCTACGTCAGTACCTGCTCAACAAAGGCATCGCCTCGAGCAGAACTACGAGCTATAACCCGCAGGGAAATGGGCAGGTGGAGAGGGAGAACGTGACGGTATGGAAGGCCGTTATTCTGGCCCTCAGGTCTAGAAGTCTCCCGACCCCCCACTGGCAGGAGGTCCTCCCTGACGCCCTCCACTCCATCAGATCGCTCCTCTGCATGACCACGAACGAGACACCTCACGATCGTTTATTTATCTTCCCAGGAAGTCCATCTCCGGGGTCTCGCTTCCATCTTGGCTGAAAACTCCGGGACCAGTCCTTCTCCGGAGGCACATGAGGAGCCGTAAGACCGATCCCCTGGTTGAGAGGGTCCAGCTGCTGCACGCCAACCCCCAGTACGCTTACATCGTGCACCAGGATGAACGGCAAGATACAGTCTCCCTAGGGAACCTGGCGCCAGCTGATTCCCCCCCCAACGCCCCCCCCCCCCCCACTGCCCACCGCCACTCACAATGCCCATATGCCCCCCTGGGTCTCCTGTATTGTCCCGCGCTGACACTGCCACCACCCATCGCCACCCACCCTACCCCCGCACCCCAACCATTTCCGACACCCCGGACTGAGGCTCAAACTCCGGACACAATGCCCCTGGAGTTACCACCTGCGACAACTGTGCCCACCACACCGCCAGAGCTGCGGAGGTCGAAGAGAATGATCCGGCCTCCAGAAAGACTGAATATGTAATGACCCCACGTCACCCCCGCTGGACTTCATTTTTTAACAGGGGGTGAATGTGGTGAATGTATTCACATAATGCATGCACGAGACTGTAACCTATGACCTATGACCTGGAAGTGGTGATATGCACTGCTTCCAGGTACTGTACTGTAACCCTGGTATGGCTCCGCCTCTGGCTCCGCCCACACCAGGGCCATATATAAGCCGGCCTCTTGTGGGCGGCATTCATTCTGACTCTAGCTGGGCAAGTTCATGACTAATAAAGCCTACTGTTCACTTGCTCTCTCTGCCTCACTGTGAATTGAAGGTATATCACCCAATAACCCCTCCTAACCTTTTTGGACACTAAGGGCAATTTAGCATGGCCAATCTACCTAACCTGCACGTCTTTGGACTGTGGGAGGAAACCGGAGCACTCGGAGGAAACCCAAGCAGACACAGGGAGAATGTGCAGACTCCGCACAGACAGTGGCCCAGTGGGGAATCGAACCTGGCACCCTGGCACTGTGAATGTCACAGTAATTCATCAATCTGTCCTCCAATACATTACCAGGATTGCTGAGATGCAGTCTAATGGCACTGGAATGGCTATGTCCAGTCCTCTCTGGATAACAGCATTTGTGAAGCTTCCCTGTCACCCTCCAGTGCACATGCAGGGGCAGCAGGGTAGCATGGTGGTTAGCATAAATGCTTCACAGCTCCAGGGTCCCAGGTTCGATTCCCGGCTGGTCACTGTCTGTGTGGAGTCTGCACGTCCTCCCCCTGTGTGCGTGGGTTTCCTCCGGGTGCTCCGGTTTCCTCCCACAGTCCAAAGATGTGCGGTTAGGTGGATTGGCCATGCTAAATTGCCCGTAGTGTCCTAATAAAAGTAAGGTTAAGGGGGAGGTTGTGGTTACGGTATAGGGTGGATACGTGGGTTTGAGTAGGGTGATCATGGCTCGGCACAACATTGAGGGGCCGAAGGGCCTGTTCTGTGCTGTACTGTTCTATGTTCTATGTTCTATGCTGTTGTCTTTCAGTCAGCAGCTGTGTCTGCTGCTACTCATACCTGAAGGATGCAACATGAAGCTTTTTCTTCTTGGTCAACTTCAGTCTCCTCCATTCAAGTCAGCCAGCAGTCTTCCATTAGGACGCAAGAACAGTCAATGGCAGACGGAAAACAAGTACCAATCAAAAGCACAAAGGTGAAGAGATTAATTTTGTATGCAATATATGAGATGATTTATTTATAAATTTGGATTGGAATGTGCATTTGTGTTGGCTTTTAGTTTTTCAGTATGGCAAGGAGATGAAGTGATGGCTGACCATGTCTAAAGATACATGCTACATGCCTTGTCACCATGAGCAAACAGCCCTTTCCACAGATGAGAAGCTGAGGAAGAAGAATATGAGGAGGATGGGAAACAGGAGGATGAAGTGGAAGAGATGAAATAGGAGTGAGAGGGTGCAGTGAATGGGGAATTGAGGTTGAGGTGTCACATTCAAGTTAATTCTTTATGTACAGCAGAGATATTAGTTTGAAGCCTCCCTTCTTCTCTTCCACATTATCCTCCTGTTACTCATCCTCATCATGCGCTTCTTCCTCAACTTCTCCTCTGATAGGTTGCGGAAGGAACTGTTTGTTCATGGTGACATAGCATGGTGACATCGGGCGCCTGTTAGCATAGTGGTCATCACTGTGGCTTCACAGTGCCAGGGTACCAGGTTCGATTCCCGGCTTGGGTCACTGTCTGCGCGGAGTCTGCACGTTCTCTCCGTGTCTGCGTGGGTTTCCTCCGGGTGCTCGAGTTTCCTCCCACAGTCCAAAGACATTCAGGTTAGGTGGATTGGCCAGGCTAAATTGCCCTTGGGGTCCAAAAAGTTTAGGAGGGGTTATGGGGTTAGGGAGATAGGGTGAAAGTGAGGGCTTAAGTGGGTTGGTGCAGACTGAATGGGCTGAATGGCCTCCTTCTGCACTGTATGTTCTATGACATGGTAAGCTTAGTGCTTCAGGCCTTTATAAAAATTATTCATTTACAGGATGTGGCCATTGCTGGCAACGTCAGTGTTCATTGCCCATCCCTAATTGCCCTTCAGAAGTTGGTGGTGAACTGCCTTCTTGAACTACTGTGGGGCATGTGGTGTAGGTGCACCTCTTTGAGAACTGTTAAGGCAGTGATATCATAGTTTCAGTGTGCCAATGGTTTAGCTCCATCAGATGTCATGTGGCAGTATGTTTCTCACCATATGCATGTTGTGCACACATTTGTGGGTTAAAGTTTGGTGCCATGAGCGGATAGCCCTTGTCATCTATTAGGCACCCATTGGTTTGGAGGATTGGGCGAAACACAGATAAGCACAGGGCACCGTGTTATGAATCCAGTAGAGACCAAAAACCGCAAAAGAAACAAATCCTGAAATGATCCCAACAGAAGGAACCAATGGACAAGATTTCACTTTTTAAACTTTTCACTGTAAGTCAACCCAAAATCATATAAAATTAAGCATGCATTAACAAACAAATAGTATTACAATAGAAACAGCGAATTTCACCTTAAAAAGTCAATACAACAAAGAAAGCTCTCACAACGCCTGGGAGTCACTCCAGGCAGAAATGTGGCACTACGTGTATTGTCAGAATCCTTTAAACTCTGCCTCCTGCACATTGGATCTCTTAATTTTCTCACTCCTGGATTTGGTACTCGAGTTTCTTTCACCAGCAACTTTATTCCATCTGAGTTACACAGGTAAAGCTAACACCAGCAAGGCACAATTTCAAGAACACTTTCTCCCTCTTGGGTCCTGTGGTACAGCTTTCCAGAGTTTGTTTTCGACCGACCAACTAACAACACGCCAGTCTGGAGTCTGGTCATCTCCATATAAACAGCCAGATCTTTAGGGTGCCTGAACTATTCACCTTGCTTTTAGGTTTCCGTCTCTTTTAGCTAGCTTGCGCATCACTTACCGTCAGATCCAGGGATTCCTTGATTTTTCTTACTGCCAATCGGAAGATTGATCTTAAATTCATTGCAGTGTTAATGTAAGCCTACTTGTGACAATAATAATATTATTACCCATAGAGATTACCCTGCTTGTTTTTCCCGAGTACCAGGAGTTCTGTACGAGTTCTTCTCCAGCACAACAGGTTGAAACCTGATACTCCCAATTAGCTTTTAGTTGCCCATTTTTGGTTACCTAGTTTTTCATTTCCTTAGCAACCCTCAAGTCACCAGATCACTTCTCAGAAATGATACCGCAGCCTGGAAATTCAGAAAATCATACTCCTCCCCAGTTCCAGAATAATCTTAGTTCATTTTGGCCAGTGACATCTCAAAAATACAAGCTTCTTGCAAACTGCAGTATTCATCACAAATACCATAGAATGAGTGCATTGTGACTGCTGCCAGGATATTAGGAATTGACCTATATGGCTCTCTGGTCTTTAAGTTGCACATCAGCTGCATGTCAAGCGGGTGGAATCTCCTTTAATTCTGGTACATGCAAGAGCTGACATGAGGCACATGATAGCAATGTTTGTGAAGTCATTGGCACCCTGCAATCCATGAAAACCATCATGCTCACTTGCCTGCTTGTCTCCAGTAAGAGGGAATTAAATTAAATTGTCTCTCTTTTCATAGAGAGCGACGTTGATCTCACTTACACAATACTCACAGTTCTGAGACATTATTGATATCGCTAACGGGCGGCACGGTAGCATGGTGGTTAGAACTTCTGCCTCACAGAGTCAGGGACCTGAGTTAATTCTGGTCTTGGGTGACTGTGGAATTTACAATTTCTCCCCTTGCTTGCCTTGGTTTCCTCCGGGTGCTCTGGTTTCCTCCCATAGTCCAAAGATGTGCAGGTCAGTTGAAATGGCCATGCTAAACTGCCCCTTAGTGTCCAGGAATGTCTTGGTTACAGGGATAGGGTGGGGTGTGGCTGGGGTCGGGTGTTCTTTCTGAGGGTCGATGCAGACTCAATGGGCCAAATGGCCTTCTTCTGCACTGTAGGAATTCCATGGTTCTATGGTTCAGTAGCCAGGAATAAGGCAGACATAACTCAGTCCTCACCCTGCTCTAGAGTTGCTTTTGCGACTCTGCATCTGTTCAGAGACTTCAGGCATCTGAATCATTGGAATTGTGATGAAGGTAGGACATGTTTATGTAGATTGTATTATATATATTATTAAAGAACCTAGGTTAAGGCATCCAGACTCTGTGGCTGCAAAAGAGGCAACTAAGATGTTGTAAAAGTGAGATCACCATTCATTTCAGCCATGTATATTGTTTACCTATATAGCTATAATGATTTTGGTTTACAGGAGGAAGGTTCTCTGGGGTTTAGATAATTGAGGGGTGTGGTTAGCCGTAGTAAGATGGTGAAAACCCAGTTCAGGATGGTGTAATTAATGGAAGGAGCCAGGTCTGTAGCAGGTAGTTTAACTTTTGGTCTTTCTAGGAGCTTGGGGCTAAGCAAGAGCTTTTTCCAAAGACTGTCAGATCAAAGACAGCAAGACATGCAGCTGAAGTCTGAAGGGTTCTCTCTCTCTTTTTTCAAGTAATATTTCCAAGAAATCTCTATTCAAATGTATAGCAAGTATACCCCTGTTTGCTAACTTTACTTACAAGTAGCTTTTAACCTGTGATGCGTTTGCTTGATTGAAGATAGAGAGGTATGAGTTAGAAGTTAAATGTTTCCTTTCATTGTTAAGAACTGTTTAACAGTTAATTGTAAGCTATTTTCTGTGATGTTAATGTAGTTTAATACTACGTTAATAATACCACTTTGTTTTAATATAAACGGTAACCATTGTTCAGTGGAATCACTCCTGGAGTGAAGTATCCCTCACAGTTTTGCAAATTTAAAAGTGATCTTTACAAAATCATGAAATGAATGCAGGACAATTATACACCAAACAACATGGTGGGTACGGCCTCCTGTTGTGAGTCCTTGTCTCCCTCCTACTTTTTCTAGCTTGTCTTACACCTTATGAACTCTTTTCATTCTCCCAGTCATGCTCAACAGGAGGCTCGCCTGGTCGAACCACACCTAGAAATTTAAACCACCTATAGAAAACTGAAAAAATAGAATTGCACCAAAAGCGTGAAGAAATAATTCAGCAGCTCACCAGTCGATCTCTTTAACACTTGTTTCGGGAATCCATCTTGCCGTTCAATGTTGGGTTCAGTTGTGGAAGGTTAAAGCAGGCTGGAGCTTGGAGCATGGGAATTCAAACTGACAATTCTGGCAGTAAATCAGCATTGCATACTGATTGAAGTCAGGATCTACCTGCCCTGCATGCTGCCAGCAGATGTTAGGAGTGCACGTGTTAACACCTTGAACAATATGGTGTCTGTCGGAAAAGACCACTCACTTTGCAGACATTTTGGAATCTAATGGGACCTTCTGATCGGAGCTGAACCCAATTTCACCCCCAACAGTGTGGGACTAGAGTCACCTGTAGCCAACACCTGGCAATGGTGGAATGTTCTGCTTCCTGAAAGATCCCAGTGAAGCAGTTGTATCTCTGCAACAGTCCTTACAGCTTTCATCGTCATTTTCTGCTGCCAGCCAACAAGTCATAGATTTATCAACAAACAATTTCGCAACATTTCTGGGTAGCACTGTGGTTAGCACTGTTGCTTCACAACGGCAGGGTTCCAGGTTCCGATTCCCGGCTTGGGTCACTGGCTGTGCGGAGTCTGCACATTCTCCCCGTGCCTGCGTGGGTTTCCTCCGAGTGCTCCGGTTTCCGAAAGACGTGCTTGTTAGGTGAATTGGACATTCTGAATTCTCCCTGTGGACCCAAACAGAGGCCAGAATGTGGTAACTAGGGGCTTTTCACTGTAACTTCATTGCAGTGTTAATGTAAGCCTAATTGTGTCATTAATAAAGATTATTATTATTATTATTATGGTGTTTGAACTCACTGTTGTCCATCATTGAAGGGACCAGACCCAATTAACCACCTGTCTCTGTTACTGCATGAACCCTATACGAAAGGCGTTTTTTCCGTACCAACTGAATTTTTGGTGATACGAGATCCTAGGAGAAATCTGGGCATCATTTCAAATAGTTATTAACTTGCTGTTTCACTTGGGCCATAAGGAAGAATATGGGGCGGATTCTCCATGAATCGGCAGGATGGCCGAACTATAGCCATCTGACATGGCCACTTCCAACCAAGCATAGAGCAACTCGCAAAGACTGATGGGTAAAATGGACAAGCCAAGAGTCAGGCAGGTTCTGAGTCTGAAATGCATATCTGCCAGTAAAGTCCAGATGGTATCGAAACCCCGTCCCATCATCATGTTAATCAGGCTGATTAGCAGGTGATGGCCAATCTCCTACAACACAAAAGACGGTACTCCAGCAACCTGTACAGTCCCAAACATTTCGGGGCGCCACTCCCTGTCCAAGGAAACGCAAACAGCGGGGTCAATGACCACTTGAGACACGCCCAGTCATCCAGATCCCCACCCACTTATTGGCTAAGGAATCGAACGGAGTGATCAGGGATCACCCAATTAGCAAGGCCAAATAGAAGGACTGCCCAAAAGAGCGCGAAAGCCCCCCAAGTATAAAGCAAGAGATCGCCATAGCTCGCTCTCTTTTAGCCTTGGTACCCCGGTCATGGTCATCGCCAATTGCAGCAATACCAGGAGCAAGTTCGGGTTCAACGCCCACTACCAGAAGGACGAGCCCAGCCGAGCAGCAGTTACCCCCTTCGAACCCAAGAGATCCAGAATTGAACAGCGGCCATTGTTTCCTGACCTAAACCGGGTACCCGAAGTTAAGTACAGATTGTCTTAGTAATAGGTGTAGTTAACTAGTAGTGCTTATGTTGCATGATTGATTGTCTGTAAATAAAGTACCCTTGACCTTGAACTAACTAACTGGTGTTTGGCTCTTCGATCGATAGCCGGTTGAAACTTGTGGTGGTATCATTCGATACCTGGCAACTCTAAGCATTCGGATATAGATAATATAGAAAGAAGGCAAATTCACTGATTGCCCTAATTGGAACAGAGACAGAGTAAAAGAGCATAGATTAGAACAGTACAGCACAGAACAGGCCCTTCGGCCCTCGATGTTGTGCCGAGCAATGATCACCCTACTCAAACCCACGTATCCACCCTATACCCATACACAACAACTCCCCCCCTTAACCTTACTATAGGACACTGCAGGCAATTTAGCATGGCCATCCACCTAACCCGCACATCATTGGACTGTGGGAGGAAACCGGAGCACCCGGAGGAAACCCACGCACACACGGGGAGGACGTGCAGACTCCACACAGACAGTGACCCAGCCGGGGATCGAACCTGGGGACCCTGGAGCTGTGAAGCATTTATGCTAACCACCATGCTACCGTGCTCCCCCGTGCATAGTAAGGAGAAAAGGCACACCAGTTATGGGCGACATCTGACGGGACTCGACTCAGAAGTGACCGGTGTCACTCCGAGATAACCCACAAAAGCATTTGAATTAGAATCCAATTGGCAAAGGAAAAGAACCACAAACAAAATCAGTATCGATCAAACCTCCAGAATTCGGAAGTGTGTAATTTGCATGCAATGTTCGTAAGCCGATGGCAATTGTGTCCTGTCTGGCACAATTGGGAGGCACAGAGGAGGTCGTGAGGATGCTACCGCAAGCAGCTTGAGGAGAAGGAGAAAAGTAGAGAGGGAGATTTAAGTGAATGCAAGAAATTAAATGTGCAGCTCCGGGAGCAGTTTAGCAATGAGGGACAAGGAACTGGATGATGTTAAGGTGGCACATCAATCTTGTCTCGCCCACCTTAGCAGCTTCCAAATCCAATATCATAAGGCCTACCAGGACACACAGCGTGCTGTGCTGGTATGAGAAGAGACAGAGAATCAGATACAGATCTTAAAGAGGCAATGCGATGATTTTAAAGCAGCCCTCCAAGCGCTCCACAGTTCACCACGGAACAGAGGCAGAGTTCGGTGATCATGCCACTGGCAGGCAGCACATTGCAAGGTGCAATCCCTGCTGTCAGTTCAGAATGGCGTTAGAGACACCTTTGGCCCACAGCTACACCAGGAAGACGGTACCGATTGGCAGGACTCAGTGAAACGGCCCAACGGTACATAAGTGAGACCGAGAATCAAAAATAGAAGCCCCCTCAGGCCCCGAAGAGTAAAGCACCTGCCCCACCAACTTCACAGGCAGCACCCAATCCAATGAATCCCATTACCACACAGCACAGGGTGGCCACAGAAGGCCAACCCGATTTTGTATACACCACCCCAGTTATCGATCACCCAGGTACGAGACGCCCCACGAGAAGACAGATACGTTCCACCCCGCACCAGACCCACTCCACTTTTCAAGTTAGTAAAACAACAGACCCTGATGGATGGTTTAGACGAGCCGGAGCAGGTTAAGCTCATAGTTATGTGTTTCGACCTGTCCGTTAGTTCAGCCCTTCCCGACCCACAAAATGTAGGAGGAGGTAGCCTCCAAGAATGAAAACGGCATATTAGATGCCATAGGATACAAAAGAGGAGATCCGGAAGACGGACTCAACCGTGCAGGCAGAAAAGGGAGAGCATCCAACAGCGTTTGCTGGACGCCTTTGGATCCATTTCACTGCAGTATTCGGTGAGTTAGCCCGCGCCCATTTATCAGCAGACAATATGGCCAAATGGACCCGTACGTTACTGTCTCACGCCACAGAGGCAGGACAGAAGGCTTGCGCCAATTATGACCCCTCAGACCCAGTGCACAATGACGTGTGGGTTCCGAAACGATTGTCCAAAGCTTGGGAACAGTCGGCACTGAAAAGTACAGAACATGAGAGAGTAGACGCCACCATGAACCCAGTAAAGCAAACACCAAGACCCCACATGGGTAAATGAAGGCAGAGGTACAGCGCAGCACCCCAAGACACAGGAATTCTACAATTGTGGACACGAGGGACATTACGCTCGAGAATGCAATGCCCCCCCGAAGCAGGAAAGGAATCAGCACTCAAACGCCCCCCCCCTCAAGAACAATACCCGACCCATTCACAGCGTAGCGCTCCGGCCAGATAATTCGCCATGATTGGCACCGATTGACGGTGTTCGGGCTCCCCAACTTGGGTCTGCAATACCCTTTGGGATAAGTCCGGAAGACTGGTCGTTGCAGGCACAGTCCGGGATACCCCGTAGAATTCCTATGGGACACAGGAGGGTCCAGAACCACGTTAAACTCCTCCATCATGTTCCAGAAAGAGATATGGCCCACTATGGACACTATTACCTTTGTGGCTTTACAGGTCATCTCCAGCAGGGACACATCACAGCCCTTGTGGACGTACAACTTGGTAATATCAAGACAAAACACTCGGTTTTTTTAGTAGACTTGTCCCAGGCAGCAGAACACATTCTAGGTATCGATTTCATGAGTGCACACAACCTCTCATTCGACCCAATTAACCGATGCATATGGAAAATGACTTGAGCAGTGCGAGCCCCTGCCACGGGGCTTGCACCTGATGGATCATGGCGACTGACCATCGACTACTGGGAATTGAACAAAGCAACCCCCCTAGCCACCCCACCATTGCCACGAGTCCCAAGACAATGTTGTGACAGGGACTCCAGTTGAAATTTTTTCCGTTTTAGACATCAGTAATGGCTTTTGGTCCATACCACTGGACAAAGCATGCCAGTATAAATTTGCGTTCACTTTCCAGGACAGCAGTACACGTGCACGTACCTTCCACAAGCTTCCAGAACCCCCCTCCATTTTTCACAGACAATTGGCAACGGATTATCTAAATTCTCCCGCCCTGAATGCCTTGTTCAGTATGTGGACGACTTGCTCCTACAGACTGAAACCAAGGAAGAGCACATCTTGCTTCTTTCTGAATTATTGAAACTCCTTACATCGATTGGAAGCAAAATTAACCCCAAGAAAACCCAGATTCTTTAGGAAAAGGTCACTTATTTAGGTACAGTCATCACGCATGGGAAATGTGAAATAGAACTCAAACAAATTGATTCCATCGTAAATTTGCCCTTGCCCCAGAACGTTACAGCCCTCTGGTCATTTCTAGGACTGGTTGGCTATTGTCAAAACCATATCGGCGGATTCGCCACCAAGGCAGCCCCACTCTCTGAGTTGCAAAAGAAACAGGCACCATGGAAATGGCTTCCACAGCACATGGATCCTGTGGATGCACTGAAACGCGCCCTGAGCACAGCCCCCGCTTTGCAAACCTCAGATCCACACTCCCATACGCGATAGAGGTGGCGACCACAGATTGCACACTTTCGGCAGTACTCCTGCAGGAAAGGTACGATTGTCTTGGTCCCGTGGCCTATGCCTCACGAGTCAGATCCGGTCGAACAAGGATTTTCAGCCTGCGAGAGGCACCTATTAGCAGTTTTGTGGGCGGTACAGTACTTCTCGTACATACCGACTCAACCTAGTAACCATTTTGACCGAGCACACCCCGACACAGCTTTTATTGGACGGCAGACTAAAGGACGGCACATTAAGCCAAATTCGAGCAGCGCGATGGACCCTATTCCTACAGGGACATGACATTACCGTGAAACGGACACAAACGCACACATTTCTGGCCGATAATTTGCACTATGCAGAAACCCCACATGAGTGCGAGATCATAGCCCCCAAACACAGCACAGGTCCCTTTGTTCCCAGGTCGGTACCAAGAGGTATCGGACCCCAGCCCACAGACAAAGCCCTGAGAATTTATGTAGACGGATCGTCCACAGTCCTTGAGGGAAAAAGGATAACAGGCTGAGGTATTTATGTAGAGGACGCGCAAGGACACGCTTTAGAAGAAATAGCTTTAAAATTGTCTGGACACTTCGCAGGCAGCCGAGTTAGCAGCCATTGCTTACATTGTCCAGCACCCTGATTCATTCCCATCCCCGGCAGACATATATTCGGACAGTTTATACGTCTGCAACAGCCTTACGGAATTCCTATCCCTGTGGGAATCAAGAGGATTAATTTCCACGGACGGAAAACCTCTACCCTCAGCTCCTCTACACAAACATATCCTACAGACAGCTAAAGGCAGAGAATACGGAATAGTTAAAGTAAGAAGTCACCATCGTTCCTCCCTACTCAGTAATGTGAAAGCAGACACCCTAGCGAAGCAGGCTCACGACATGGCCACTTTTGGCAACCACCCGAGTGCCCCAGTACACGCAGTTCAGGTCTCACACCGACCAATATCCAAACCTAGCCCAGGCACAAAAGGAAGACGAAGATTGAGGGAAATTTTAAAAGGAAACTTCCCAGCTCCCTATGAAAGGTTCAGAAATTCTTTGGCGGCCCATGAGGGAATCATTTTAAAATATGGAGTTTATGTAGTCCCCACCCAGGACAGGAAAGAGATCATTTGCAAATTCCATGACGGACATGGACATCAAGGGATTGAATCCACCCTTGCCCACCTCAGACCCCACTGCTGGTGGCTCGAGTTGAAACCGACATGTCCCACTTTGTTGTGAATTGTTTAATTTGAGGCGAAAACAACCCCGACCGGTATGTGAAAAAAGACCAGCTCCGACACCCCGGCCTGTAAATGGCCCGTGGACAAACCTCCAATTGGATTATATTGGACCCTTCCCCCCTGCAGGAATGGTTACAAGTATATCTTCGTAGTGATAGACACATTCACAAAATGGGTCGAAGCGTTCCCATTGAGAACAAACACAGCCAAGGCCACCGCAACGGTCTTAACAGAACAGATTTTACAAGATGGGGATTCCCCTGTTCTATTGAGTCGGACCAAGGTTCCCACTTTACTGGAAGAGTGATGAAAAATGTTCTGACAATATTTGGAGTTAAACAAAAGTTTCTCCCTTCCCCCATATCTCCCTTCCCCATCTCCCCCTTATTCCTCTTCCCCCATATTCCCTTTCCCCCCTATCCCCCAATACCCCTTTATCACCCATATCCCCTTCCCCATATCCCCCATATGCCCCATCCCCCATATCCCTCTTACACCCCATATCCCCCTTATCCCCCATATGCCCCCTTCCCCCATATCCCTCTTACCCCCATATCCCCTTCCCCATATCCCCTTTATCACCCATATCCCAATCCCCATATGCCCCCCTTCCCCATATCCCTCTTACCCCCCATATCCCCCTTATCCCCCATATCCCCATATCCCCTTCCCCATATCCCCCATATCCCATATACTCCTTATCCCGCATATCTCACCTTCCCCCATATATCCCCTTCCCCATCCCATATCCCCCATCCCCCATCGCATATCCCTTATCCCCACCCCCCCCATATCTTCCCATATCCCCCATCCCCTTCCCCCATATCCCCATATCCCCCATATCCCATATCCCCTTATCCCGCATATCTCACCTTCCCCCATCCCCCTTCCCCCATATCCCCTTATCCCCCATATCTCCTTTCCCCCATATCCTCCCTGCCCCCTATCCCCATCTGCGTGTCTAACCATGCATGCTGTATTGTGTATTCCAGGACCAACGTCGACCCACCCGTCCCTGCGGATGACAACCGCCCCAGGACGATCCAGGTGGCCACGAGCCAGGGACAGACCCGGCCCATCAGGCATGCGACGCCCCCAGCGATCCAGGCGACACGGGCCAGGACGAACCCGGCCCATCAGGCATGCGACGCCCCCCAGGACGATCCAGGTGACCACGAGCCAGGGACAGACCCGCCCATCAGGCATGCGACGCCCCCAGGCGATCCAGGATGGCCACAAGCCAGGGAAGACCCGAGCAACCAGGAAAAGACCCCCCCACCTAGTGCGAGTGCGCATGCCGGCGGACCAGACCCAGCAACGAGTGGGGCAGCCACAGAACAGGCCCCCGTCACAGCCAACCCCGGACACACCTACCCTGGACACACCTACCCTTGGACACACCTACCCTGCACACCTATCCAGCCCACCTACCCTGTACACACCTACCCAGGACACACCTACCCTGTACACACCTACCCTGTACACACCCACACAGGACCCACCTACCCTGGACACACCTACCCAGGACACACCTACCCAGGACACAACTACCCAGGACACACCTACCCTGGACACACCTACCCAGGACCCACCTACCCAGGACCCACCTACCCAGGACACACCTACCCAGGACCCCCTACCCAGATACACCCCACAGGACCCACCTACCTGGACACACCCACCCAGGACACACCTACCCAGACCCACCTACCCTGGACACACCTACCCAGGACCCACCTACCCAGGACACACCCTATCCTGGACACACCTACCCTGGACACACCTACCCTGGACACAGATACCCTGTACACACCTACCCAGGACGCACCTACCCAGGACCACCCACCCTGGACACACCTACCCAGGACCCACCTACCCTGGACACAACTACCCTGGACACACCCACCCTGTACACACCCACCCAGGACCCACCTACCCAGGACACCCTACCCAGGACCCACCTACCCTGGACACACCTACCCTGGACACACCTACCCAGGACACACCTACCCTGGACACACCTACCCAGACACACCTACCCAGGACACACCCCCCTGGACACACCTACCCTGGACACACTTACCCAGGACACACCTACCCTGGACACACCTACCCAGGACACACCTACCCTGGACTCACCTACCCTGGACACACCTACCCAGGACACACCTACCCTGGACACACCTACCCAGGACACACCTACCCAGACACACCGACCCAGGACACACCTACCCTGGACACACCTACCCTGTACACACCTACCCTGGACACACACCTACCCTGACACACCCTACCCAGGACAGCCCTACCCAGACACACCCACCCAGGACACACATACCCAGGACACACCGACCCAGGACAGCCCTACCCAGGACACACCTACCCAGGACATACCCACCCAGGTCACACCCCCCAGGACACACCTACCCAGGTCACACCCACCCAGGCTGCTCACACCCACCCAGGCACACCTACCCAGGACACACCTACCCGGACACACCTACCCAGGACACACCTACCCTGGACACACCTACCCTGGACACACCCACCCAGGTCACACCCCCCACACACCTACCCTGGACACACCTACCCAGACACCCACCCAGGACACACCCCCACCAACACCTACCCAGGACACACCTACCCAGGCACAACCCCCCAGGACACACCTACCCAGACACACCTACCCTGGACACACCTACCCTGTACACTCCCACCCTGGACACACCTACCCAGGACCACACCTACCCAGGGCACACCTACCCTGGACACACCTACCCTGTACACTCCCCCCAGGACACACCTACCCAGAACACATACCCAGGACCCACCTACCCTGGACACCCCACCCAGGACACCCCACCCAGGACACACCTACCCTGGGCACACCTACCCAGGACACACCTACCCAGGACACCCCTACCAAGGACACACCTACCCAGGACACACCTACCCTGGACACACCTACCCAGGACACACCTACCCTGGACACACCTACCCTGTACACACCTACCCTGGACACACCTACTAAGGACACACCTACCCTGGTCACTGGGACCCAGGGCACTGACGCGCAGGACACTGACGCCCAGGACACTGACGCACAGGACACTGACGCCCAGGACACTGACGCACAGGACACTGACGCCCAGGACACTGACGCGCAGGGCACTGACGCCCAGGACACTGACGCCCAGGACACTGACACACACAGGACACTGACGCACAGGACACTGACGCGCAGGGCACTGACCCCAGGACACTGACACACGGGACACTGACGCACAGGACACTGACGCACAGGACACTGACGCGCAGGGCACTGACGCGCAGGACACTGACGCGCAGGACACTGACACACAAGACACTGACGCACAGGACACTGACGCGCAGGACACTGACGCGCAGGACACTGACACACAGGACACTGATGCCCAGGACACTGACGCCCAGGACACTGACGCCCAGGACATTGACACACAGGACACTGCGCCCAGGTCACTGACGCCCAGGACATTGACACACAGGACACTGACACCCAGGACACTGACGCCCAGGCACTGACACCCAGGACACTGACGCCCAGGACACTGATGCCCAGGACAGCCGCCCAGGACACTGACACCCAGGACACTGACGCCCAGACACTGACGCACAGGACACTGACCGCAGACACTGACACACAGGACACTGACGCACAGGACACTGACGCACAGGACACTGACGCACAGGACACTGACACACAGACACTGACGCGCAGGGCACTGACGCGCCAGGACACTGACGCGCAGACACTGACACACAACACTGACGCACAGGACACTGACGCGCAGGACACTGACGCGCAGGACACTGACACACAGGACACTGATGCCCAGGACACTGACGCCCAGGACACTGACGCCCAGGACATTGACACACAGGACACTGCGCCCAGGTCACTGACGCCCAGGACATTGACACACAGGACACTGACACCCAGGACACTGACGCCCAGGACACTGACACCCAGGACACTGACGCCCAGGACACTGATGCCCAGGACACTGACGCCCAGGACACTGACACCCAGGACACTGACGCCCAGGACACTGACGCACAGGACACTGACGCCCAGGACACTGACACCCAGGACACTGACGCACAGGACACTGACGCACAGGACACTGACGCACAGACACTGACACACAGGACACTGACGCACAGGACACTGACGCCCAGGACACTGACGCCCAGGACACTGACGCCCAGGACACTGACGCACAGGACACTGACGCACAGGACACTGACGCACAAGACACACCCACCCAGGACACTGACGCCCAGGACACTGACGCCCAGGACACTGACACCCAGGACACTGACGCCCAGGACACTGACACCCAGGACACTGACACCCAGGACACTGACACCCAGGACACCGACACCCAGGACACTGACGCACATGACATCCACACAGGGACGATGGACAAGAATCACCACTCAAGGGATCCTGGACTTTGGGTCGGATGAGGAGTACGACACAATGCCACTGCTATCCCCTACACCCTCCATCATCGCAGAGACACTCACCTCGGTTGGGCACTTTAGCAATGAGGCATCTGGGACATTAACTGGTGCGCACAACACAGCCATCCCGGTACAGCAGGAGGAGGCAGGAGGAACCGAGGGGCCGGGCGGTCGGAGGGCAGCCCGCGCAAGCAACCATCTGCCCAGACAGGTCCCGGTTCCTGGAGTTTCCACACCAACACATAGACCCGATGCAGTCACGGACCAAGGGACGATCGAAGGGGGTGACGGCTGGCTTGCAGCAGCTGTAGATGCAGGTGGAGGAGTTCACCTGCGTGCAGGAGCTGGCAGTGGTGCCGGTCATGGTGCCACCCAGGCTGAAACTACACGAGTGGCGTCCGCGGTGGAGGCGATGGGTGCAACTGCGTCAGACATGGGGAGCAGTATGCAAGGCCTGGAGTGTTCCATGTGGGTGGCGTCCATGGCCCAGGACATGGCTGCCATCTCACAGGAAACCATGAGCCAGAGCCAGCAGCAGATCGCTGAGGCGCTCAATGCCGTGGCGCAGTCCCAGCAGGCAATGGCCCGTCTCTGCAGGCCATCGCTGAGGGCATCGGCGCCATTGCCCAGGTGCTGACCGGCCTCGCCCAGACACAGACAGGGATGGCCAACTCCCTGAGCTCCATGGCTGCAAACCTACAGACCCTTGTCGATACCGGCACGGGCCTCCAGGACTGACAGCGCCAGGTGTCACGGGGGCATCGGGGTCGATCCGTTCACATCCCCGACCCATGTAGAGGCCCGGGCCATCGGGCACCTCAAGGGAGGAGGAGGTGCTGGAGCCGGCTCTGGGTCCCCCTGTCGGGAAGGTCCCGGAACACCGTGACACCTCGGACTCCACCCCCCCCCCCCCCCCCTTCCGTCCCAGGTGCATCTGGTGGGCAATGGGCAGGACAGGCTGGCAGCTCACCATCCCAGTCGCCCGAGCCGCAGCCTGGCCCATCTCGACCGGGCTGCCCCAGGAAACGGCCACCAAAGGGATCCCAAGTCACAGGACAGGAATCTCAGGAGTCCACCTCCAGTTTCTGCTGTACCGTCTGGGTACCACCTAGACGTAGTCAAAGGGCCCGTAAGGCCAAACAATTAGACACTGAGTAAGTTGGCACGGTGCAGGGCACAGATTAGTTATAGGGGCTTGGGCACATATATGAACTATTTGTTATTAAAATCACTTTTACACCTACAGAAGCTGCCTCTGTGCTCTGTCCGATGCGTGCGGGGGTGTGGTGTGAGGTGAGCGTCAGTGTGTGTGTGAGGGGTGATAGAACGTCGGCCTCAGGTGAGTGTGCCCCCCCTCCCCCTGGGTCGATCTCGCCATCCCCTCTGGCACGGCCACATGCAGGGACGGTCCGGGTGGAGGGTGTAACTGTGGCCATGGGTCACACATTGTCCAACGATGTAGAGCCCGGAGCTCATCGCAGAGCGGGTTGTCATCATCCTCCATGGCCTGCAATAGACAGGCCACCACCGCGACCGTGTGAGCCCGGCCCATTGTGCCGCAGGTGGATGTGCAATGGAGGGTTGGTGTGCATGAGGTGGGGTGAGGGTGGTAGGCTGGTGGGCAGGTGGGGTGAGGGTGGTTGGTGGTGGGTGGGTGGTGGTGAGGATGGTAGGCTGGTGCCGTAGTGTGCAGTCTGTGCCCATACTCGGTGATTCCCATGCCCCCCTAGTCCATGGAGTGGGCGCTATTAGCCTATCCCATGCCCGCTGGCCCAACCGGTAACAGTGGACAGCCTCCCGCCCATGTCCAGCCCGTCTGTCCTGACCATTGCCCCATCCTCCTCATCTGGGGAGGTCTGCGCATCGTCCTGCTGCTCCTCCACCTCCCCTTCCTCTGCCTGCAGCACCTCTGCTGGGCTATGTTGTGCAGGGCGCTGTCAAAATATCCACTCATGTTATAATGAAGTGCAGACAGGCAGTGATTGACACACAGAACATAGAACATAGAACAGTACAGCACAGACAGCCCTTCGGCCCTCAATGTTGTGCCGAACCATGATCACCCTACTCAAACCCACGTATCCACCCTATACCCGTAACCCAACAACCTCCCCCTTAACCCTACTTTTATTAGGACACTACGGGCAATTTAGCATGGCCATCCACCTAACCCGCACATCTTTGGACTGTGGAGGAAACCGGAGCACCCGGAGGAAACCCACGCACACAGGGGGAGGACGTGCAGACTCCACACAGACATTGACCCAGCCGGGAATCGAACCTGGGACCCTGGAGCTGTGAAGCATTTATGCTAACCACCATGCTACCCTGCTGTCCCACAGGATGACCATAAGAACATAAGAACATAAGAACATAAGAACTAGGAGCAGGATTAGGCCATCTGGCCCCTCGAGCCTGCTCCGCCATTCAATTAGATCATGGCTGATCTTTTGTGGACTCAGCTCCACTTTCCGGCCTGAACACCATAACCCTTAATCCCTTTATTCTTCAAAAACTATCTATCTTTACCTTAAAAACATGTAATGAAGGAGCCTCAACTGCTTCACTGGGCAAGGAATTCCATAGATGCACAACCCTGTTGGGTGAAGAAGTTCCTCCTAAACTCAGTCCTAAATCTACTTCCCTTATTTGAGGCTATGTCCCCTAGTTCTTCTGTCACCCGCCAGTGGAAAACAACCTGCCCGCATCTATCCTATCTATTCCCTTCAATAATTTTAAATGTTCTATAAGATCCCCCCTCATCCTTCTAAATTCCAACGAGTACAGTCCCAGTCTACTCAACCTCTCCTCATAATCCAACCCTTCAGCTCTGGGATTAACCTAAGTGAATCTCCTCTGCACACCCTTCAGTGCCAGTACGTCCTTTCTCAAGTAAGGAGACCAAAACTGAACACAATACTCCAGGTGTGGCCGCACTAACACCTTATACAATTGCAACATAACCTCCCTAGTCTTAAACTCCATCCCTCTAGCAATGAAGGACAAAATTCCATTTGCCTTCTTAATCACCTGTTGCACTTGTAACCAACCTTCTGTGACCTCATGCACTAGCACACCCAAGTCCTCTCTGAACAGCGGCATGCTTTAATATTTTATCGTTTAAATAATAATCCCGTTTGCTGTTATTCCTACCAAAATGGATAACCTCACATTTGTCAACATTGTATTCCATCTGCCAGACCCTAGCCCATTCACTTAACCTATCCAAATCACTCTGCAGACTTCCAGTATCCTCTGCACTTTTCGCTTTACCACTCATCTTTGTGTCATCTGCAAACTTGGACACATTGCCCTTGGTCCCCAACTCCAAATCATCAATGTAAATTGTGAACAATTGTGGGCCCAACACGGATCCCTGAGGGACACCACTAGCTACTGATTGCCAACCAGAGAAACACCCATTTATCCCAACTCTTTGCTTTCTATTAATTAACCAATCCTCTCTCCATGCTACTACTTTAACCCTTAATGCCATGCATCTTTATCTTATGCAGCAACCTTTTGTGTGGCACCTTGTCAAAAGCTTTCTGGAAATCCAGATATACCACATCCATCGGCTCCCACGTTATCTACTGCACTGGTAATGTCTCAAAAAATTTCACTAAATTAGTTAGGCATGACCTGCCCTTTACGAACCATGCTGCGTCTGCCCAATGGGACAATTTCTATCCAGATGCCTCGCAATTTCTTCCTTGATGATAGATTCCAGCATCTTCCCTATTACCGAAGTTAAGCTCACTGGCCTATAATTTCCTGCTTTCTGCCTACCTCCTTTTTTAAACAGTGGCGTCACGTTTGCTATTTCCAATCCACTGGGACCACCCCAGAGTCTAGTGAATTTCGGTAAATTATCACTAGTGCATCTGCAATTTCCCTAGCCATCTCTTTAGCATTCTGGGATGCATTCCATCAGGGCCAGGAGACTTGTCTACCTTTAGCCCCATTAGCTTGCCCATCACTCCCTCCTTAGTGATAACAATCCTCTCAAGGTCCTCACCTGTCATAGCCTCATTTCTATCAGTCGCTGGCATGTTATTTGTGTCTTCCACTGTGAAGACCGACCCAAAATACCTGTTCAGTTCCTCAGCCATTTCCTCATTTCCCATTATTAAAACTCCCTTCTCATCCTCTAAAGGACCAATATTTACCTTAGCCACTCTTTTTTGTCTTATATATTTGTAAAAACTTTTACTGTCTGTTTTTATATTCTGAGCAAGTTTACTCTCATACTCTATCTTACTCTTCTTTATAGCTTTTTTAGTAGCTTTCTGTTGCCCCCTAAAGATTTCCCAGTCCTCTAATCTCCCAGCAATCTTGCCACTTTATATGCTTTTCCTTCAAGTAAGCACACAGCACAGTGCAGCCAATCACCAGACAGGACACTACCACTATAAAGCCAGAGGGCACTAGGTTTCCCCGCTCTCTCTGGACTCAGCCACGAGACAGTCAGAGTCCACGAGCTAGCCAGTGCAAACACCATGCGGTAGGTAGTAAGTGTGGTCAGGCTACGACTAGGTCTCCAGTCCGTTCAGTATAGTTCAGTGTCGACCCACAGCTCAACATGTATATTAGTTCTATCATTGAATAAAACCATGTGGATCTTCTCCAGTGTTAGTCTGTTTCTAGCCTCACTGCACCAAGTGCAGTCCACATTTAGGGAGGCCGGAGAATTCGGCAGCTGGCGGGTGTGGGACTCGCGCCGCCCCCCCAGCGATTTCCTGACCCGGCGGGGGTCGAGAATCCTGCCCATGTACACTTGTGCCTTTGGGAGAATTTCTGAGGTTACTGAAGGTGTGCTGTTGACTGAATCAATGATCACACTTCAACCCATTCTGCATGATTGGCCCTCTTCACTTGAACAAATATAACTTTCACTGCAGTCCAATTCTTTGCAAAATAGCACCTTTGTATTTTGGTATAGAAACAGAGTGCTTAGTTTAATGGATGGGTGACCATGAGGAAGTGTGTGCTACATCTTGATACAAAATTACATAATGTGTACATCGCAAGAAGAGCCATTCAGCCCAATTGGTCTATGCTGGTGTTTATGCTCCACACCATTTACCTCTTCCCATCCTGCTCCTGTATTACTCTGTTTTCTTCATCCCTGATATATTCATTGAACCTCTCCCACTAAAGTCATCAACCTTATCTGCTCCCAGTGGACGTTTTATAATAGGAAAGCAATTTCATAAAAGCTTCCCTCAGATTTTCACCGCAGATATAAAATTAAAAGCACGGTTACTATTGCATGTCTGAAAAGGGTTAATTGTTTCACAGTGAGTGCTATCAATAATTAAAGAGAGCATCATTAATTTGCAGCACTCCCTGTGACTGTTGGCCATCTTAGTACCAATCGCAGGACTGGTATGTGTTCACATCATGAAATATGTGTACACTAAACACCGAGGCATTTTATTGTTGATCATTTCATTGTTATAAATGGTTAACCCAGCCAAAGGGAGAATGGTAAACGCCCATCTGAAAAAAAAGCTCAGAACAGAAATTATTATTCTTAATTCATCGATGGATTCTGAATGGAATTTCAAATTGGAGTTGTTGGTGTTGAATTTATTCATACAAGGCAGAGTTTTAACTGTCGGTGTACTCCCAGATATCAATGTTAACAGTTTCACCAGGATTTGCTATTAAACATGCATGCTGCAGTTCGTGTCATGTGACTTTTCTGTGCTCCCATCAGAATCTCTATACAGCAAAACGGAAATTATGCTTTGGAGACTGGCGATAGTTAATATTAATCATTAAGGAATGAGCTTTTGCCAAGCGCAGGTTGTTTCCCAATGACACATGGGGCGGGATTCTCCTGTACCCCGGCGGGGCGCGGGGTCCCGGCGGGACGGAGTGGCATGAACCACTCCAGCGTCAGCCCGCCCAAAGGTGCGGAATCCTCCACACCTTCAGGGGCTAGGCTGGCACCGGTGAGGTTTGCGCCCCGCCGGCCGGCGTGAAAGGCCTTGGCGCCACGCCAGCCGGAACCGAAGGACTCTGCCGGCCGGCGAGAGTCCGCTCATGCGCGGGAGCATCAGCGGCTGCTGACGTCAGCCCCGCGCATGCGCATGGTGGGGGTCACCTACGTGTCGGCCATCGTGGAGGCTGACACGGCCGACCTGCGTAGGAAAAGAGTGCCCCCATGGCACAGGCCCGCCCGCGGGATCGGTGGGCCAGGCCACTGTGGGGGGCACCCCCCTGGGCCAGAGCCAGCCCATGCCACCAGGTCCCCACCGTAAGGGACCTAGTCTGATCTACGCCAGCGGTGACTGGCAAAGAACCAGCGGGACTTTCGGCCCATCGAGGGTCGAGAATCTCCGGGGGGGCTGCTGCGATGCTGATCCGCCGACTGGGCGCGAAGCGATTCCCGCCCCCAGCCAAATCTCCGGCGCCGGAGATTCGACGGATGGGTGGGGTGGGATTCACGCCGTCCCCCCCGCCGATTCCCCGACCCAGCGAGGGGTCAGAGATCCCGCCCATCATGTTTCTGAATGATTTTCATCTGAATACATTTAAATCTCGCAAGCGTTTTACTTTGATCGATGGCAATCATTAGCCTGCTGTTTGTTTCAATTTTAATGTCCTTTGTCATTCTGGGATTGATCAGAAAACCACCTTTTAAACTTGTCCAGAATGGCGATAGGCTAGTTCGATGTGCGAGGCAAGTGGAACCTGGTTCTATCGCCATACTCCGAGAGAACACTGTGAAATTAGACTGCTCAGGCATTGGGGACAGAACCAGGGATTCCCCATCATTGTGGTTCAGCCACTCGCTGGGTAAAAGTGCCGAGTGATCAAAGACTCTGGTCATTTAATCAAATCCTTGTTATTTTCTCCCCTTTTCCCTGGTCTGTCATAGCAACAGCAGAGCAGATGGACAGACAGCTCCTAAACCTCAATTGGTGCCACTTTCAACTGGCTGCTTTGTCTGATATTTGCTTTCAGGATACCCATTCATAGTTTTGCCTGAGAAAATGGTGGTGGGCTCTGTTCTTAACCCTGATGTTGCTGCTCCAGTTACTTATTATTGTTGAACTGTACCAATTTCTTTGACAAGGTGTCTTGTTCAAAGGGAACCATGAGGCAGTCATTCAACCTCGGACAAGGTTTTCATGTAGACCCACCTGGGTAGGGCTGGCAGGTTTTCTTCAGCTCACTCAACCAATTGTGTTTTTGTGGCATTTATGAAGATTGTTTGCCTATTTGGCTCTGACAAACAGGTCTCAGTACTGGTGACCATAAAACTATCATTGCTTGTCATAAAAACCCATCTGGTTCACTAATGGCCTTTAGGGAAGGAAATTTGCCACCCTTATCCCGGTCTGGCCAATAGACTCCAGACCCAAGCCATGTGGTTGACTCCTACCTGCCCTCTGAAATGGTCAAGCACAGCACCTCATTTCAAGGGCATTGGGGGATGGGTAAGAAATGCTGGCCTTGGCAGCGACTTCCCATGAGATAATTTTAAAAAATGAATCCCATTTTGCAGCTTGTCATGGTGGGATTTATGGGGCAGGATTGTCCGGTCTCCGACGCCGAAATCACGTTTGGTGATCGGCTGGAGAATCCACATTGGCGTTGAAATCGGGGGCTTGTTACAAAGGGGGACTGTATATACAATTCAAAACCAAAATAACTTAACTGAATCGCTACCTCAATGCCCTCCCCCAAGGTTCAATGCCCTCAAACCCATGCCAGCCTTTTGTCTGTGATAAAGTCCACCGCTTCGTCCGGCGATTCAAAGTAACGTTGGTGATGCTCTTTTGTGATGCTCCCGCCCCTCCAAACAGTGTTCTCTCGGAGTATGCCGTACGCCTTTGGAAGGCCTCAGGACGTTACCTGAGGCCCCTCCCCCCCCGATGCTCTGCCCGATGGCCGAGTTCCCAACAGAGTGTGTCACTCATGGTATTTTTTCTGGGAATGCGTGGTGGCGGCTGCGGACTGAGTCCAGCCCCACCACAGTCGGTGGAGAGCCGATCCGCGGACAGGGGGGCTTTGACAAGGGTTGGTGGGGGATGGTCCAGAGGTGGCAAGCCTGGCCAAAGGGGGGCACTATTTGGCAGGCCGGGTCTGCGCGTGGCCAGCAGTTGCACAGCGCGGCTGCTGCAGGCCTCCGCCGTGCGCATGTGCGGCCACGGACCCGAAATGCTCCTGCCGTATCCGCAGCTGAAGCTGGGGGCTCTACACTGTGTGCCTGCTAGCCCCCCACCAGATGAGGGATTGAGGGATCGGTGGCTGTTTTGCATCATTTTTGTGATCGTACAATGCCACCGTTCCCCACGCCGGCGTCAGCACTTAGTCTCAGAATCGGAGAATCCAGCCCATGATCTCTGTACTGTTAGCCTTGGACTACTCATCAGAGGAGTTTCCTGAGGATTGGTCATGTTGTGGAGGGAGATCCCTCTCTCCTAATGTTGATAGATTGGCACAGTCAGCAGAAACAGGAAACAGAATGAAGAAAGATTT
The DNA here is from genome assembly GCF_902713615.1 of Scyliorhinus canicula. NCBI lineage: Eukaryota > Metazoa > Chordata > Chondrichthyes > Carcharhiniformes > Scyliorhinidae > Scyliorhinus > Scyliorhinus canicula. Next base: position 40,223,798 of record NC_052153.1, read on the forward strand.
GGACTTCCTGTGCTGTCATTTTCTTTGTTCTTTCTTTGTTCTTATATACATATTTATAGAATCATACAGTGCAGAATAAAGCTATGCAGCACTTTGTATCTATGACATCTCTTTGAAAGAGTTCTCTAATTAATCCCAATCTCAGCCGTTGCCTTATTGTCCTGTAAACATTTCCCATTAAAGCAATTGATCCAAAGTTGATCATTGTTTATTGAATCAGCTTCCACCACTCTTTCAGGCAGTGTATTCCAGAATAGAGCAAAATAAATTCTCCTCATCTTGTATCTGTTTTTTTGACAGTTACGTTGAAGCGTGTCCTCTGGTTACTGGCCTTTCTCCCACTAAAGCAGTTTCACCTTACTGACTCAATCAAACTGTTCAGAACACCTCGATTATGTTTCCTCTTTCACCTTCACGGGCTTTCAAGAGAGCAACCCCAACTATGCTAATCTGCGCTCATAAGATTTTTCTTTGCTCATTCATGGGATGTGGGACTTCCGATGGCGGCCATAGAGTAGGAGGTCGTGCATTTTGTAGCTCCCACTCGTGACGGACCTTTTGGACCTTTTCCTCCCGATTTTCCTCGGAATCTTATGAGAAAAATGGCTGGAGAGTGAGACAGTGAGGAGAAATCCCCCCACATGTATCTGGAGTCGTGGACCAGAAATGGTCGTATAAGAAGAATTCGTCGAGTAACGAAGGCGACTGTAGAACTTGCAGCACGGGAAAGCATGGTGGAGGTGCAGGATCTCAGTTTGGTGGCACAGTGGGTCAACGGTACAGCTGGTGGAGTTAATTCAGGAGAACTTCGCCAAGCAAAAGAAGGAAGGGTTAGACCCTATTACGGCAACGATTGATCAGGTGGAACAGGGGCTTGAAGCCCACGGACTGGCGATTCAGAAGGTGGAGGGGAAGGATTGGAGGCGGAGATGGGGCTGATTAGGGACCACCAGAAACGACTGCAGGAGAAGGTGGAGGACTTGGAGAACAGGTCCCGGAGACAGAACCTGAGGATTATCGGCCTCCCGGGAGGCAGTGAGGGATCAGACTCTTGGGCATATGTGCTAATTATGCTGAAAAGTTGATGGGAGATGGGGCGTTTACTCGACCCTTGGAAGTGGACAGAGCGCAGAGAGGGCTTGCAAGGAAGCCGCGAGTGAATGAAACACTGAGGGAAATGGCGGTGCGAATGCATCGTTCCTGGATAAGGAACATGTTTGCGATGGGCCAAGCAGACACGGAGCTGTAAGTGGGAGAACTGTGAGTTGCACATCTACCAGGACCTGGGTGCGGAACTGGCCAAACGACGAGCTGGATTCAATCGGGTAAAATCGGCCCTCTTCAAGAAGGGGGTGAAGTTTGGGATGTTATACCCAGCACGTCTGTGGGTCCTGATGAGGGCCAGGAACGTTACTTTGAATCGCCGGACGAAGCGGTGGACTTTATCAAAGACAAAAGGCTGGCATGGGTTTGAGGGCATTGAACACTTGGGGGAGGGCATTGAGGTAGCGATTCAGTTAAAGTTATTTTGGTTTTGAATTGTATATACAGTCCCCTTTGTAACACGTTTTTGGGCCATTTCTCAGATCTGTAACTTAACTTTGTTTCAGTGGGAAGAGGGTAGAGGGATTTTTTGTACTGTGTTTATCGAGGACTGTGATGATGTTGAGTATGTATGTTCGAGCAGGGGGAGGAGGGAGAACAAAAGGGGACAGGATATCTGGCGCCATGAGGGGGGGGGTTACTAGGCTAGCTGGGCGGGCTAGCTCATGGAAGCGCTGTGGGCGCTGAGGAGGTGGTAAGTTTGTTAAGGGGGATGGGATTGGTGGTGCTGCTGATGGAGAGCTGCTCTGCAGACAGGGGAGGAACTGTTGCTGAGAGGCAAATGGGAGGTCGAGGACGGTGGATGCCCGAGGGCGGTCCACGAGGCGGGAGTCGCGACCTGGAGGTTGGCCTGAGAAGGGTGGTTGGCTGATCGGCTTGGGGGGGAGGGGGGGGGGAGAAAGGCCTCCCGACTAGGCTGATCACGTGGAACGTTAGAGGGCTGAATGGGCTGGTTAAGAGGGCTCGTGTGTTCGCGCATCTGAGGGGATTGAAGGGCGGACGTGGCAATGCTACAGGAGACATACCTGAGGATAATAGATCAGACCAGATTGAGGAAGGGGTGGGTGCGGCCAAGTATTTCATTCAGGGTTGATTCTAAGACTACGGGGGTTGCGATTCTGATTAACAAACCGGTGGCATTTGAGGCAGGGAGAAAGTGGCTGACGTGGGGGGCAGCTACATCATGGTGAGTGGTAAGCTTGAGGGGATGCTTGGTGTGGTTTGTGAATATATACACACCAAACTAGGACGATGTGGGATTTATGAGACGGGTGTTAGGGAAGATTTCGCATCTAGAGTCGCATAAGCTGATCATGGGGGTGGGACTTTAATATGGTCATTGATCCAAGGTTGGGACCAGTCGAGGTCAAGGACAGGGAGGGTGCCAGCTATAGCAAAGGAACTAACATGGAGCAGATGGGGGGAGCTGACCAATGGAGGTTCAGACGTCCAAGAGTGAAGGAGTTTTCTTCTTTCAACCCATGTGCACAAAGCACACTCCCGGATCTACTTTTTTATTCTTAGCAGGGCTGGTGGGGGTGGTTGATACCGAGTATTCGGCGATTGCTGTGTCGGACCATGCCCCATATTGGGTGAACATACGGGTGAGTAAGGAGAGAGGGTGGATGTTGGACTGTTAGCGGATGAGAAGGTGTGCGGGTGGAATTGAATAATAGTAGAGGGGCTGGAGGCTATGCAGCCGGGTAAGGCCCCAGGACCGGTACGACTATCCAGTGGATTTCTACAAGAAGTTCTCGGAGATGCTGAGTCCGCTCCTGGTGAGGGCATTTAATGAGGCAAGGGACCAGGGTGTCCTTCTCCCAACAATGGTCGCAGGCCTCGATCTCACTGATCATGAAGCGGCAGACGGACCCAGAGTTATGTAAGTCATATCACGGTAGCATTGTGAATAGCGCAATTGCTTCAACAGCTCCAGGGTCCCAGGTTCGATTCCGGCTTGGGTCACTGTCTGTGCGGAGTCTGCACATCCTCCCCGTGTGTGCGTGGGTTTCCTCCGGGTGCTCTATTCTCTGGTGCCATTTTTTGGGCGGCTGCGTGATTCCCACCACGCCGGTTGCTGTTCATTGACAGCGGCTCCCCCGGCGATTCTCCAGGCCCCGATGGGGCGTCCAGTTTTGGATGTCATGCCGGCGTGAATTACTCACCTCACGCACGACGGGACTTGGCAGGTAAGTGTGTGGGGGGGGGGTTCCTGGGCCAGCGTGGGGGGATCCGACCTCGGGGGCGGGCCCACGATGGCCTGGCCCGCAAGCAGGGCCTACCGATCTACAGGCGGGCTGGTTCCGTGGGGGGACATCTTTCCTCCGCGCCGGGCCTTGTAGGGCTCTGCCATATTGCCCGGGGGGGGCGGCGTGGCGAAGAGAACCCCCACGTATGAGCGGTAATATGCTGGCCGTTCTGTGTATGCACGCGATCACGCCGGCCATTTCGTGCCTTCGCGACGGCCCTTCGGCACCGGCTGGAACGGCATCAACCTAGCCCAGAAAATCTGGAGAAATCCTCACTTTCAGGGGCGATCGGCGCCGGAGTGGTTGGCACCCGTTTTCCTGCCGGCGTGGGGGTTTAGTCCGCAGAAGGAAGAATTCTGCCCAATATTCCAGCTGGGTAAAAGCAAATTACTCTGAAACCAAAATAGAAAATACTAGACTCAGCAGATCTGACATCTTGGGCGCGATTCTTCGATGCCGTGCCGCATCGGGAAAGCCGTCGTGAACTCGGCCGAGTTCCACGACGGCGCGAAACGGCCCCGATCTCGATGGATTCTGGCCCCGGAAATGGGCTAGGAGCGGGGCCGCGCAAAACACAGTGGGGGTGACGTCTGAAGCCCGCAACGCCCGACTGACGCCCGAATGACGACACTCCGCGTCGTAAAGGTGCGCGAGCGACGACAACAAGGGAGGGGACAACACAGAGAGCCACCCCGAGGTTCAGTGAAACGGACCGCGAGACCCTCCTCGATCAGGTGGAGCACCGCAGGGGCGTCATCCGCCCAGACGAGGGCATCGCCACCCTTCCACATTGTACGATGGGCATGGCGTGAGGTGGGCATGGCAGTCAGTGCTGTGGGGTAGACCCCTCGGTCTGGGGTGCAGTGCCGCAAGAAGCTCCACGACCTCACCAGGGCTGCCAGGGTAAGTGCTACGAGGGTGCCCCCGGGTCACAACCATGTTCCAGCTCCCATGTCCCTCATCACCCACCTCCCCCCCCGGGCACGAGGGGGAGGGGGAGGGGATAGGGGGGGCGAGAGTGAGTGACGGTGGTTAACAAAGCTGTCACAGACCCACATGAGCGCTGCGACCCCCCTGGAGAGAATCCATAGTGTAGCTTGCAACTTTCCCCCCACCTGTGCCAATATCTGAACGCCTGCTGATACCTGCCTAATTGTGATGCTCTAATCCATGCCCTCCCCCCCCCCCCCCCCCCCCCCCAACAGGACAAGGCTGCTCACAGCAGCTGGGGGCGCAACGGAACCGGAGGGGGTTCACCCCGTTATGCACCCCCTGTTCGAGCAGGGGGACACTGGACCTTGCGGGGGATCTGCCACCCGGGAGGTCGCGCAATGCGAGGTTGGAGGTGCGAACCAAGTGAGACAACCCTGAATGACAACCACTCCCAGCCCATCCTCTGTCCCCTCACACTCTGCCCATTGGACCCCCCATCCTCTGTCCCCTCACACTCTGCCCATTGGACCCCCCATCCTCTGTCCCCTCACACTCTGCCCATTGGACCCCCCAATCCTCTGTCCCCTCACACTCTACCCACTGGACCCCCCAATCCTCTGTCCCCTCACACTCTACCCACTGGACCCCCCATCCTCTGTCCCCTCACACTCTGCCCATTGGACCCCCCAATCCTCTGTCCCCTCACACTCTACCCACTGGACCCCCCATCCTCTGTCCCCTCACACTCTGCCCATTTGACCCCCCATCCTCTGTCCCCTCACACTCTGCCCATTGGACCCCCCATCCTCTGTCCCCTCACACTCTGCCCATTGGACCCCCCAATCCTCTGTCCCCTCACACTCTGCCCACTGGACCCCCCATCCTCTGTCCCCTCACATTCTGCCCATTGGACCCCCCCTCCTCTGTCCCCTCACACTCTGCCCACTGGACCCCCCATCCTCTGTCCCCTCACACTCTGCCCACTGGACCCCCCATCCTCTGTCCCCTCACACTCTACCCACTGGACCATCCTCCGCCTGGCCGAGCGTGTCTAAGTAACCCCGTATAATTCGATTCCCTAGGGCGTGCAGACGAACGGTCCAGAGCCGCCTGGTGCCACACACAGGCAACCATCCGCGACGACCACCGCACCCAGGGCCACATGCCAGAGGGTGGCAGGAGGTCAGCGAGGAGAGCCATCCTCCAAATCCGGGACTCTCGAGCAGGACGCACAGAGGACGGCGACGCAGTCAACGGACTCACCTGATGCTGACCCGTACATGGGCCGCGTGCGCCCTGCGCTGGGATATGACTGGGACCAGGACACTCCTGATTTTTTGACAGACGAGGACCTTGAGCTTGCGGCACTGCTGTCTCCCATACCATCCACCATCCCAGAGACACTCACCTCGGTTGGGCAATTAAGTAACGAGGCTCCTGGGTCACGGTCTGGTGTGCACCACACAGCTGAGCCGGTACAGCAGGTGGAGGTCGGAGCAGCCGAGGGGCTGGACGGTCGGAGAGCAGCCCAGGCCCAGCATCCAGCTGGCGGCCAGACGTTTCCCAGGTTCCTGGATTTACTCGACCCACTTGGAGAGCCGATGCATTTTGAAACCCAGGGACACAATGACGGGATGAGAGCCGTTTTCCAGCAGCTGCAGACGCAGTTAGAAGAGTCAAACCGCATCCAGGAGCAGGGAGTGGCTGCTCATGGCAGCCACCCAGGCCGACACCACACGGGTGGCGTCCGCGGTCAAGGCAATGGGTGAAACGGTATCGGCCATGGGTCAGGTTATGCAAGGCGTTGGGCTTCATGTGCACGCGTTATCCATGGCCCTGGAGAGGGCTGCCGTCTCACAGGCAGCAATGCGCCAGAGCCAACATGACATTGCCGGCGCGCTACTGGCCCTGTCCGAGTCTCACCAGGTCATGGCCCAGTCCCAGCACGCCATGGCACAGTCTCAGCAGGTCATGGCCCAGTCCCAGCACGCCATGGCACAGTCCCAGCAGGCCATGGCACAGTCCCAGCAGTCAGTCGCGGAGAGCATCGACCGCCTGACGCACGTGCTGGATGGCGTCACGCACTCACAGGTTGAGGTTGCACAGTCCCTGGCGGGAATGTCTCACTCCCTGGACTCCGTCTCAGCGAACCTTCTGACCCTGGTCGATACCGTTGCAGGCCTCCAGGACTAGCAGCGCCAAGTGTTAGTGGGGCGACGGGGCACCTCCCCGCTCGCACCTCCGTCCCACAGTGAGGCCTGGGAGGAGGAGGTTCTGGGGCCCGTCCCATTAACTTCATCGCGGAACGTCCCTGAACGCTCGGCCTCCCCCCGTCCCATCCCTGGTGCATCTGGTGTGCAGCGGGCAGAGCAGGGTGGCACCATGTCATCCGAAATGCCCGCGGAGAAGCCTGGCCTTCAAGGCCGGGTCGCCCCAGGAAATGAGTGCCAACTGGGAGACATGTCGTGGGGCGTGATTCACAGCAGTCCGCCTCCACTCCTGCTGTACCATCCGGGGATTCACTTAGACGTAGTGGTAGGGCCTGTAAGGCAATGAAGAGGGACACATAGTAAGTTGGCACGGGTGAAGGGCACGGTTTAGTTGTAGGGACTAGGGCATCTGTACTTAATATTTACCATTAAACTCACTGTTGCACCTAACTTGACAGACTGTGTGATTTTTCCATGGCCACGGGGATCGTGATGGTGACCGAGTGTCGCTGGGGTTGACGAGCGGTGAAACTTCGGTGCCGGGTGTACAGTCCGTTCCCCCCCACCCCCTCCCACAGCTACCCCACGCGGGCACGTGATGGAGTGTCCCTGATGAATTCAGCGACCACCGAGGTGGATGGTTCAGCTATTGCCATGAGTCAGACTTTGTCTAACGATTCTGAGCTCACAGCTCATCGCAGAGCGGGCTGTCATCATTCAACATGGCACTGATCACACCCGCTGACACAGCCATCAATGTCGTGCCATACCGTTGTGCCACAGTCGTAAGGGTGATCTCGAAGTGCAGCAGTGTACATGGAGTGGGGGTGCGGGGTGGGGGGGTGGGGGGGGGGGGGGGGTGGTGTTGGGAGTTGTGTGCTGTCCGTCTGCACGACTGGCGATGCAGGTGGTAATGTTCAGCGATGCCGTCGCACGCAACACGTGAATCGTGCAGCCACCAATGCGTCGCATGTCCGCTGTCCTCGCCGGTGCCATCGTGCAGCCTCCTGGACATTACCAGCACCCGGGTTGTGTATGTGTGCTGCGCCCGATGCACCACCTACCTCCTTCACCTCCTCCTCCGCCTCCATGTTGGCACCACTGCCAGTGGCTTCTCCCTCCGCCTCCTGCAACAGGTCATCTCCCCTCTGCATCGCGATGTTGTGCAGCGCACAGCAGACCACAACAATGCGAGCGACCCTGTCGGCCTGGTACTGAAGGGCCCCTCCGGAGCGGTCCAGGCACCTGAATCTCATCTTCAGCAGACCAAAGCAGCGCTTCACCACACCCCTGGTTGCTGCATGGGCCTCATTGTAAAGGGTCTCCGTGTTGGTCTGAGGTCTCCGTATAGGCGTCATCAGCCAAGACCTCAGTGGATAACCCCTGTCGTCCAGCAACCAGCCCCTCAGCCGGGGGGGCAGTCCCTCAAACATAGCAGAGATGAATGACTGCGCAAGAATGTACGCATCATGCACACTCCCTGGGAACCTTGCGCACACGTGCATGATCTTCATGTGGGGGTCGCATACCACCTGGATGTTCATGGAGTATGTCCCCCTCCTGTTTGTGAACACCTCCCTGTCCCCTGCAGGCGGGCGCATGGGGACATGAACACCATCAATCACTCCCTGGACCATCGGTATCCCGGCCACGGTGACAAATGCACGGGCTCGTGCTTCTTGATTTGCTCGGTCCTCGGGAAAGGTGATGTAGCGGTCCGTGATGGCGAACAGGGCGTCGGTCACATCCTGGATGCAGCTGTGGACCGATGCCTGTGATATCCCAGATAGTTCCCCACTCGGAGACTGGGAGGAGCCGGTAGCATAAAAATTAAGTGCCACCGTCACCTTGACGGCAACCGGGATCGCGTGTCCTCCTCCCGTTCCACGTGGGGCGAGGTGCGCCACGAGGTGACAGATATGTGTCACCGTCTCTCTGCTGAACCGGAGTCTCCTCCTGCAGGTGATGTCCGGCAGTGTCTCGAAAGAGATCCGGGCACAGAACACCCTAGGCCTCGATTGTCGCCTCTGTTGCCCTGGCTCCACCATCAATGTCTCCTCCTCTTCCTCCTCCTCCCCCCCATGCTGCTCTACGACGGGCCACTCCGCTGCCGTTCCCTCTGCTGCTGCAGCTGCCCCTGCATCCACTGTGGGATGTCGCTGTGGACGCTGCTGGATGTCCAACTGCAGTGCAGCGGCCCCAACCACTGCGGTGAACATCGCCGTTCGGTTAGAATACATTATGGTCACCGACAGAAGGGTGGTGGGGGGCAGAGAAACGACATTTTAGACGGAGGTTATTCGACACCTCGGCATCCGCCTGCCACGGGATACCTGTGTGTCCCGGTGGCCTGGTCGCGCTGCTGGCACGCGGCCAGCCTAACCCCTGGTCACTTTCTGTGTTCAACAGTCAGTTAAGAATGTCCTCCTCACCGGTGCATCAGTGGCCTGTGCCCATCAGCCACAGGGCAACCAACGGCCGTGTCCTCGTCACCGTCCTGCCGTTATTCTCCCAACCGGTGCAGCATCGAAGAATCGCGCCCCATCTGTGGAGAGAAGGGAGATCACGTTTTGAGTCTGGATGATACTTTATCAAAGCTCTGACAAAGAGTCATCCAGACTCTAAACGTTAGCTCCTTTCTCTCCACAGATGCTGTCAGGTCTGCTGAGATACTCCAGTTGGGGCCTCGTCAGCATCGATAGAATTAATATGATAACCGCTTCACTTCTGCACCATATTCCTCTATCAATAAAACTAAGGACCTCATTTTTAGCTGTTTCTCATCTTGTCGAATCACCTTTAAAGATTTGTGTGCTTCTGTTCCCAGTTGTCTCTGTCCTGCACCCTTGACAGATGCCTCCTCTCCCTTCAGAACTGGTTCCACCATTTTATGGGCCTACACTGCCACTTTCTCCATGGTGTTCGCTTGAACCAGCACTAAGTATGGCAACCAGAAGAGAAATCCATCTGGAGCCGCTATAATCAGGCAGAATCGCAACTTGATCCCTCCCCCCCACTTGTCCAACAGATCATTGGTCAACAGTAGACTTAAGGAGATCACTGACTGATTTGTCTATATCTAACAGAAAATTAAGGCATTTAAACTCAGCATTCAAAGGGTTAATAGCCTTGGTTAGTAGCCAGTTTGGTGAATATTTATTGCACTCTGTTAAAATTTGCTAACTGCAGCTTTATAAAGTTATGATCTGTTGTGAGTTGACCTATGTATCTGCTTTTAAATTGAGGCCAGGGGCCAGGGAAACAATCCACTCGGTGGCTGAGAATATCTCTCCGTCCACTTTCAGTGAATACGACAAGCTCACCTGCTGAGGGAGCCTGAAGAAAAGGACAATCTCACCTCATTAAAAAAACATGACAAGGGTATCAAATCAGACTTGGAGAAAACCACTAGAGACATCATGTACCGCTTAATTTTGCAGGCGGTGGAAGTGCTTTGGCCTGAGGTAACTTCTGAAGAGGCCATGTTTGCGTGCAAGTCTCCACTTAAAGCAATGCAGGCTGGTGAAGCTGATGCTCACATGAGTGTAAACTTACAACGAAATGCATGAATCGCATGAGATGTTACGTCGCTCAAACCAGTCATTTTCAGCGGGCGGTTAATGTTTTATTGAAGACAATCCTTGGAGGAGCTCTAAAAATTCATTCAACGCCTTCAAAAAAAAGTGTCTGTTTTGGTTGCAGGGAATGGTTCCCAATCACGAAAAGATAAAAACATCAAAATAAGCTAATGGGGCATCAGCCTTGAAATCCCCTCAGAAGGGCAAGCTGGTTTCAAAGGGAATACAGGCAGCAGATCATGCGCAGATACTGTGTGCACTTCCACAGCCTGTACATATATTCACTGCACTCAGTAGACGTGACAGGACACACAGCCTCTACTGCAGGCAGTCTCAGGCAGGGGAATACTCTCGCAGAATCCAGCCAGCAAGCAGTTCTGCAGGAGGAGAGGATTCTTAGAGGGGCTCAGCATTCCTGGATTAAAAACACACATTTTTATTTGTCAGCACGTGTTTTGGTCTAATGAATTGGACAAAGATATTAGAAGCATGAGGTGGCAGATGTCAATCATTGCAAGAAAGTGTTCTAATGTTTGTGAAATTATTGCATCTTCAATATAGACAGGACTGCAATCTAACAGGATTGCTCAGGGATAATTTTGACCTTGTCAGTTAGTGTATCAGCATTGTGCAGTCCTCGGCACGTTCATTCGCATCGACAGCAATTGAAATAAAAATTAGGAGAGCTTTAAAACGAGCTGCTGGTTTGCTATTGTCCATTTGGCATCTTTGCACAAAGTCAAGATCTGCTCCACTTAAGATTAATTATGAAAGGGCGGCATGGTGGTGCAGTGGTTAGCACTGCTGCTGCCTCACAGCACTGCGGAGCCAAGTTCGCTCCCGGACCCGGGTCACTGTCCGTGTGGAGTTTGCACATTATCCCCGTGTCTGCGTGGGTCTCACCCCCACAACCCAAAAGATGTGCAGGGTAGGTGAATTGGCCAGGCTAAATTGAACCTTAATTGAAAAAAAAAATAACTGGATACTCTAAATTTAGAAAAAAAGATTAATTCTGAACTGAACCTTTTTTCAAGCTGCAAAAAAATCAATCAAACCTCTTGGAATGTAAATACACTGTGGGTGAGAATCACCGCTCCCCCCGCCACGTCTCTCTCGACGGCACGCCAATCGCTGGCAGGATTCTATTTTCCTACCGCTTGTCAATGGGATTTCCCATTGTAACTACCCCATGGCGCCATGAAATGCATTGACAGGGATGTGCTGCCAGCGGGAAAAGTGAATCGCAATGACCGGGGAATTCTGGCCATATTTCTTTAACTTACATAACTTCAACCGGTGCAACAGATCGCATGTCTGGATAAAGTGAGGCTTCCAGAAATATGATCGAGGGAAAGGGTATCGCCCATATGTTAGACATCCAAGTAGGCATTTTTGGAATATTTATTGCATTTATTTCAACAATAAATGGGAGGGGGGATTTTCCGCAACCCCGTGGCGGGGTACTCGGCAGCGGGAGGCGGCCCGCCCCTGGCCAGCAGCGGAATCATTTGGTGCCAATGCTGTCAATGGCATTGAATTGGCGTAGATTTCCTCCTCCTCCATGTGGTGCCAAATCCGCAAGGACGTAATATCCGGAGAATCGGCGCCAGCCGCGTGCGCGCGGACCCGCGGTGAACAGTACAGGGCCGCTTACGGCAGCTGGAGCAGGCCGGAGCACTCCGGCACCGTGCTGGACCCCTGTGGGCTCCAGTATCGCTGGGCCAAGAGGCCCGTTGACGCCTGTGTGAAACACTCCGGTGTTTACGCCGGCGCCAACACTTAGCTGCGTTCTTAGAGCATCCCAGCCAAGATGTCTCCCTTGGTTGGAGAGTCTAGAACCAGGAGGTAGAATTTCAAAATAAGGGGAATGCCACTTAGTATTGAGATGACAAAACTTTTCTTCACAGAGAGGGTTGTGTACCTTTAGACTTCTCTACCCCATAATGCTGTGGAAGCTCAGATATTGAGTACGTTTAAAGTAGAGATTAATAGATTTCTGATTAACAATAATGTAAAGGATTATGGGGATAGCGTGTGTAAAAGGCATTGAAGTGTCCAATCAGCCATGAGTGTATTGAATGGCAGAGCAGGCTCGATGGGCTGATTGACCTGTTCCTGTGTTCCTTTGACTATCATTACAACAGTGGCTAATCTTTAAGAGTGCTCCATCGGCTGCAAAGCACTTTGTGGCACATTGAGAAAGGCATAGATGACAGCTCTTTCTGGATGTTTCTTTTACCTTTCCTGTTACCAGTATAATGCTAAGTATTTGAGTCGTGTAAACATTGTCCTTATGCAAGACTGCAACTAGCCTTTGACATACTGCCAAGCCCTCCTCGGTCGCCTGTCATCAATGATATCCCTGGTCAGGACCTGTATGGCTGCATTCAGAGGCCAGAGATCTGTACGGCTTCGAAGTCCGAAGAATTGTAACTCTCAGGGATCGATTCAAATGTCATAAGGCATCTACCTTTTATTCCTGGCTGTCTCGTTTACCATGTGATCTGTGACTGAGAAACCTCTCATCTCCCTGGAGGCCTGTTAGGATCGTGTGATGTGTCTCGGCTTAGAATTCTGGTCTTTATCCCTCTAAAATCAATACTTCCAAGGTCAGCAAGTTGTAAATTCCAGGTCTTGCAAGCAAATTTGTAACTTCAACCCACACTCAATGTTTGACTGAATATAATGGGCCAAATCTTCCAGTCTCAGGATCATCGGAGAGTGGACATAAGACCGAGATGTGAGTCAGGATCCTGTGAAAGTCCGAACACGCGGATCTACGTGAGAATTTCCCAGGAAGTTTTGATTTCCAATGGACAATTCCCTTGCTCCCTGGACCCTCTACAAATATCTCTGACTCTGAGATAGAGTCGGACACTTGGAAGAAAGCTGTGGTTCGTAGCTCAATAGTTATCCAGCAAATGTTAGATTAAACATAGGCCCAGATCATTCGAGGAACGGCAATCATCATTGGATTTCTCCACTTGAACTTTTCCCCTGTCTCGATGATAATTCATACTTCATACCAGGCCTTTCCAAGTTTGACTTTCCAAGAAGTGCAGAGTGCAGTGTCCCTCAGAGAACTCCATCAGCCGCCAAACGTCAGAGAGGGATCCAGGGGGTAGTCCCACGAAGGCCTAGGGTGTACAGGCATCGCTGGTCATTCAAACAGATGCCAGACAGTGCGTGCCGCAGGAGGCTCCACCTCAACAAAGAAATGGTGCGACACCTGTACCACATCCCTGCGGATTTGGCACCACATGGAGGAGGAGGAAACCTGCTCACAGTGGCGGTCAAGGTTACCGCAGCTCCGAACGTTTATGCCTCGGGATCATTCTAGGGCTCGAGCTTGGACCTGTGTGGTATCTCACAGGTCACAGCCCACACGTGCATCTGACAGGTCACGGATGCCCTGTATGCTCGGGTGGAGAACTACATCATCTTTGACATGGACCAAGCCCAGAAAGATGCCCAGGCAACAAGTTTCTTCGCCATGCGTGGGTTTCCTCAGAATGCTCCGGTTACCTCCCACAATCCCAAAAGACGTGCTTGTTAGGTGAATTAGACATTCTGAATTCTCTCTCAGTGCACACGAACAGGTGCCGTAGTGTAGCAACGAGGGGATTTTCACAGTAACTTCATTGCACTGTTAATGTAAGCCTACTTGTGGCACGAATAAAGATCATCATTATTAGATTATTATGCCCTAGGTCCAGGGGATAATAGATGCCACTCATGTTGCCCTGCCATGACCAGGCCATCTGGGGGTGCCCTATGTTAACAGAAAGTGGTTCCACTCCCTCAACATGCAGCTCGTGTGCGACCACTACAGGAAGATAATTCACAGGTGTGCCGCTTCCTGGGGAATGTGCCCGACAGCTACATCCTGGGGCAGTCGGTCATGCCCAGCCTCTTCGAGGATCACCCCTGGATGGGTGACTGGCTCTTGGGGGATAAGGGGTACCCGCTGAGGACCTGACTAATGATGCCAGTACGGATGCCGGTGACCGAAGCGGAGACCTGGTACGACGAGGCCACCCGGGCTGTGATTGAGTGGTGCATCGGACTCCTCAAGATCGTGTCTTCAGGATCCTTAAGGGGGAGGGGGAGCAGCCAGAAGCCATGGTGCACAATGGTACCAATGACATAGGTAGGAAAAGAGGTGTGGATGTAATAAATGAGTTTAGGGAGTTAGGCTGGGAGTTAAAACCCAGTCCTCTAGTCTCCCAGCAATCTTTGCCACTTTATATGCTTTTTCCTTCAATTTGATACTCTCCCTTATTTCCTTAGATATCCATGGTCGATTTTCCCTCTTTCTACCGTCCTTCCTTTTTGTTAGTATAAACCTTTGAGCACTGTGAAAAATCGCTTGGAAGGTTCTCCACTGTTCCTCAACTGTTCCACCATGAAGTCTTTGCTCTCAGTCTACCTTAGCTAGTTCTTCTCTCATCCCATTGTAATCTCCTTTGTTTAAACACAAAACACTAGTATTTGATTTTACCTTCTCACCCTCCATCTGTATTTTAAATTCCACCATATTGTGATCACTCCTTCGGAGAGGATCCCTAACTATGAGGTCATGAATCAATCCTGTCTCATTACACAGGACAAGATCTAGGATCACTTGTTCCCTCGTAAGTTCAATTACATACTGTTCTAGGAAACTATCGCGGATACATTCTATAAACTCCTCCTCAAGGTTGCCTTGACCAACCTGGTTAAACCAATCGACATGTAGATTAAAATCCCCCATGATAACTGCTGTACCATTTCTACATGCATCAGTTATTTCTTTGTTTATTGCCTGCCCCACCATAACGTTACTATTTGGTGGCCGATAGACTACTCCTATCAGTGACTTTTTCACCTTACAATTCCTGATTTCCACCCAAATGGATTCAACCTTATCCTCCATAGTACCGATGTCATCCCTTACTATTGCCCGGATGTCATCCTTAAATAACAGAGCTACACCACCTCCCTTACCATCCACTCTGTCCTTCCGAATCGTTTGATACCCTCGGATATTTAACTCCCAGTCGTGACCATCCTTTAACCATGTTTCAGTAATGGCCACTAAATCATAGTCATTCACGATGATTTGCGCCATCAACTCATTTACTTTATTCCGAATAGTACGAGCATTCAGGTAAAGTCCACTTATGTTGGGTTTTTTTACCTCTGTTTTGAATCTTAACATCTCCAGTTTTATTCCTTTTAGTATTACTGGGCCTATTCACTGAGCTCCCCTCAGTCACTGTACCTTGTACTGTTGCCTTTTTTGATTTTTGACTATGTCTTCACTGCCTTGCACTTTCCCCCTCACTGCCTTTTGCTTCTGTACCTGTTTTACTACCTTCTAACTTCCTGCATCGGTTCCCATCCCCCTGCCACATTAGTTTAAACCCTCCCAACAGCTCTAGCAAACGTCCCCTAGGACATCGGTTCCAGTCCTGCCCAGGTGCAGACCGTCCGGTTTGTACTGGTCCCACCTCCCCCAGAACCGGTCCCAATGCCCCAGGAATTTGAATCCCTCCCTCTTGCACCATCTCTTGAGCCATGCATTCATCCTATCTATCCTGACATTCCTACTCTGACTAGCTCGTGGCACTGGTAGCAATCCTGAGATTACTACCTTTGAGGTCCTACTTTTTAGTTTAACTCCTAACTCCCTGAATTCAGCTTGTAGGACCTCATCCCGTTTTTTACCTATATCGTTGGTGCCTGTGTGCACCATGACAGCTGGCTGTTCATCCCCCCCCCCCCCCCCCCCAAGAATGTCCTGCAGCCGCTCCGAGACATCCTTGACCCTTGCACCAGGGAGGCAACATACCATCCTGGAGTCTCGATTGCATCCACAGAACCGCCTGTCGATTCCCCTTACGATCAAGTCCCCTATCACTATAGCCCTGCCATTTTTCTTCCTGCCCTGCTGTGCAGCAGAGCCAGCCACGGTGCCATGAACCTGGCTGCTGCTGCCTTCCCCTGGTGAGCCATCTCCCTCAACAGTATCCAAAGCGGTATATCTGTTTTGCAGGGAGATGACCGCAGGGGACACCTGCACTGCCTTCCTACTCTTGCTCTGTCTTTTGGTCACCCATTTTCTATCTCCCTCAGTAACTTTCACCTGCAGTGTGACCAACTCGCTAAACGTGCTATCCACGACCTCCTCAGCATCGCGGATGCTCCAAAGTGAGTCCATCCGCAGCTCCAGAGCCGTCAAGCGGTCTAACAGGAGCTGCAACTGAACACACTTCTTGCACGTGAAGGAGCCAGGGACAGTGGACGTGTCCCTGAGCTCTCACATCGCACGCGAGGAGCATGACACGGGTCTGGGATCTTCTGCCATGTCTTAAACCTTAGGTAAACTTATACAACTACAATTCCAAAATAAAAATAAATAAATTAGACAATGAAAAGGAAAACTACTTACCAGTCACTTACCAGGGTTAAAAAGCACCTCCTCCCCACCCAGCTTCAAATTTCCAAACTCACTCTTGGTTGTTCCTCACTCTGGCTGTGTCTTCTTTGGCTCACTGGGAGAACTCACCCAGGGTCTCAGATGCTCTCTGGTTCTCTCCCTGCAGATTAAAAGTTACAGGCCAGAAGAAAGAGAGAGAACAAAACAGTAGAGAAAAAGCACCTTCTCCCACTCTGCACCGAATTACCTCACTGCACCAAATTACCAAGTTGCAATTCCCACTCTGGATGTGCCTCATTCCGGCTGTGTCTTCTCGACTTGCGCAAAGCTTACTGAGTGCACTTTCTGTCTGCCTTTTATACAGACTTCAGCTAACCAGGATGATTCAAACTACCTAAACTTCAAAGAGAAGAATACAATGTGCACCTTTGTGCCCCTAAACATGCCTCAGGTGACTGACAGATAACCGCCTCTCAGCAATTAGGATAGAGCTGTGAAGAAGGCCTATGGTGTGCGAGCGTTCATTAGCAGAGGGATTGAATTTAAGAGCCGTGAGGTGATGATGCAGCTGTACAAAACCTTGGTAAGGCCACATTTGGAGTACTGTGTGCAGTTCTGGTCGCCTAATTTTAGGAAGGATGTGGAAGCTTTGGAAAAGGTGCAAAAGAGATTTACCAGGACGTTGCCTGGAATGGCGAGTAGGTCTTATGAGGAAAGGTTGAGGGTGCTAGGCCTTTTCTCATTAGAACGGAGAAGGATGAGAGGCGCAACTTGATAGAGGTTCATAAGGTGCTCAGGGGAATAGATAGAGTAGACTGTCAGAGACTTTTTCCCCGGGTGGAACAAACCATTACAAGGGGACATAAATTTAAGGTAAATGGTGGAAGATATAGGGGGGATGTCAGAGGTAGGTTCTCTACCCAGAGAGTAGTGGGGGCATGGAATGCACTGCCTGTGGTAGTAGTTGAGTCGGAAACATTAGGGACCTTCAAGCGGCTATTGGATAGGTACATGGATTACTGTAGAATGATGGGGAGTAGAATAATTTGTTCTTAATCTAGGACATAAATTCGGCACAACATCGTGGGCCGAAGGGCCTGTTCTGTGCTGTATGTTTCTATGTTCAATGTTCTATGTGTTCCAATGCCCTGACTACTCCGGTGGTGCACTCTAGTACACCGCCAGGAGGGATATCCGCTTTGTGGTGGTCTGCTGTGTCCTCCACATCAGCATGGCAACGTGCTAGAGGTTGGTGATGAGTAACATGTGGCCACCTCCGAGGAGCAGGAGGATGAAGTGGCATCGGACCAGCAAGCGCTGGAGGACGAGACCGGGCAGGAACCTGAGTGTCGTGATATCATGACTGTGTTGTAATTCACCGACTGACCACTAGGAGTCTCGTTAGTCTGTAAGTGAATGCTCGAGTCAGGTGACCTCAGACTAACTGGAGAGCAGGGGAGAGGTTGCTTGAGCATATTAATACTGTTATTCATCTGTTGTTTTGTATATAGTTGACCCACAGTCAATGTTAATAAATTGTTTATAGCTTTAGCTGCAAGTGTTCTTGTAATATAAATCAGGCAATCTGACAAGAACATTATACTGAGGACCGCCTGGAGGCGGCAGGACAGGTGGCAGTGGCAAGGCTCCGGCAAACCTGGAGGGCCAGGGAGGCCCTCATACCCGCCTGGTCCGTCAACCCCCACTTTCATTTCCCCCCCTCCCAGGGAATGTGGTACATCACTCCAGGCTGCTGGGACTGTGTCAGCACCGTCAGTGGGTCACTGTCGAGGGTAGGGGGGGGGGGTGATGATAACCTGCGGCGAGTTGAGCGCCACTGCTGCTCAATCTATGCCATAGTCTGACCCCTGCCTGTCTGCTGAGTTCCAGGGGTGGGGGGAGGTTGGCCCGAATTGCGGAAGAAAGTGACAGAGTCATCATACTGGTTGTGCACAAAGGTATTTAATGTGTAATACAATTC
Source organism: Scyliorhinus canicula (assembly GCF_902713615.1). Taxonomy (NCBI): domain Eukaryota; kingdom Metazoa; phylum Chordata; class Chondrichthyes; order Carcharhiniformes; family Scyliorhinidae; genus Scyliorhinus; species Scyliorhinus canicula. The sequence goes on from NC_052153.1 coordinate 40,242,274, forward strand.
CCTGCTCTCCTAATGGTGCCCCCCCCACCCTCCCAACCCCCATATTCCTCCACACCTCCTGCTTTCCCCTCTCCCCAATGTCCTCAGTGTTCCTCGATGTGTTTGACCTTCCTAGCTCTACCACTAAATCTAGGTGACACCCCAGGGTGCACACCAGAGGTGGAAGCAGCCAGGCGGTGAGGACGCTGATGTCTGGCACACCTCCGTCAGTCTGGGCCCTCTCCCGGTGATTGTGGGAGAGCTTTTCCTGAGGAGACCCAGAGAGGGCATCGTTAGTCACATGCGTGGTTCACAGTGGTGTGTGAAGGGGGAGGGTTGGGGAGGTCGAAGGGGAAGGAGGGTGGAGGGAGGATTAGGGGTCACACGGAGAGTTGGGAGGTGGATGTTCCCGTGGGGGTGGATGTGGGGTGGGGGGGGGGGGGGGGGGGCATTGCTGTCGAAACACTCATGCTGCCCGGTGTAGGTCATTGACCTTCTTCCTGCACTGGAGGCTAATTCTCCTGGTCACACTCCTGCCACTCACATCTACTGCCACCTGGTCCCAGGCAGCACTGATAGCCCTCCGGCAAACCCTCCTGGACCCACGATAAACAGGGCATCCCTCCTGGCCACCACGTCGTCTAGCAGCCTCCCCAGGACAGCGTCCCTGAATCTTGGGGCTGGTCTCCTGGGCACCATTGTTGCGAGCTGGCTGGGTTTGGCTGAGCAAGTGCTGCTTAACCTTGTTAGCGGGGTGGGGGGGGGGGACAGGCAAGCGAAGTGCCAGCAAATCGGCTGGCGAGCATTTGCAACCTGAAGCCCGGGAGGCTCCGTTAAGTGGACCAATTAACGTTGAATAGCGTTGCCAGCCTCGCTGGGACAAGCGCTGGGAAGCTCACGGCAATTCTCCCTCGCTACAACAATTTGAAACCTTTCCCGAGAATCGCGCCCTCAAAGTGGAAATTTAAACTTACCGCATGGCAGCTGTGCAAATGCATTGATTCTTTGTAGGTCTCTGCCTGGATTCCTGCTGTGCAAATCCTTCTGGATGTTGCATCGGAAGCTGGGCGCTTTTGAACATAACAAGGCTTTGTGACTGATTAGGGTTCTGATAATGATTGGAAGATTTGGGCTCACAAATCTCCCTTTCAGTGTCACTTCATACCATTAGCATATTATTTGATGTGCGTAATAAAATTCAAAATGAGGATTTAAAACAAACATTTTTAATTCAGTTATCTTGGGTCTGATTTCAACATTTCTAAAATTCAGGAAACCCAAAACTATGGCTGAACTTACTGGGCAGAAGCCTTAAATCAATTCCTGACTAATCAAAGATGTATAGTCCTTTAGCTGTAAGGTGGAATATAGGGGGCTACCAACTCAAGGTCTGGTCGCACTGACTCCTGCCTACTGGGTAGGTCCCAGATGTTTTATGTTTCGTAAAGCATATGCAACCCTTTGAGACTCCAGTGTAATTGGGAAGGATCAAACAGGGCGTTTGACGTGTTACATTAAACCTAGGCCCCCACCATTCCTGAGGATTGTGGCTGATATGGTACATGCAATTTCCATAGTAATGTATGCCCTGCAAAATCAGAGAAATCATAATACGGGTTTAACCCTGTATGAGATATTAATGGGACATCCCATGACAACTGGAACTAAACCCCCAATGACTCCAGCGGCAGTGACCTTAATATGGGCAGATGCGGCATCGCTAAAATATGCCCAGGACATGTGTGAGACAGCTGAAAAAAAAACATGAAACGGTGCGACAGGCTCAGATGCATCTAAAAGAGGGAAATACACACCCTTTAAACCTGGAGATCAAGTACATGTGAAAGCACTAAACAAAGATTCTTTTTCTCCCAGGTGGAATGGACCCTACCAAGTGCTGCTAACAACCCGAACAGCCGTTAAAGTAAAAGAAAAGCCAGATTGGGATCCATGCAACTCGTGTAAACTACATCATACGGAAGATTGAGAGTATTAGCGAAACGCTAACCTGAAGAGAATGACGGCGTTGATGTTTTTATATTATCATATTAATCCAACATCATGTAGAGGGTAAACTGCATACTAACACCCTAATATACATGTCTCACTCATACGCAGAGAGGGTAAATAAATTCAGTTGTTGGATTTGTACACAAATTCCCAGATGCTTGGGGGAGGGCTTCCGTGTGCGACCTATCCCATTCGCCAGTAAAGAGGTAGCAGAATGGGCTCTAAGACAAAATAGTACAGGACGTGGTGAAGATACACAGAATATGTTGGATTGGAGATTAGCTGGATACGATAGGAATAGGTTCCGTTTAATAGCAGGATCGTTCTCTGGAAACAACCGCAAAATGTGCCCAAGACGGGACTCTGATTTTTTTATTGTTAAATCAAGTCCCTGGTCATCAGCATATTGCTGTTTGTGGAACTTTTGTGTTTGCAAATTGTGTTGCATAATTTTCGACAATGATTACACGTCAAAACTATTTCATTAGCTATTAAATGCTTTGCAATATCCTGAGATCACAAAAGCTCGATTTAAATACAAAACTTCCTTTCATCCCAGACTCCTTATTGATCCTGTCCCAATAAAACAATACGTTAACAGATCTCATGAAACACACAGTGTGGTAATTATGGGAAAACAGTAGTCTTTTTAGTCCCTTCAAATTATACTGATGCCATGGGCGGGATTCTCCAATCCCGCGGCAGAGTGTCCACGCCATTGTAAACACCGTTGCATTTTATGACGACGTGAACGGGCCGCTCCCAGGACTAATTCTGGCCCCTACAGGGGGCCAGCAGAGTGCTGAGGTGGTTCACTGCTCCAGCTGCCGATCCCGGCGTGAACTGTGCGCCACGGGTTCCGCGCATGCGCAGTTGCGCCGGCGCCAACGCACACATGCGCAGTGGCCTCCTTCAATGCGCCAGCCCCGGCGCAACATGGCGCAGGACTACAGGGGCCGGCGCGGAGGAAAGGAGGCCGCCAGCCACAGAGAATGGCGCCTGCGGGAGTCGGCTCTTTTCTTATGGCTGCTCGGCCCATTCGGGCCGGATATTCGGCGGGCCGCCCGTGGAGAGGGGCCCGCGACTGGCGCCACGCCAACAACGCCGTGCCAACGTTGCCGATACTCCAATCTGCGGAGAATCGTGTGCCGGCGTCGGGGGGGCGTGGCCCGTTTGCAAGGATTCACCGATCCAGCCCAGGGCTGGGAGAATCCCGCCCTGTATTATTAAAGAGATACCAAAGTGGGTAACATTGGGTTAAATCTTGAAGAGCTTTTTAAGCCACATGGGTCACTATCAGATTCACTTTGAATTAAAATTTAAATCACTGCTAATTTTTATCATCCACCTGAATAGAAAATGTGTTGGTAGCATGTTCACAGCTTAGATATTCTGATGGTTAATAGCGCAAACTATTTTTTGATTTGGTATCACACTGTCATACATTTGTTGCAAGGAAGTCCTACATTCTGTCCATTGTTTTGAAATAATATGAACCTAAATTTCCTCTCAGAACCGTACTGATGAATTAAAATGAACATATGAAAATATAGAAAGTGACAATGCCATTTAACACATGAGAGGAATTTTGACTTTGTGCAGTGTTGCAGCATGTGTCAGTTGCCAGCCCTTTTTACATCTCACTAGTTTTAAATTCTATTTATTTCAATGAGAACAAAAGTCAGGAGAGATGTAAAGGAGCTGCAATTTGCTTTCACCCATTTTATAATATTGCACAAAGTTAAAAGTCGCTCGTGAGGTCCATCCCATCGACATGTTCTATAATTTACCCTTTAACACATTTTTCTCCATTAGATTAATTTCTTAAACAAAAGTTTTAGACAATTACTTAAAGGTCTCTAATTGGATTCAAGAGAAAGCCCAAAATATTTGACCCATCTCACAGCTCGGTAACCAACCCTGGCCTAATAATTTCCACAGACAACATTAACAAACTCCCAGAGCGAAATTAAAGACAATCATCGTGTCCTGAAGAAAATGTCCATTTTCCATGCCTATTCTTACACTTAGCTTCAATCCCAGCCTGTTACATTTTGTCACAGATTATTGGAGTCTGCTCTATATATCTAGCAACCAATGGCAAATACAGGCTCACTTGAAGCTTGGAATAAGAACATTTGCATTTGTTTTTACTTCATCGCCTTCTCAAATCAGACTTCTTCGTTTTGACTATTTTGTTAAATTAAATTTGATGAACTTGCTTTTTACTTTACAATAATCCCTAATCTTTATTAGTGTCACAAATAGGCTTACATTAACACTGCAATGAAGTTAGAACATAGAACATAGAACGATACAGCGCAGTACAGGCCCTTCAGCCCTCGATGTTGCACCGACATGGAAAAAATCTAAAGGCCATCTAACCTACACTATGCCCTTATCATCCATATGCTTATCCAATAAATTTTTAAATGCCCTCAATGTTGGCGTGTTCACTACTGTTGCAGGTAGGGCATTCCACGGCCTCACCACTCTTTGCGTAAAAAACCCACCTCTGACCTCTGTCCTATATCTATTACCCCTCAATTTAAGGCTATGTCCCCTCGTGCTAGCCACCTCCATCCGCGGGAGAAGGCTCTCGCTGTCCACCCTATCTAACCCTCTGATCATTTTGTATGCCTCTATTAAGTCACCTCTTAACCTTTTTCTCTCTAACGAAAACAACCTCAAGTCATAGAACATAGAACACTACAGCGCAGTACGGGCCCTTCGGCCCTCGATGTTGCGCCGACCTGTGAAACCATCTGAAGCCTATCTGACCTACACTATTCCATTTTCATCCATATGTCTATCCAGTGACCACTTAAATGCCCTTAAAGTTGGCGAGTCTACTACTGTTGCAGGCAGGGCGTTCCACACCCCTACTACTCTCTGAGTAAAGAAACTACCTCTGACATCTGTCCTATATCTCTCACCCCTCAATTTAAAGCTATGTCCCCTCGTGTTGGTCATCACCATCCGAGGAAAAAGACTCTCACTGTCCACCCTATCTAACCCTCTGACTATCTTATATGTCTCTATTAAGTCACCTCTCAGCCTTCTCCTCTCTAACGAAAACAACCTCAATTCCCTGAGCCTTTCCTCGTAAGACCTTCCCTCCATACCAGGCAACATCCTAGTAAATCTCCTCTGAACCCTTTCCAAAGCTTCCACATCCTTCCTATAATGTGGTGACCAGAACTGCACGCAGTACTCCAGGTGTGGCCGCACCAGAGTTATGTACAGCTGCAGCATGACCCTGTGGTTCCGAAACTCAATCCCCCTGCTTATAAAGGCTAGCACACCATATGCCTTCTTAACAGCCCTATTAACCTGGGTGGCAACTTTCAAGGATTTATGTACCTGGATGCCGAGATCTCTCTGTTCATCTACACTACCAAGAATCTTGCCATTAGCCCAGTACTCTGCATTCCTGTTACTCCTTCCAAAGTGAACCACCTCACACTTTTCCGCATTAAACTCCATCTGCCACCTCTCAGCCCAGCTCTGCAGCTTATCTATGTCCCTCTGTATCCTATAACATCCTTCAGCACTATCCACAACTCCACCGACCTTCGTGTCATCTGCAAATTTACTAACCCATCCTTCTACACCCTCTTCCAGGTCATTTATAAAAATGACAAACAGCAGTGGCCCCAAAACAGATCCTTGCGGTACACCACTAGTAACTGAACTCCAGGATGAACATTTGCCATCAACCACCACCCTCTGTCTTCTTTCAGCTAGCCAATTACTGATCCAAACCGCAAAATCACCTTCAATTCCATACTTCCTTATTTTCTGCAATAGCCTACCGTGGGGAACCTTATCAAACGCCTTACTGAAATCCATATACACCACATCAACAGCTTTACCCTGATCCACCTGTTTGGTCACCTTCTCAAAAAACTCAATAAGGTTTGTGAGACATGACCTACCCTTCACAAAACCGTGTTGGGTATCGCTAATCAACTTGTTCTTTTCAAGATGATTATAAACCCTATCTCTTATAACCTTTTCCAACATTTTACCCACAACCGAAGTAAGGCTCACAGGTCTATAATTACCAGGGTTGTCTCTACTCCCCTTCTTGAACAAGGGGACAACATTTGCTATCCTCCAGTCTTCCGGCACTATTCCTGTCGACAAAGACGACATAAATATCAAGGACAAAGGCTCTGCAATCTCCTCCCTGGCTTCCCAGAGAATCCTAGGATAAATCCCATCTGGCCCAGGGGACTTATCTATTTTGACATTTTCTAAAATTGCTAACACCTCCTCCTTTTGAACCTCAATTCCATCTAGCCTGGTCGACTGAACCTGAGTGTTCTCCTCGACAACATTGTCTTTCTCCAGTGTAAACACTGACGAAAAATATCCATTTAATGCTTCCCCTATCTCCTCTGATTCCACACACAACTTTCCACTACTATCCTTGATTGGCCCTAATCTTACTCGAGTCATTCTTTTGTTCCTGATATACCTATAGAAAGCCTTAGGGTTTTCCTTGATCCTATCCGCCAACGACTTTTCGTGTCCTCTCCTCGCTCTTCTTAACTCTCCCTTTAGGTCCTTCCTGGCTAACTTGTAACTCTCAAGTGCCCTAACTGAGCCTTCATGTCTCATCCTAACATAAGCCTTCTTCTTCCTCTTGACAAGTGCTTCAACTTCCTTAGTAAACCACGGCTCCCTTACTCGACAACTTCCTCCCTGCCTGACAGGTCCATCAGCCTTTCCTCATAAGATTTTCCCTCCATACCAGGCAACATCCTGGTAAATCTCCTCTGCACCCGTTCCAAAGCTTCCACGTCCTTCCTATAATGAGGCGACCAGAACTGTGCGCAATACTCCAAATGCGGCCGTACTAGAGTTTTGTACAACTGCAACATGACCTCATGGCTCCGGAACTCAATCCCTCTACCAATAAAGGCCAACACACCATAGGCCTTCTTCACAACCCTATCAACCTGGGTGGCAATTTTCAGGGATCTATGTACATGGACACCGAGATCCCTCTGCTCATCCACACTACCAAGAATTTTACCATTAGCCAAATATTCCGCATTTCTGTTATTCTTTCCAAAGTGAATCACCTCACACTTCTCCACATTAAACTCCATTTGCCACCTCTCAGCCCAGCTCTGCAGCTTATCTATGTCCCTCTGTAACCTGCAACATCCTTCCGCACTGTCTACAACTCCACCGACTTTAGTGTCGTCTGCAAATTTACTCACCCATCCTTCTGCGCCCTCCTCTAGGTCATTTATAAAAATGACAAACAGCAACGGCCCCAGAACAGATCCTTGTGGTACGCCACTCGTAACTGAACTCCATTCTGAACATTTCCCATCAACTACCACTGTCTGTCTTCTTTCAACTAGCCAATTTCTGATCCACATCTCTAAATCACCCTCAATCCCAGCCTCCGTATTTTCTGCAATAGACGACCGTGGGGAACCTTATCAAACGCTTTACTGAAATCCATATACACCAAATCAACTGCTCTACCCTCGTCTACCTGTTCAGTCACCTTCTCAAAGAACTCGATAAGGTTTGTGAGGCATGACCTACCCTTCACAAAACCATGCTGACTGTCCCTAATCATATTATTCCTATCTAGATGATTATAAATCGTATCTTTTATAATCCTCTCCAAGACTTTACCCACCACAGACGTTAGGCTCACCGGCCTATAGTTACCGGGGTTATCTCTACTCCCCTTCTTGAACAAAGGGACCACATTTGCTATCCTCCAGTCCTCTGGCACTATTCCTGTAGCCAATGATGACCTAAAAATTAAAGCCAAAGGCTCAGCAATCTCTTCCCTGGCTTCCCAGAGAATCCTAGGATAAATCCCATCCGGCCCCGGGGACTTATCTATTTTCACCTTGTCCAGAATTGCCAACACTTCTTCCCTACGCACCTCAATGCCATCTATTCTAATAGCCTGAGTCTCAGCATTCTCCTCCACAATATTATCTTTTTCAAAGTTACTGTGAAAATCTCCTTGTCACCACATTCCGCCGCCTGTTCGGGTCCAGAGAGGGAGAATTCAGAATGTCCAATTCACTGCACATCTTTCGGGACTTATGGGAGGAATCCGGAGCCCCTGGAGGAAACCCACACAGAAAAGGGGAGAACGTGTGTGGTGAATGTCTTATGGCAGCCATTCACCACTGTATTGCATTGTACGATGTTGTTGCCCTTGTGGGCTCCACCTATGAACCATTGTATTGTAGTACACCGCATTGTATCATGTTGGTGCCCTTGTGGGCTCCGCCCCTTTGGGGGAGGTATATAGAGCTGCTGCCCTGCAGGTGGCTCTCAGTGCAGAGCAGTCACAGCTCTAGCGGATTAAAGCCACTGTTCACTTCAACTCGCCGTCTCAAGTGAATTGATGGTCACTTCAACGTGCAGACTCCACACAGACAGTGACCCAAGCCAGAAATTGAACCCAGATCCCTGGCACCATGAAACAACAGTGAGTGCTTCAATCATCATTACTTCTGTGGCACTTCTTAGCCAGAATGGTATCTCTTGGTACACGCAGCAGCAAAACAGTAAGTAAAACATTAATTTTAAAACTATAACAAGCAATGTACCCAATATCTCATTGTAAGTAAACTCTACAGCGAGGAGGTATGAACTATTTTTTGTAACTTGACAGAAGCCAGTGTGCATCACTTTTGGGACCATGGAGATTAAAAAAATATTGTTATTATAAAGTAACAGAGGTAAAAATAGAAAACGCTGAAACATTCACACTAAGCTTTTCTGTAACTAAAAGAGTAAGAGGCTGTAATTCAGTAGCAGCAGTCTTAACTGAGTTAGAAAATGGAAGGTTCAGCTCTTACTTCAGAAACTTGAGCACATAATCTAGGCTGACACTTTGGCAATGTACCCTTTATTTTTTTCCACGTGTGCAGGTGATTTGTTTAAGTGCACAGCTTCTTAACATTTTTTGCGTGCGCATGTGTAAGTCAAGAGGGCTGACAAGGCCTGTGCGGAGACTTTCAGGTTACTCTTCAATGTCATACCAAGGGTGTGCTACACTTTCAGAGGTAGTGGGAGGAATTCTTAATCTCCATGGGTTTCCTGGGCTAGGCCCTTGTCATTGTGAAGTCGATTAGGTTTGCCAATGCACCCATCTGGCACACACATCCAAAAGCCACTTTTGTGACCCCAAACCCACCCCTCCTCCACCACTATAACAAAGCATTCCTTGAGACAACTATTTGACCCTCTCTCAAACCCACCTTTCTCAGCATCAATTCATGTCTTCACATTCATTATAACAAAACCGTAAAAAGCCGCACCATGTTTTAGTTTGTATAGGTAGCATATAATTGCAATGTTATTGTTGTTAGTAGACCAATGTGGAATTGGTAGTTTAACCTGGATCTGTCAGGTAAAAGTGCTAGCCTGAGATTTATAAATAAGCATTAAGAGATGAAGGTCATTATATTTATTTCTACAAATTTGAAGTAAAATGTATTTAAAAGATTTGAAGAAAAACTCTGTTCTCTTTGGAATATTATTATCAAAGTTAAATGCTTGCATTATATTTACCATGAGTGACCTTTAAGATGTGACAAATAACACACTTAAGGGCTGAAAAATTTGCTTTGCTGTGCAAAACTATAGCGGGCATGTTTACAGGGGAACAGTTAACTGGAGTCCTTTCTGCTGTGAACACCATCAATTACAAACTAATTATACACATTTGACACGTCAGATCACTTGATTGATGGAGGTGGGCTGACACGGATCGTTTTAAGTTAACCTAATTACACAGGCCAATCAGGATACCTGAGTGTCATTGTCTATTCTTTGGGTCCATTTACTTCAACTAATAGGAGTTTAACCAATGTTCCTGAAGTGTTTGATTTCTGAGCACACAAACAACACCGTTAAAATATGGAACCTGACTCTGCAATGAGAAAAATAAACTGCCCAAACCACATCACTTCATGGTTTGCCTGATAACATTTTTACTTAGAGCTTCTGACCCGCAGGGAGTGAAACATTATGGGAACAGTCAGGAAAGTGGAATTAAGGCCACATTCAGAGCAGCCATGGTCTTATTGAATAGTGGAGCAGGTTTGATGGGTCAGGTTATCTATCCTGTTCCGTCCTTGATGGAGATGAGTGTGTCCAACAGTGCAAACGATTCTGGAGAGTAGCCCCTGGTGAACATAGAACAGTACAGCACAGAACAGGCCCTTCGGCCCTCGATGTTGTGCCGAGCAATGATCACCCTACTCAAACCCACGTATCCACCCTATACCCGTAACCCAACAACCCCCCTTAACCTTACTTTTTAGGACACTACAGGCAATTTAGCATGGCCAATCCACCTAACCCGCACATCTTTGGACTGTGGGAGGAAACCGGAGCACCCGGAGGAAACCCACGCACCCACGGGGAGGACGTGCAGACTCCGCACAGACAGTGACCCAGCCGGGAATCGAACCTGGGACCCTGGAGCTGTGAAGCATTTATGCTAACCACTATGCTACCGTGAGTCTAATGGTGGGATGGAATTTATTGATATCATTGTGCAGTCGTTTCAGTGATTCTTCGCCTTGGGTCCAAAGACAAAAAAAATGTCATCGATGTATCTGGTTAGGGGCAGCACAAGTGGTTAGCACGGTTGCCTCACGGCGCCGAGGTCCCAGGTTCGATCCCGGCTCTGGGTCGCGGTCCCCGTGTGAAGTTTACACATTCTGCCCGTGTTTGCGTGGGTTTCGCCCCCACAACCCAAAAGGATGTGCAGGATAGATGGATAGGCCACGCTAAATTGCCCCTTAATTGGAAAAAATGAATTGGATACTCTAAATTTATTTATAAAAAATCGATGTATCTCGTGTATAGTGTCGGTTGAAGATCCTGTGCGGTGAGGAGGTCTTGTTCGAACTTGTGCATGCAGATGTTGGTGTATTGTGTGTGAATTTGGTCCCCGTGGCTGTTCCGTGTGACTACTCTCCAGAATCAATTGCATCCTTGGATACACACATCTCCATCAAGGACGGTCACCTCAGCACTTCACATTACCGCAAGAACACGGATAATCTAACGATGCTCCACTTCTCCAGCTTCCACCTTAAACACATTAAAGAAGCCATTCCCCTATGGACAAGCCCTCCGTATACACAGGATCTGCTCAGATGAGGAGGAACGTAACAAACATCTACAGATGCTGAAAGACGCCCTCGTAAGAACAGGATATGCCGCTTGGCTTATCGATCGCCATTTCCAACGCGCCACAGCAAAAAACCGCACTGATCTCCTCAGAAGACAAACATGGACACAACCGACAGAGGACCCTTTGTCGTCCAGTACTTCCCTGGAGCGGAGAAACTACGACATCTTCTTCGCAGCCTTCAACATGTCATCGATGAAGCCAAACATCTTGCCAAGGCCATCCCCACACCCCCACTACTTGCCTTTAAACAACTGCGCAACCTCAAACAGACCATTGTTTTCAGAAAACTACCCAGCCTTCAGGAGAACAGCGAGCACGACACCACACAACCCTGCCATGACAACGAGTGCAAGACGTGCCAGATCATCGACATGGGTACCACCATTACACATGAGAACACAACCCACCAGGTTCGCGGTGCATATTCGTGCGACTCGGTCAACGTTGTCTACCTCATACGCTGCAGGAAAGGATGTCCCAAGGCGTGGTACATTGGCGAGACCATGCAGATGCTGTGCACCGGATGAACGGATATCGTGCGACACTCACCAGGCAGGAATGTTCCCTTCTAATCAGGGAATACTTCAGCAGTCAAGGACATTCAGCCTCTGATCTTCGGGTAAGTGTTCTCCAAGGTGGCCTTCAGGACACGCGACAACGCAGAATCGCACTGCAGAAACTGATAGCTAAGATCCACATGCATGAGTAAGACCTCAACCGGGATTCATGCATTGCATTCACTCCCTACCAAGTGTCCTGGCTTGAAACAATTCAGACCTCTTTAACCTGTGATTATCCCTCTCTCCAGTCATACCATCTGGACCTGTAAAGACTTACTTACCTGCAAAGACTCGCATTCAAAGTATCACCTTGCATCATTGACTTTGTCTATATATGTGTTCATGGAACCCACCTATTCACTCACCTGCTGAAGGAGCTGCGCTCTGAAAGCTAGAGATTCCAAACAAACCTGTTGGACTTTAACCTGGTGTTGTAAGACTTCTTACTTCAATAAGGAGACCAATATTGTACACAATACTCCAGATGTGGTCTCATCAATGCCCTATACAACTGAAGCATAACCTTTGTAATCAATACCCCTCACAATAACTGATAACATTCAATTCCTAATTACTACATGTACATTAACCAAAGTCATGCCCTATGACACCCAGATACCTCTCAACTCAGAGCTCTGCAATCTCTCACCATTTAGATAACAAGTTTCTTTTTCATTCTTCCTGCCAAAATGGAGAATTTCACATTTTCCCACATTATGCTCATTTGCCAGATCTTCGCCCACTTGTCCCTTTGTAGCCTCGTTCTGTCCTCTTCACAATCCTACATGATACATCCCAAAGTACTTCAAAACAAATGAGCTACTTATAAAATTGTAGTCAGCGCTATAATGCAGAAAACAACAGCAGCCAATTTTCACACCAGTTACCACAAACAGTGATGAGATAAATTAGCAGATCATCTATTTTTCAGTGATATTTGTTGAAGGATGAATATTGACTAAACCACTGGGGAGATATCCCTGGATATTCTTTGAGTAGTAGCATGGAATCTTTTGAAAATAAATATTATAATAAACTGGAGGCTCCACTTTACAAAGTCATTCTTGGAGATTGTTGAATAAGTGAATCAGCCAGCTTCTCTGGTACAGTTTTCAGTATTTGTAAATTTGAGTAATGTCCATTTAAAGGCTAAGAAAAGGTTCTAAGAAGGAGACTGGTGGGCAGACTTGATCAGTAATGATAAAAACAAATTACAATTGATATCTTGATCACGAAAGCACTACCTATGGCATAAACCAGGCTGAGGACATCAAATCTACTGCACAGCAACAGGCCAATCAACCCATTTAGTCCATGTTCGCATCTACATTCCACAGGTTTGAAGATTCTTCGAACCTCGAGGACCGGATCCGATGAGCCAACACGACTCCACCGGCATCCCACACGTGTAGCCACCGCCAGACAAACTTGCCACCCTCGCATTGATTCTGTCTACATCTTCGGGGCTCGGGAAGGCAGACAGCATCATCAGAGACCCCTCCCACCCAGGCATTGCCTTCTTCCAGGCCCTTCCATCAGGCAGAAGGTACAGAAGTCTGAAGACCCACACATCCAGACACAGAAACAGCTTCTTCCCCACAGCTACTAGACTCCTCAACACCCGCCCCCCGGACTGATCTGTTCCCTGTAGGAACACTATTCACGATGCCGTATGCTGCTCTTTCTCATATGTTTGCTTTGTTTGGTCCCTTGTTCCACACTGTAACCAATCACTATTTGTCGATGTACCATTTGTCAATGTACTCTGTTGATTACTCTCTCTTTTTTTTGTCTACTATGTACGTACTGTGTACGTTTGCTTGGCAGCAGAAAAATACTTTTCATTGTACTTCAGTACACGTGTCAAATCAAGTCTCTTTCCACTCTAATCACCTCTTCCCATCCTGTCCTCAGTTCCTCTGTACCCTTCTTCCTCACATTTCAAAGGATCTGCCCATAAAAACATCAATTAAATCTGTTTGAACCAAGAAATTCACACAAATTCTTCCTTTATTTGACCTGTTCAGAAATTCCTCCTGAATTCTTTATTTAACTTATACTTTCTGAACATGCAGTATCAACTTCTTCACACGCAATAGCTTTGCCTTGAGTGAGACACTCCAATTTCCACTTTGGAGAATTCCGACAAGAAATGTCTGATAGTTTTTATAAGTCACTTTACTTCTTCCCTTGGCAAAGGGATTTTAAAAATGAAATAATCATCTCTGCAACCGTCAGCCCAAGAATTTTTAAAAAGAATCACTTTGAATCAATAGACACTGAGGCACAGACACCGGAGAATGGTTTTATCAATTGTGTTGTCCAGTCAGTCACCAGGTAGGCTCGCTGGCTGTGGTTTAACGGCCGTGTTATGTTAGCCGTGGGCGCAATCCCTGTAATGGCCACTAAATCTCAAGATGCCGAAAATGTGAATCTCAACGGTGAGACAGTGGTCTCCTGCCCACCTGCAGGTAAATGGTTGCCCTCCTCTCCTCCACAGCATTCGACATCTGTGTCAGGGCGCCCTCTGTGAACCTTGGAGCTGGTTTACTTGCTGCCAAACCCATGGATGGCCTGTGAGCAAGTGCTATGGAGCTGTATAAATGAAACACCCCTTTCATTGAATTGCTCAGATGACCCCTAGGTGGGCGAATTAGACACGTGGGGCGCGATTCTCCGATGTCACACCGGTTGGGAGAATAGCGGGCCGCGCCAGTTTTTCACGCAACGCCGGTCCGACGCGCTCCCGCGATTCTCCGAAACGGACAAATCTGTTCCGTCGTGTTCCACGTGCCAAAACCCGGAGAATGGCTCGATGCACCCAAAATGGCGATTCCCCGGAACCCCCGCTACTCGGATGGGCCGAAGTCCCGACGGCGTGAACTCCACTTCACGCCGTCGCCGTCCACACCTGCTTTTTAAAGTCGTCAGCCAGTCGTGCTGGATGACGCGAGCAGTGAGGAGTTCAGCGGACCGTCCCGCAGTCTCCACAGACTGGGGAAGGCATCCCCAAGAACGCAGCGGCCAGTGGTGGGGGGGGGACGGGGGGGACGGGGGGGGGGGGGGGGGGGGAACGCTGTGGCCAGTGGGGGGGTGGGGGGGGGAAGAGGGAGTGAGTAGTGGGAGGGGGGGGGGAGAGCGAGTGGTGGGGTGGGGGGGGGGGAGAGGGAGTGAGTGGAGTGGGTCGTCCACCCCCGGATGCAACATCTCAGCCATGGCAGGACGGTGACGAGGACACGGCCGCTGGTTGCCCTGTGGCTGATGGGCACAGCCCACTGACGCACCGGTGAGGAGGACGTTCTTAACTGACCGTTGGACGCAGAAAGTGACCAGGGGTTAGGCTGGCCGCGTGTCAGCAGCGCGACCAGGCCACCGGGACACACAGGTATCCCGTGGCAGGCGGATGCCGAGGTGTCGACTAACCTCCGTCTAACATGTCCCGTTTCTCTGCCCCCCCCACCACCCTTCTGTCGGTGACCATAATGTATTCAAACCGAACGGCAATGTTCACCGCAGTGGTTGGGGCTGCTGCACTGCAGTTGGACATCCAGCAGCGTCCACAGCGACATCCCACAGTGGATGCAGGGGCAGCTGCAGCAGCAGCGGGAACGGCCGCGGAGTGGCCCGTCGTCGCCGTACAGGCCACAGGCGCTCATGGCCGGTATGTCCAGGGGGATGCCGAGGGGAATATTGACCCCCAAACACTGAGGACGGCACAGGATGCGGGCACTGATGTCGAGCAGCATGGGGGGGGGAGGAGGAGGAGGCACTGATGGTGGAGCCAGGGCGCCAGAGGCGACAATCGAGGCCTAGGGTGTACCGTGCCCGGATCTCTTTCGAGACACTGCCGGACATCACCTGCAGGAGGAGACTCCGGTTCAGCAGAGAGACGGTGACACATATCTGCCACCTCGTGGCGCACTTCGCCCCACGTGGAACGGGAGGAGGACACGCGATCCCGGTTGCCGTCAAGGTGACGGTGGAACTTAACTTCTATGCTACCGGTTCCTTCCAGTCTCCGAGTGGGGACCTATCCGGGATCTCGCAGGCATCGGTCCACAGGTGCATCCGGGATGTGACCGACGCCCTGTTTGCCATCACAGACCGCTACATCACCTTTCCCGAGGACTGAGCAAATCAAGAAGCACGAGCTTGTGGATTTGCCAACGTGGCCAGGATACTGATGGAGTGATTGATGGTGTTCACGTCCCCATGCTCCCGCCTGCAGGCAACAGGGAAGTGTTCACAAACAGGAGGGGGACATACTCCATGAACATCCAGGTGGTATGTGACCCCCACATGAAGATCATGCACGTGTGCGCAAGGTTCTCTGGGAGTGTGCATGATGCGTACATTCTTGCGCAGTCATTCATCCCTGCTATGTTTGAGGGACAGCCCCACACCCGGCTGAGGGGCTGGTTGCTGGGCGACAGGGGTTATCCACTGAGGTCTTGGCTGATGAAGCCCATACGGAGGCCTCAGACCAACGCGGAGACTCTTTACAATGAGGCCCATGCAGCAACCAGGGGTGTGGTGGAGCACTGCTTTGGTCTGCTGAAAATGAGATTCAGGTGCCGGGGCCGCTCCGGAGGGACCCTTCAGTACGAGCCCGAGAGGGTCGCTCCCATTGTTGTGGTCTGCTGTGCGCTGCACAATATCGCAATGCAGAGAGGAGATGCCCTGGTGGAGGAGTCGGACGGAGAAGCCACTGGCAGTGGTGCCAACACGGAGGAGGTGGAGGAGGCTGGTGGTGCATCGGGCGCGGCACACAGACACGACCCGGGTGCTGGTAATGTCCAGGAGGCTGCACGTGGCTGACCACTACCACCTGCATCGCCAGTCGTGCAGACGGACAGCGCACAACTCCCAGCACCACCACCCCCCACCCCCGCACCCCCACTCCATGTACACTGCTCCACTTCGAGATCACCCTTACCACTGCGGCACAACGGTATGGCACGACATTGATGGCTGTGTCAGCGGGTGTGATCAGTGCCATGTTGAATGATGACAGCCCGATCTGCGATGAGCTGTGAGCTCAGAATCGTTAGACAAAGTCTGACTCATGGCAATAGCTGAACCATCCATCTCGGTGGTCGTTGAGTTCGTCAGGGACACTCCATCACGTACCCGTGTGGCGTAGCTGCCGTCGGAGTGCCGAGGACTACGGTGTCCGACTGCGGGAGGGGGGGAGGAAGGGACTGCACACCCGGCACCGACGTTTCACCGCTCGTCAACCCCAGAGACACTTGGTCACTATCACGATCCCCGTGGCAACAGAATAATCACAGTCTTACAAGTTAGGTGCAACAGTGAGTTTAATGGTGAATATTATGTACAGATGCCCTAGACCCTACAACTAAACCGTGCCCTTCACCCGTGCCAACTTACTATGTGTCCCTCTTCATTGCCTTACGGGCCCTACCATCTACGTCTAAGTGAATCCCCAGATCCAGGTACAGCGGGAGTGGAGGCGGACTGCTGAGAATCACGCCCTGCGTCATGTCTTCCCGTTGGCACTCGTTTCCTGGGGCGACCCGACCTTGATGGGCCAGGCTGCTCTGCGGGCATTTCGGATGGCATGGTGCCACCATGCTCTACCCGCTGCCCACCCGATGCACCAGGGATGGGACGGGGGAAAGCCAAGCATTCAGGGATGTCCTGTGATGGAGTTAATGGGATGGGCCACGGAACCTCCTCCTCCCTTGGGGAGCCTGGTGGCCCCCGGGCCTCACTGTGGGACGGAGGTGCGAGCAGGGAGGTGCCCCATCGCCCAACTAACACCTGGCACTGCCAGTCCTGGAGGCCTGCAACGGTATCGACCAGGGTCCGAACGTTGGCAGAGATGGAGACAAGGGAGTGAGACATTCCCGCCAGGGACTGTGCGACCTCAACCTGTGAGTGCCCAACGCCATCCAGCACGTGCGTCAGGCGGTCGATGCTCTCCGCGACTGACTGCTGGGACTGGGCCATGGCGTGCTGGGACTGGGCCATGACCTGGTGAGACTCGGCCAGGGCCCGTAGCGCACCGGCAATGTCATGTTGGCTCTGGCGCATTGCTGCCTGTGAGACGGCAGCCCTCTCCAGCGCCATGGATGATGCGGGCACGTGAAGCCCAACGCCTTGCATAACCTGACCCATGGCCGATACCGTTTCACCCATTGCCTTGACCGCGGACGCCACCCGTGTGGTGTCGGCCTGCGTGGCTGCCATGAGCAGCCACTCCCTGCTCCTGGACGCGGTTCGACTCCTCTAACTGGTCTGCAGCTGCTGGAAGACGGCCATCATCCCGTCATTGTGTCCCTGGGTTTCAAAATGCATCGGCTGTCCAAGTGGGTCGAGTAAATCCAGGAACCCGGGAAACGTCTGGCCGCCAGCTGGATGCCGGGCCTGGGCTGCCCTCCGACTGTCCAGCCCCTCGGCTGCTTCGACCTCCACCTGCTGTACCGGCTCAGCTGTGTGGTGTACACCAGACCGTGACCCAGGAGCCTCATCACTTAATTGCCCAACCGAGGTGAGTGTCTCTGGGATGGTGGATGGTGTGGGAGACAGCAGTGCCGCAAGCTCTAGGTCCTCGTCCGACAGAAATTCAGGAGAGTCCTGGTCCCACTCATGTCCCAGCGCAGGGCGCACGCGGCCCATGTACGGGTCGGCGTCGGGTGAGTCCGTTGACTGCGTCGCCGTTCTCTGTGCGTCTGGGTCCACTGACCCCGTCCTGTCCTGTCTCACGACCCGACCTTCGGGCAACGCACAGCATGAAAGTCGTCACTGTCCGTCCTCTGTACGTCCCGCTCGAGAGTCCCGGATTTGGAGGATGGCACTCCTCGCTGACCTCCTGCCACCCTCTGGCGTGCGACCCTGGGTGCGGTGGTCGTCGTGGATGATCGCCTGTCTGTGGCACCAGACGGCCCTGGACGTTCGTCAGCTGGTCCTAGGGAACAGAATGATACGGGGTTAGTTAGACATGCTCAGCCGGGCATAGGATGGTCCAGTGGGCAGAGTGTGAGGGGACAGAGGATGGGGGGTCCAGTGGGTAGAGTGTGAGGGGACAGAGGATGGGGGGTCCAGTGGGTAGAGTGTGAGGGGACAGAGGATGGGGGGTCCAGTGGGTAGAGTGTGAGGGGACAGAGGATGGGGGGTCCAGTGGGTAGAGTGTGAGGGGACAGAGGATGGGGGGTCCAGTGGGTAGAGTGTGAGGGGACAGAGGATGGGGGGTCCAGTGGGTAGAGTGTGAGGGGACAGAGGATGGGGGGTCCAGTGGGTAGAGTGTGAGGGGACAGAGGATGGGGGGTCCAGTGGGTAGAGTGTGAGGGGACAGAGGATGGGGGGTCCAGTGGGTAGAGTGTGAGGGGACAGAGGATGGGGGGTCCAGTGGGTAGAGTGTGAGGGGACAGAGGATGGGGGGTCCAGTGGGTAGAGTGTGAGGGGACAGAGGATGGGGGGTCCAGTGGGTAGAGTGTGAGGGGGCAGAGGATGGGGGGTCCAGTGGGTAGAGTGTGAGGGGGCAGAGGATGGGGGGTCCAGTGGGTAGAGTGTGAGGGGGCAGAGGATGGGGGGGCCAGTGGGTAGAGTGTGAGGGGGCAGAGGATGGGGGGTCCAGTGGGTAGAGTGTGAGGGGGCAGAGGATGGGGGGTCCAGTGGGTAGAGTGTGAGGGGGCAGAGGATGGGGGGTCCAGTGGGTAGAGTGTGAGGGGGCAGAGGATGGGGGGTCCAGTGGGTAGAGTGTGAGGGGACAGAGGATGGGCTGGGGGGGGGGGGGGGGGCGGGGGGTTGTCATGCAGGGTTGTCTCACTTGGTTCTGCACCTCCAACCTCGCATTGCGCGACCTCCCGGGTGGCAGATCCCCCAGCAAGGTCCAAGGTCCAATGTTTTGGAAGCGAATATAGGCTTAATATAATTCTCATCAGCAGTCAGGTTTGAGAGATGCAAGCCTGGAGTTGCTGGAAAATTCACCCCACTGAATGAGTGGGAATCTCGGAAACATATAAAATCCTGATGGGGCTAGACAGGCTCGATGCGGGAAGAATATTCCTGATGTTGGGGATGTCCAAAACTAAGGGTCACAGCCTAAGAATAAGGGTTAAGGGGTCAGCCATTCAGGACTGAGATGAGGAAGAACTCCTTGTCTCAGAGACTTGTGAACTTGTAGAATTCACCGCCACAGAAAGTTGTTGCGGACAGTTCGTTGGATATATTCAAGAGGGAGCTGGATGTGACCCTTGTGGCTAAATTGATCAAGGAATATTGAGAGAAAGCAGACATGGGATACTGAATTTGCATGATCAGACATGATCATATTGAAGGGTGGTGCAGGCTCGAAGGGCCGAATGGCCTCCCCCTGCACCTATTTTCTATGTTTCTATGTGCCATGAGCACAGCATTATTCTGTTTAACGATATAGTTTTTTTTTTCCCCAAGCTTCTAAAAATTCTAGTCTAGGTTGTGCTGATGGGGCCGTCGTGATTCACGCTGGTTTTCGCGTCAAAAATTACACAACCAAATTTTGGGAAATTCTAGCCCCTCTTTTCTGAACACAGTGGGGTGAATTTTGCAGCAACTCCAGGCTTGCATCTCTCAAACCTATTTTCAGTATTTCTGAATTATATTAAGCCTATATTCGCTTCCAAAATCATTGACTAAATAGCAGAAGACGCTCTCCAACCTGATGAACAAATCAACCTTTAGCAAGGGAAAACTTGAAAGTGTGAAATAAAACCAAGAAATACTGAAAATAGAAAGCAGGTCAATCGCGTTTTCAGATATGTCCCCTTCATCAACACCATGTAGCAACTCGGATATGAGGTAGTCCAATTTATAATGTTTAATAGAGAGCCACTATTAAACAATGATGATATTGAAGCAAATCATAGAGTCACAGAACCTTACAATGCAGCCATTTAGTCTGTTGTATCTGTGCCGGCTCGTTAACATCTACCCAAATATCTCCAACCTTCCCCCTCTTCCCTTTCCCATACCCTAAAAATTCTTCAAGTATATACCCAATTCCCCTTTTTAAAGTTACGATTGAATCTTCCTCCACCACTCTTTTGGGCAGTGCAAACAGATTATACTAATTTACTGCATAATTTCTCACCATTCTGTTTATTTTATCTGTTATCTCGGGTAATTGACTTTCCGTTCCCTATCTGCTTTATCAAAACCCCAAGTAATTTTGAGCACATCTATTAAATCTCTCCTTAGCCCTATCTGTTCTAAGGGGAAGAATCCTAGCTTTGCTAGCTTATCTTCACAACTGAAGCCCGTCACCCTGGAACCACTGTGGTAAATCGTCCACACAAAAGGACTGAGCAAGGTGTGTACGAGTGTTGCCTTACTTCAGCCACTGCCAAGGAGGTAATTTACTGAAGTCAACATTACATTCAATGTGCTTACACCAAGGTGACTGCACAATTTATGGAAAATGTAATACCTAAGACAGCGGGTCTTCCATAAAATGACTAGTCTCGTGGAGAAAAATGGAGCGAACGAACTGCATCTTTTCCTCCCCTTGCTGCAATGTGCTCCTCAGCAATCAGGGTCATTGTATTTTTCTAATCATCCACAAAGCACTTGAAGAATCTGACACACTTCAAGTTCTCCCCAGGGACTTTTCAAGGCCAATTTTATCCACCCCAGGCTCTAACTTATCGATTGTAATAAATGTCCCTCTCGCATATCCCTATGGCTTGTACATAATTAAACTGCAACTCATTTAAAGTGTCACTAATATTAAAGAGAAGGTAGTCAAAGCTTGAACACGGGTATCGATTCATATCAAGAAGTCAATAATATCATAAAGTCTGCAATGTGCTGCGTTTGGGAAGATTCAGTTGAACAGCAGATTCTGAAGTGGATTTAATTATCTTATGATGTGATTTTAATATAATAATGGAGGGAGAAAAGGTGAAACATATGCTTAGATTTGCCATGATCCTGAATTGATTTGGGGTTAATACTGGTCCCGATTTTAACTCTGAGCAAGTGGATTGATTTTAAATGAGTTAAAGTCTCTCCCAATGTCACTTGTGTCTACAGGATCAGAATTAACTACAGATTCCCCAGTACCTTCATAATGGCCCCTGCCCCAAATAGGTGGAGGCAATAGAGTTGTAACATTGAAGTGGGAAATACTGGACATGATGTGTAATCACCAACCAGTGATCACTAAAAGAAGGAGAGATGTGTTGGTACTGGTGGCATGGTAGCACAGTAGTTAGCACCGTTGCTTTACAGCTCCAGGGCCCCAGGTTTGATTCTCGGCCTGGGTCACTGTCTGTGCAGAGTCTGCACATTCTCCTCGTGTCTGCATGGATGTGCTCCGGTTTCCTCCCACAAGTCCTGAAAGACATGCTTGTTAGGTGATTTGGACATTCTGAATTCTCTCTCCGTGTACTCGAACAGGTGTCGGAGTGTGGCGACTAGGAGATTTTCACAGTAACTTCATTGCACTGTTAATGTAAGCCTACTTGTGACACTAATAACGATTATCATTATTATACAGGGTGGCCTCTGCCAGATCTTTGAAAGAACTGTCCAATTTGTCCTACAACTTGTTCTCTACAACTTTATATTTCATTTTGCAGCATATATCTAATTTTCCTTTGGAAATTACTGCAGAATCTGCTTCCATCATCCTTTCAGGTGTCACTTTCCAGAGCATAATTCATGTTTTTTTTAAATTTTAGAGTACTCAATTAATTTTTTCCAATTAAGGGTCAATTTAGCATGGTCAATCCACCTACCTTGCACATCTTTGGTTGTGGGTGCGAAACCCACGCAAACACGGAGTATGTGCAAACTCCACATGGACAGTGACCAAGGGCCGAGATCGAACCTGGGACCTCGCGCGTGAGGCAGCAGTGCTAATCAGTGTGCCACTGTGCTGCCCGTCAGAGCATAATTCATGATAATTTCTCCTCATCGTCCCTCTGGTGTGTTGGAAAATTCATTCCTCACTTGTTTAACAAACTTGAAGATTTAGAGTCTGATAATTGACTTCATTTATTATTGTTACAAAACAACATTTATCTCAGAATATCACAGCAGCACACATCAGTCTTATATCGAAACCTAATGAGCACAGATTATTCACTTTTCCCGCACTTGATGATGGATAAATGTTGGATCTCCTTTTCTTCTCATTTTTTCCTTTAGGGTCTATTTCGAGTTGAATGCACATCAAGGCAACAGAACATTGCCTTCAACAGGCGGATGCATTAGTTAATGACAGATCGTGTCACAACTATCAGCCTCATTGTATCTGGCCTCTGTTGCGATCTGGAGCCTCTGCACTGGCATCATCAGCTATGACCTAAGGGGATATCCCTTGTCCGCAAGAGGCCATCCATGTAGCCTGGGGAGTTCCTTGAAGATTCCAAGGGTTTGCGACTGGTCAAGGATATAGCTGTTATGTACGCTCCCCAAAAAACAGGCTCACACTTGTATGAAACACACCTGGTGGTCGCACACCTGCTGGACACTGAAGGAGTGAAACTGGTGCCATGGGGCATGGAGAGCAGCATGGATGCAGTCTATTGCCCCTTGCATCTGTAGCAGGCCAGCTATCTGTCCAAAGCCTGTAGTCCTCTCGTCCTGCTGGGCCTGGTCCAGGTCAAAGTGAATGTAGTTCAGAGCCCGTGTATACAGTGCAACCATCACCTCATGTGAGATCCCACAGAAGTCCCCGGTGGATCCTTGGAAGGAACCCACGGCGTAGATGTTGAGGGCTGCCATGACCTTGACGGCCACCGGGAATCGGTGTTTTCCACCGCCACATTGCCCAAAATCTGTAAAGACTTGGCACAGGTGCTGCACCGTCTTCCTCATGAGGTGACGTCTTCGACAGGATAAGTTGTATGACAGCCCAATGAAGGATACATGAGTCCAGCACACCCTTGGTCTCCTTTGTGTTCCCTGCACAGCTGGTGTGGCCTCTGGCCCCTGAGCCTGCCTTGCAGTCTCATGTTTCTCCTGTTTCTGATCTGCAGGGTCTTCCTTTGGTGCTGCTGCCCACTTCTACTGGAGTCTGTGTTCCTCCAGCACAGTGATTAGTAAGAGGGCCAGGTCCACAGCCTCCATCCCAATATTGATCCATATCCTGCGATGGATGAGAGAGAAAGAGTCAGGTTGGTGTCGAGTTGTTGATTATCGTTATCTCCCTGACCCATTGGCCTTCTAGATCTGGAAGCAGCCAGTCCCAGAATCCTGCCGACGGCGACCGCTTGATCAAAGCTCATACCTTCTCCAAAGAGATGGCCCCAGCCTATGCCGCAGAAGGCTGTGGAGGCCAATTCACTGAGTGTCTTTAAGACAGAGATAGATAGGTTCTTGATTAATAAGGGGATCAGGGGTTATGCGGAGAAGGGAGGAGAATGGGGTGAGAAAATATCAGCCAAGATTGAATGGCGGGGCAGACTCAATGGGCAGACTCCTTTGTCTTATGGTCATTTGCCATTGCCCACTTGGACTCACCTTTAGCCTCCCGTCTCAGTTTCTCCTCTTTTAGGCTCCCTACCACTGCGGGTCCTGACAGAAGGGTTTTCTGCTCGATCAGCCCCAATGGTCACGGTCAACTGTACGGTAATGTCTGCCTTGGGGGGCTAATGGATCCTGACTGGCAGGCATTGGAGTCCCGGCAGAGAAGCAAGCCCAGTTCCTCTTGTTGCCGTGCAACCAAACTTTGAGTCCCGAACCCTGAGGATTCTTTGTCTTGGAACTATTTTGAGTTCCACCATTTAAACTAAATCAAACAAACTGAGGGGCAAATTAAAAGGGGCCACTTCTTAAAGGGACAATGCTCTAAACAGAAATAAAGAGCAAATGAAACCTAAAATATCAAGCCAAAATGCGATTAAAATGGTCACTAAAGCACCCTACCGGGCATAGAAAGCCTCAATGGTGCCCGTGAACACTGCATGCTTCCACGATTTTGTACTATTTTGTAGTTCAGCCAATGAAACTAAATTAAACAAACTAAAGGATAAATTAAAATGGGCCACCTCATTCTTCAGGGAGAGACAGAACTAAAGTTTTTTATGCACAACACTGAAAGCAGACTCCAGGATTCCAACCCCGACCCTTACCCCCACCAGGTATAGGGGAGATGTCAGAGGTAGGTTCTTTACACAGAGAGTGGTGGGTGTGTGGAATGCACTGCCAGCAGAGGTGGTGGAGTCAGAGTCATTAGGGACATTTAAGCGACTCTTAGACAGACACATGCACAGCAGTAAATTGAAGGGGAGTAGGTTCGGTTGATCTTAGATTAGGATAGATGGTCGGCACAACACAGTGGGCCAACGGGCCTGTACTGTGCTGTTCTATGCTCTATGTTCTAAAAGCATAGATAGGGATTTTCCAGCCCTTCTCACAAGTGCGATCTTCTTGTCCCGCCGAACCAACCCCTTCCCAGTTTTTCCCGGCAGCAGGACGGGTGACCCATTCACATTTCCATTGACTTTGGCGGGATTCGAAGTTCCTGGGCTGGATTCTCCATTATTGGGGCTATGTCTCCAAGCCGGCGTCAAAATGGTAGAGTTTTATGCCAGAAAAACAAACTTGGTTCAAAGGGACAATCCTTTAAAACAGAGATGAGGAGTAATTCCTTCAGCCAGAGGGTGGTGAATCTGTGGGGATCTTTGCCGCAGGAGGCTGTGGAGGCCAAATCACTGAGTGTCTTTAAGACCGAGATAGATAGGTTCTTGATTAATAAGGGAATCACGGGTTTTGGGGAGAAGGCAGGAGAATGGGGATGAGAAAATATCAGCCATGCTTGAATGGTGGAGCAGACTCGATGGGCCGAGTGACATAATTCTGCTCCTATGCCTTACAGTCTTGTGGTCTTATGGACTCAAATTCCAAGCCCTGCAGGGGGCTAGCAGGAACCTGGAGTAGATCTCACAGCTTTTGCTCACGTCCGGGTCGGAGGCCGCATATGCGCACGGCAGCGGCCTCCAGCGGCCGTGCCATGTTCCATGGACTGCGGAGCTAAATCCACAAAAGAGATCGCCCGATCATCCGCGTGCCCGACCCTCAACCCCGCACAAGCACTCCCCAGTCACCTATAAGGCTCCCCGGCCTCTGATCGGCCCACCCATGACCAGGACGGCCGCAGACTGAGTCCGCTGCTGCCTGTTTTTATTTTTGAAAACATGATGATTTTTCAACTTTCAACTGACTAGAAATGTTACAATTTGTAAAAGGACAGAGCAAAATACTTCAAAATACAAGGCCTTGGGTAGCACGGTGGCCTAGTGGTTAGCACAGCTGCCTCACGGCGCTGAGGTCCCAGGTTCGATCCCGGCTCTGGGTCACTGTCAGTGTGGAGTTTGCACATTCTCCCCGTGTCTGCGTGGGTTTCGCCCCCACAACCCAAAAATGTGCAGAGTAGGTGGATTGGCCACACTAAATTGCCCCTTAATTGGAAAAATAATTGGGTAATCTAAAATTATTTTTTTTAAATACAAGGCCTCATACTGAAGTGAAGTTGAGAAACTAACAAGCCACCCTCAGGAGAGTGTGAAGAGGTCGACATCTATTATAATCAAAAAAACTCATCAAAACTTGTAGCTGTCAAAGAAAGAGACAGTAAAAATGCACACTAAATACACAATGAGCAAAGTATTTCAAGGCAAGCATGCCCAGACACTGGACAGAGGTTGCAAGTGACACAGGTGTGGTCAAGAAAGCCTTCAGTAGAGGAAGCAGGCTCGAGCTTCTCGCTCTCCGTCTCTCCCTTTTAGAATAAATCTGTCAGCCAGTTCAAGAAGCCAACTCTACCAGAAACCTACTAGTAAATCAAGGCCTTGTAATAATTACAATGGACCGGAATCTTGAGCATGCCTGCGGGATCAGTGGTGAGGGTGGAAAATCTCACGGAAATTGGGAAATTTGATTCTCGGCGGAGAGATTGGGGTTCCCCAGTTTCCCTGTCCCTTGTCAGCGACGGCACGAGATTCACGCACACAAAAGGCGTGAACTTCATTTTAATAAATTTAAATGAGTTTAAACATATTATTAGCGCCAACTTCCCCCCCCCACCGTTACATGATGTCCCTCACTAAATATTCATACCTCACCGACTTTTACAGCAGGTTTAGCCAGGCATGTGGCAGTCGAACATATCCTCCTGAGGGTGCAGAGGTAAATATAGACCCCCCCCCCCCCCCAAACACACACACACAGGTTAGCACTGTCAGATTGTTAGGGGTATACTAGCAATGAAAGTCAGGGGGGGGCAGTGGGGAGAGCCCCCGAGATCTCCGTGATGTGGGCTGGGGGCCGTTTGGCTGCAGCGCCGATCAGGGCACCCTCCAAAACTTGTTACCATCAATAGACCTTGACCAAATTTGAGTCAATAACTTCAAAGTTGGCGCCCAATCTGTTTGGAGCAGGTTCCCAGTTTGATGAGGCCTCATCCCACCAGAGTGGTGCCGTAAACCATACCCGTTCAGTTTTCTTTGACAAAAAGGCCGAAGATTCCATGAGAAAATGAGTCTGTGTAACTGGAGAATCCCGGTCAGTTGTCTGTGTGAGCCAGACACTTTGTCAAACTGTGGTAAGATTCCTCCCAACTTCTTCTCTGGCTGACTCCACCGAAGAAACGGGTCTCAGTGTTGAAAATCTACACCTTAAGGATAATCAAAGGACACTTAACCATATATTCTTTTTTCTTTTTTATTGGCCCTTATTTCTAATACGTGTGTGTGTATGTGTCTGCGGACCCAAATGGCTGCAGGAGGGCTAAATGCTTGACCTCACACTTGTATTCTTTTTCTTGGGTTAATAAATTTCCCAGTTTGCTTCCTTTGACTCAAGAAAAATTTGTCTGGTTGGCCCCTTATTGCTCACAGCTGAGATGGTTAAATGCATTTTGATTTGTGATGGCACAAGACCTTGGACAGAAGAAACTTAAACCTTTGTTGTGACCAAGGTTGAATAGAGAGGAGTCAGTTTACCCTTTCTCACCTAGACACAACCGAGTATTTGATGAGGGCAGCACGGTAGCATAGTGGTTAGCACAAATGTTTCACAGCTCCAGGGTCCCAGGTTCAATTCCCGGCTTGGGTCACTGTCTGTGTGGAGTCTGCACGTTCTCCCCGTGTGCGCGTGGGTTTCCTCCGGGTGCTCCGGTTTCCTCCCACAGTCCAAAGATGTGCAGGTTAGGTGGATTGGCCATTCTAAATTGCCCTTAGGGTCCAAATTGCCCTTAGTGTTAGGTGGGGTTACTGGGTTATGGGGATAGGGTGAATGTATGGGCTTGGGTAGGGTGCTCTTTCCAAGAGCCGGTGCAGACTCGATAGGCTGAATGGCCTCCTTCTGCACTGTAAATTCTATGAAATTCTATGTTTGAAATTACCTGCGATGCCCTCCACAGCTAAAGAATCTGAGTATTTATTGTCACAAATCATGAATGGCCCTTGAGTGAGCTACTCAAAACTTTAGTTAACATCAATAGACATCAACCAAATTTGAATCAATATCTTTCAGGAGATTAATTATGGAAGCATAAAAATTACATTTAAAGGTATTAATTAAATATGGTGGCTTCCTTTTTACTGATTTAGTGCTAACCCGGACTCTGATATTTACATTTCCTGCCTCAGTTTCGACTTGCAGATTGCCGTCTCACTTGCTGGTATTATAATGCCAGAACCCCAGGAGTGAAATTTCAATTCCTGTACAATGACTGTAACTGGTTACATCAATTTTGCAAACAGCTCTCGCCTCATGAAATTTAATCAGGTTTGGGAGCACATTCAATTACCTGGACCATCAATTAATGGGAAACACAAGATCAGCTCAAAAGAGCCGATGACAATTTAATGTTAAGCATTTCTCCCATAAATCCGATGACAATTTATTTTTGTATTATTTATCTTTTGGAAGAGAAATTCCTGGATGATTTCATTACCTTAAATCACTTTCCACTATTAATGCAAACATAGTGACAGTCATAATGAAATGGGTTTACTCTTCTTTTAAAAACAATTGTATGGATTTAACTCTTCAGCTCTTTGATCTCGTGGACTGGTTTGAACATCAGAGATGTGGGAGGAGAGTTTTCCAGAGCTTTTCCTCTTGTTACATTTGCCTCTCCCACAAATGGCTGCTGTAAGGGTTGGGGTGGAGAGGGGATATTGCGGACAGTGGGAGGGCCAGGGTGGTAGGAAGTAGATTTGATGCCCAAGTCTTGATGGACCAGATGATCTTTTCCTTGCCCATGATTTCTTGATGTTAATGATGGTGGGAAGGATTAGGGAAAACCCCAAGGCGTTCTACACTTATGTGAGAAATAAGAGGATGATCAGAGTGAGAGTAGGGCCGATCAGGGATAGTGGAGGGAACTTGTGCCTAGAGTCTGGGGAGATGGGGGAGGCCCTAAATGAATACTTTGCTTCAGTATTCACTAAAGAGAGGGAACTTGTTGCCCATGAGAACAATGTGAACCAGGTTAATAGACTTGAACAGGTTGATATTAAGAAGGAGGATGTGCTGGAAATTTTGAAAAGCATCAGGATAGATAAGTCCCCTGGGCCTGATGGGTATACCCAAGGTTACTACGGGAAGCAAGGGAGGAGCTTTCTGCGCCATTGGCGATGATCTTTGCGTCCTCACTCTCCACTGGAGTAGTACCGGATGATTGGAGGGAGGCGAATGTTGTTCCCCTGTTAAAGAAAGGGAATAGGGAAATCCCTGGGAATTACAGACCCATCAGTCTTACATCTGTGGTGAGCAAAATATTGGAAAGGATTCTGAGAGATAGGATTTATGATTATTTAGAAAAACATAGTTTGATTAAAGATAGTCAGCATGGCTTTGTGAGGGGCAAGTCATGCCTCACAAGCCTCATTGAATTCTTTGAGGATGTGATGACACACAATGATTAAGGTCGGGCAGTGGTTGTGGTGTATATGGATTGCAGTAAGGTATTTGATCAGGTTCTCCATGGTAGGCTCTTTCAGAAAGGTGCCATACTAGCCCCCTGGGAAGGGGTGGGTAGCTGCCAGGTGAGGCCCGTTGATGCCAGAGTGGCTCACGCCACTTTTCATTCCGGCATCAGAACTTGGCAGCAGGATTGGAGAATCCTGGCCATTATGTTTTCTTTTGTTGGAGATGGTCATTGCCTGACACTTGTGTGGCACCAATGTTATTTGCCATTTGCCGGCCCAAATTTGGATATTGTCCAGATCTTTCTGCATTTGGACATAGACTGCTTCAGTATCTGAGGAGTTATGAATGGTATTGAACATTATGCAGTAATCAGTAAACATCCCCACTTCTGACCTTATCATAGACTAGAGGTAATTGTTGAAGCAGCTGGAGATGGTTGGGCTCAGGACACTACCCTGAGAACCTCCTGGAGTGATGCCTTGGAGCTGAGATGATTGACCTCTAACCACCACAACCATCTTCCTCCATTCCAGGTATGCCTCCAACCTGTGGATGGTTTTCTGCTTGAATCCCATTGACTCCAAATATGCTCGGGGTCCTTGATGCCACACTTGGTCAAATGCTGCCTTGATCTTTCGGACAGTCAATCTCACCTCACCACGAGTTTAATTTTTTTGTCCATGTTTGACACAAGGTTGTAATGAGGTCAGGAGTTGAATGGCCCTGTCGGAACCCAAACTGAGCATCAGTTAGGAGGTTATTGCTGAGCAAGTTCTGTTTGATGGCACTATCAATGATCCCTTTCATTACTTTGCTGATGATTAAGAGTAGGCTGATGGGGCAATAATTGACCTGGTAGGGTTTGTCCTGCTTTTTTGTGGGTAGGACACTCCTGCGGAATTTGCCAATTTGACCTTGCCAATTGTGTAAAACAATATGTTATCATTTCAACTCTGCTTCTTTTGCTGATCCCCTTAAATCTTTGTTCCCCGGTAATCGATTCTTGTGATTGCAAACATTCTGAGTGCAAATTTGGATCCGTACGACTGGAGACGTTCCAAGGGGTCTGGCCAATTATTTCCCTCTTGCTCCACCAGCTGCTAATTGTGTGGCATGTGCAGCAGTTCACCTTGAGATGGAAGTTTGCCCAGGTGCCACTGTGTGTACCGGACACTTCTGAACTTATCCAATCAACTTGTCGCACTGCCCTAGCCCCTGATGTGAATCCCAAATGCTAAATTTGGTCCATGCAGTCAATCCAACAAATTTGCTTTTCATTTACCAAAGGGCGGGATTCTCTGATCCTGAGGATAAGTGTTGACGCCGCTCCAGTTTCTGATCCTGGCATGAACTGGAATCCGCGGTGGCCGGCAATGTGCAATGGCACCGGCTCCCAATGCACGCATGCGCGGTGTCTCCTTTCTCCGTGCAGGCCCTGATGCAATAAGCGCAGGGATACAGGGGCCGGCGTGGAAGAAAGGAGGCCCCCAGCCAGAGAGGCCAGCCCACCAATCGGTGGACCCCGACCGCAGGTCAGGCCACATCGGAGCCCCCCCACTCACAGGTCGCCCCCCCCCCCCCCCCTCCCCCCAACCATTCTATGCCGCGTTCCGGCCGGCTGAGAGCAGATGAGAATGGCGCCGGTGGGACTCGGCCGTTCAGCCCATCCCAAGCTGAGAATCGCGGGGGGGGGGGGGGGGGGGGGAGGGCCGCAGAGCAGCCCTCGGCTGGCGCCGCGCCGACACCAATGGCGCCGATTCTCAGCTCTGCGGAGAATCGCGTCCCGGCGGCGTGGCGCGATTCGCGCCGGTCATGGAGACTCTCCGGCCCGGCCCCGGCTGAGAGAATCTCGCCCTAAACATTCCATTGTGAGAGGCGTCCAGCACAAGCTTTACTTAAATGGCCGGTCATCCATCTTTCAGGTAATGTAATTTTAAATAACCCCTGCCGGTGGCACTTTTGGGGCGGCACGGTGGCACAGTGGTTAGCATTTCTGCCTCACAGCTCCTGGGTCCCAGGTTCAATTCCAGCCTCCGGTGATTGTCTGTGTGAGTTTGCACTTTACAGACTCCCCGTGTCTGCATGGGTTTTCTCCGGATGCTCCGGTTTCCTCCCACAGTCCAAAGATGTGCAGGTTAGGTAGATTAGACATGCTAAATTGCCCCTTAGTGTCCAAAAGGTTAGGTGGGGTTACAGGGTTACGGGAAGAGGGTGGAGACGTGGGCTTAAGTAGGGTGCTCTTTCCAGGGTCCGGTCCAGATTCCCGTCCAGTCCAGGGCCGAATGGCCTCCTTCTACACTGTCAATTCTATTATTCTGCCATTGTGAAGTCTCTGGCAGTACTTTGGAATATTTTTGGATGTGTTGTGTATGTTCCTGGGTTTGACAGAGGGCATCATCTCTCACTAAAGGGATGATCCTTTAAAACAGAGATGAGGAGGAATTTCTTCAGTCAGACGGTGGTGAATCTGTGGAACTCTTTGCCACAGAAGGCTGTGGAGGCCAAATCACTGAGTGTCTTGAAGATATAGATAGGTTCTTGATTAATAAGAGGATCAGAGGTTATGGGAAAAGGGCAGGAGAATGGGGATGAGAGAAATATCAGCCACGATTGAATAGCGGAGCTGACTCGATGGGCCGAGTGGTCTAATTCTGCTCCTATGTCTTATGGTCTTATGGCCTTCTCTGTGCTGTGCCC
This sequence comes from Scyliorhinus canicula, assembly GCF_902713615.1. Lineage (NCBI taxonomy): Eukaryota > Metazoa > Chordata > Chondrichthyes > Carcharhiniformes > Scyliorhinidae > Scyliorhinus > Scyliorhinus canicula. The sequence goes on from NC_052153.1 coordinate 40,274,614, forward strand.
TCTCTAACCCCATGACTCCATGACCCCGTCTCATCTGGCTGCAGAGGGCCTTGGAGTGGGAGGGTAATGATCCAGTTGTCGTGGTCCACGTAGGTACCAACGATAAAGGTAGAACAAGGACAGAGGTTCTGCCAAGGGAATATGAGCAGCTAGGGGCTAAATTAAAAAGCATAACCAAAAGGGAAATTATCTCTGGGTACTACCTGAGCTGCAAACTAATTGGCACTTGGTCAATAAGATCAGGAAGATAAATGCATGTTATCCACTCACTCCCACACTCCATTGATGTGAGAGAAATGGGTTTGTATTCGTGGGATATTGGCAGCAGTACTGGGGAAGGATGGACCTGTTCCGATGGGAAGGTCTTCATCTGAATCACCCTGGGACCAGAGTCCTGGCGAATTGCATAACTATGGCTGTAGATCGGGCTTTAAACTGAATGGGGCGGGGAGGGGTGGTCAGTTACAGGGAAAATTAGAACATTCAAATTAAAGGAGGAGATAAGAGTGGTTAGCGATGTGTTGGATTGGTTACCAGAAAATAAAGGTGAGGGACATAACATAGAACATACAGTTCATAAGAAGGCCATTCGACCCATCAAGCCTGTACCGACCCACTTAAGGCCTCACTTCCACCCTATCCCCGCAACCCAATAACCCCTCCTAACCTTTTTGGTCAGTAAGGACAAAAATATAATGGCCAATCCACTTAACCTGCACGTCTTTGGACTGTGGGAGGAAACCGGAGCACCCGGAGGAAACCCATGCAGACACGGGGAGAACGTGCAGACTCCGCACAGACAGTGACCCAGCGGGGAATCTAACCTGGGACCCTGGAGCTGTGAAGCAATTGTGCTAACCACTTGAGCTACTGTGCTGCCCGGGTGAATGTCTTTCTGAACCAAGGAATTATAAAATAATAGGGAAATTTGACAATAGAACAAAATTTAAAAGCCTTGTATCTAAATGCACGAAGTATTTGGAACAAAATTAATGAGTTAACGGTGCAAATAGAGACAAAAGGGTATGATTTGGTGGCGATTACTGAGACATGGTTACAAGGAGACCAGGTCTGGGAATTGAATAGCCAAGTATTTTGGAAAGATAGACTGAAATGAAAAGGAGGTGGTGTCGCTTTGCTAGCGAAGGAAGGGATCAGTTCTGTAATGAGATAATAATGAGAAATGATATAAGCACTGGAGATCAAGATGTGGAATCAGTCTGAATAGAAATAAGAAATCGCAAAGGGAAAAAAGCCCCTTGTTCTCCAAACAGTAGTTCTGCAGTGAGGCACTGTACAAACCAGGAAATACTATTTCAGGGGCTTGTAAGAAAGATACGGTAATAATCATGGGTGATTTTAATATGCACCTCAATTGGATTAATCAAATTAGCAAGGGTAGCCTCGAGGAGAGTTCATTGAATGTATTGAAGATTGTTTCTTGGAACAATATGCTGTGGAACCACTGGAGTTCAAATTGAGGTATATAAGATGATAAACAGCATGGATAAAGTAGACATGGAGTGGATCCTCCCATTTAAGAATAAGAGGTCATAGTCTCAGGATACGGAGTTGCAAAATTAAAACAGAGATAAGGACAAACTATTTCTCCAAAAGGGTCGTGAATCTATGGAATTCGCTCCCCTACAATGTGTAGATGCTGGGATAGTGAATAAATTTAAGGAGGAGTTAGACAGATTTTTAATTAGTAATGGGTTGGAATGTTACATAGAATGGGCAGATGGTTTTGTTGAGGCCAGGATGAGAATCAGCCATGATCATATTGAACGGTAGAGCAGGCTTGAGAGGCTAAATTGCCTACTCCTGCTCCTGGTTCTTATGTTCTGCGAAATAACTATTCTGTCTAATTCCACCTTCCTGCTCTTGATCTGTAGACCTGCAGGTTACAGCACCTCAAACACAAACCTGGTATTCTTGATTAATAAGGGGATCAGGGGTTATTTGGTGAAGACAGGAAAATAGGGATGAGGAACATATCAGCCATGTGAAAGGATGGACAAGACCTGATGGACCGAATGGCCTAATTCTGCTCCTATTCTGCTGGTTTAGCTCACTGGGCTAAATCGCTGGCTTTTAAAGCAGGCCAGCAGCAAGGTTTGATTCCCGTACCAGCCTCCCCAGACAGGCGCCGGAATGTAGCGACTAGGGGCTTTTCACAGTAACTTCATTGAAGCCTACTCGTGACAATAAAGTGATTTTCATTTCATTTTTTCATATCTTATGGTCCTATTGTCTATTGTCCATCTATATGTTGCCCTCACCTGAAAACATAATGTCTGTTCTCCCGTGTATGCTGACAACACTCAACTCTACTTCAACCCGGCAGCACGGTGGCCTAGTGGTTAGCACGACCACCTCACGGCGCTGAGGTCCCAGTTTCGATCCCGGCTCTGGGTCACTGTCCGTGTGGAGTTTGCACATTCTCCCCGTGTCTGCGTGGGTTTCGCCCCCACAACCCAAAAATGTGCAGAGTAGGTGGATTGGCCATGCTAAATTGCCCCTTAATTGGAAAAAATAATTGGGTAATCTAAATTTATTAAAAAAAAACTCTACTTCAACCCTACTTCAACAGCACCTCTCTAGATTCCTCCACAGTTGCTAAACTATCAGACTGCTTATTTGATCAGCATAAATTTCCGCCAACTAAATATTGGAAAGACTGGAGGCATTGTTTTTGGTCACCACTACAAACTCTGTTTGCTAGCTATTGTCGCCAGTTCCCTCCCTGGAAACATTCATGGATGATTTTTGACATGGCCCACAAGCATCTACTTGGAGGTTACGTGAAAATGGGGAAAACATTGGAGTGATTGGTGAGATAATTCTCCTGGTTCGAAGTCGAACAAGAAATACATTATTCCTCTATCACCTGTCGAGAGTGACCCATGTCATCTATTGTGCGCCAGTCATCCCTCTCCCAATTATTGTGATGTCCTTCAAAAGGATTACTATGTACCTCAGTGGGTCACATGAAGGCTGCCATCATGCTTTCCATTAACTTGGTAGAGTCACTGGTGAGATCAGCACTAGGATGCCTTTAAGTTTTGGTGGTCGTTGAGTTTGTCACTTAATAATGTAGGGTGAATCCACGAGGAACACAACCTCTTCGGGGCCTCACGGTAGCATGGTGGTTAGCATCAATGCTTCACAGCTCCAGGGTCCCAGGTTCGATTCTCGGCTGGGTCACTGTCTGTGTGGAGTCTGCACGTCCTCCCCGTGTGTGCGTGGGTTTCCTCCGGGTGCTCCGGTTTCCTCCCACAGTCCAAAGATGTGCGGGTTAGGTGGATTGGCCATGCTAAATTGCCCGTAGTGTAAGGTTAATGGGGGGATTGTTGGGTTACGGGTATACGGGTTACGTGGGTTTAAAGTAGGGTGATCATTGCTCGGCACAACATCGAGGGCCGAAGGGCCTGTTCTGTGCTGTACTGTTCTATGTTCTATGTTCTAGAACAATAGTAGGTGACTTAGTGATGGTATTCTCCAACATGGGGACCCCAAAGGAGATCTTAATGGAGCACAGGTATCCCCTTTTATCTAAACCGATGAAAGATCTTTATGCCTTGATCAATATTGAAAAGTCTGAGGACCTTTGTGACTCAATCTCACACTGATGCCCTTGCAGAGAGATTCAACGGAACCCTCGAGTACACTAAAAAGGGTTGTGAACATGTATGGGTCATTGTCTGTGCAGAGTCTGCACATCCTCCCTGTGTGCGTGGGGTTTCCTCCGGGTGCTCCGGTTTCCTCCCACAGTCCAAAGATGTGCAGGTTAGGTGGATTGGCCATGATAAATTGCCCTTAGTGTCCAAAATTGCTCTTAGTGTTGGGTGGGGTTACTGGGTTATGGGGATAGGGTGGAGGTGTTGACCTTGGGTAGGGTGCTCTTTCCGGGAGCCGGTGCAGACTCGATGGGCCGAATGGCCTCCTTCTGCACTGTAAATTCTATGAAAAAACTGGGATACCTTATTGCTGTATCTCCTGTTTGCAGTTAGGCAGGTATCAGAATGCCGACAAGGTTTGATCTGATACATTGACAATAGCCACATGGAATCCTCAACAGAGCTGAAGAGGAATAGGAGAGGCAAAACAGTACCTACAAAACAATTTGTTGTGATGATGAGCGAGCAGATTGAGGCTCTGAGAACCTAGTGCAATAAAGAGACGGCAATCAGGAAGTTCAAACAAACGACTATGTGATGGGCCTCGTCTGTACAACTGAGACCAATGTCTTTGTGGGCTGGCAGGGATTTGGGAATTACAGAGTCAGTAGACTCAGTGAAATAGAAGATAGGACAATCTCAGAGAAGATGGCCTGAACAGATCTCCGATGTGAATATCCTAGAGTCATGGAGAAACTGCAAATCACTGACTGACTGCCCATTGATCCTGAGCACCCGAGCAGGGGTCACTGTTAGAGAGGACTAGTGGACACAATACCAGCGCAACACCAGACTCAACATGGAATTTCTAAGTTGAAACCAAAGTCCATCTGGCTAAATGCGTGGTTATGAATTGTGAATGCAAGTTTAATTTCCAGGTCTCATTAGACAGTGTAGTCCATCCATCCTAAATCTGGCATCCAGTATTGTGGGGCTTCCCTGCTTTCACATTTCTATGCCAATCCTTCCTATACTTTGCACACCAAGTACTTCTGGGAGTAAAGGAATGACCATTAGTGTCTTAACCTGGGTCCTGAGTTTCCCTCCCCCTATACAGCTTCCTGTGTTTGCTCGTAAACCTGCCTTTCCTTACTCGAACACCCCATTCTTCAGAAACATTGCTCAATTAACAGCTGCCCTGCACTCTCGAGTGTTATTTTGCCACTAAAAATTTCATCGAACTGTAGCCATAGCCGGTTGAGAATCACTCCTTCTACTATTTTTAATTGGCTGGCCCACTGCAGGGGAATTCGGTTTCAATTTTTAGCTTGTGCTTTGAAAACAGTAGAATGCTTGCATTTTCTTCATTCTCATAAGTTTCAAAAACTAGAAGTAATCTGCTGTCACCACTCAAAATGGCATCAAAAAATCCAGTTGCCAATCTTGTGCTCTGGAAAAATTCTTTGTTCAAAAATATGCAGGAGTAACGCCATTGGCAAATTGTTCTTCATTTTTTACCTTGTCGTATATGTTAGCAGCAGCTTCTAAATCTAGTGTCAATGCTTCGAGCAACTGGACAGGTTCAGGTGAGCCCACTGGATGGGCTGTTGTTTCTTCTCACCTTGCCCCCAAGTTTTTAATTTAGGTAACTGTGTAAGGAACCACTTTTGCTCAAGGAAAACTCATTTCCATTTATTTTCAATACTTTAAGGGAACTCTCCCATTGAGCGCGGCATACACCGTGAAGCAGGCAATGTCGTCATAGTCATAGAATTTACAGTGCAGAAGGAGGCCATTCAGCCCATCGAGTGTGCACCGGCCCTTGGAAAGAACACCCCACTTAAGCCCATACCTCCATCCTAACCCCACAACTCCACCCTATCCCAGTAACCCCATCTAACATTTTGGACACTAAGGGCAATTTATCATGGCCAATCCTCCTGACCTGCACATCTTTGGACTGTGGGAGGAAACCGGAGCATCCGGAGGAAACCCATGCAGACACGATTAGAAAGTGCAAGCTCATTACAGTCGATGGAACAATTTAGATTTTAAACAATAGAGATTGCAAATGTGAAAAAGAAGTAATCTCGGGCAAAAGCAGGTAATGAGTGCCAAGCAGTGACCGCTCATAAAAGCAGTGCCAAGTCCGTGGATTTGGGGTGTCCCCTTCGGGTTTGAGGTGGCCTGACTCAGACCCCATTGCTTCAGTCTGTCTTTCTCATTAGAACGGAGAAGGATGAGGGGCGACTTGATAGAGGTTTATAAGATGATCAGGGGAATAGATAGAGTAGACAGTCAGAGACTTTTTCCCCGGGTGGAACACACCATTACAAGGGGACATAAATTTAAGATAAATGGTGGAAGATATAGAGGGGATGTCAGAGGTAGGTTCTTTACCCAGAGAGTAGTGGGGGCATGGAATGCACTGCCTGTGGTAGTAGTTGAGTCGGAAAATTTATGGACCTTCAAGCGGCTATTGGATAGGTACTTGGATTAGGGTAGAATAAGGGAGTGTAGGTTAACTTCTTAAGGGCAGCACGGTAGCATTGTGGATAGCACAATTGCTTCACAGCTCCAGGGTCCCAAGTTCGATTTCGACTTGGGTCACTGTCTGTGTGGAGTCTGCACATCCTCCCCGTGACTGCGTGGGTTTCCTCCGGGTACTCCGGTTTCCTCCCACAGTCCAAAGATGTGCAGGTTGGGTGGATTGGCCATGACAAATTGTCCAAAATTCTATGATTAACCTAGGACAAAAGTTCGGCGCAACATCGTGGGCCGAAGGGCCTGTTCTGTGCTGTATTTCTCTATCTATCTATCTATCTTTTAAACATTCCTTTTGTGCTACTTACAGGCTCGTGGCTGCTCACACTGTGAGTGCTGTCTGTGTCTTTTAGTAAGGCCTCTGATCATCTGGGAGCGCAACCAGGCCACCCCTCCAAGGACGCACCGTTGCTACGCTCACAATTCGAGGCGCTAGTTATTCTAAATTTAAACTTTATGTCCTGCCCGACCTCTGCACGCCACTCTTATTAGGCCTGGATTTCCAGTGCAACCTCAAGAACCTCACCCTCAGCTTCGGCGGGCCCCTGCCCCCACTCACTATCTGCAGCCTAACCACGCTGCGCATCTCCCCCCCCTCCGCTCTTCGCCAATCTCACTCCAGATTGCAAGCCAGTAACTACTCGCAGCAGGCGATACAGCCTACAGGGTAGGGTCTTTATCCGATCGGAGGTCCGACGGCTACTCAGTGAGGGGATCATAGAGGCCAGTAATAGTCCCTGGAGAGCTCAGGTGGTGGTCGTCAAGACCGGGGAAAAATTTTGCATGGTCGTCGACTATAGCCAGACCATAAATTGCTTTACGCTCCTAGACGCGTATCCCCTCCCCAGAATTGCAGACATGGTTAATCAGATCGCCCAATATCGGCTATTTTCCACGGTGGATCTGAAGTCTGCATACCACCAGCTCCCAATCCGCCCGGAGGACCGCCACTACACGGCATTCGAGGCCGATGGCCGCCTCTTCCATTTCCTCCGGGTCCCTTTCGGCGTCATTAACGGGGTTTCGGTGTTCCAACGAGCAATGGACCGAATGGTAGACCAGTACAGGCTGCGGTCCACGTTTCCGTATCTGGACAATGTTACCATCTGCGGCTATGACCAGGAGGACCACGACGCCGACCTCCACCGTTTTCTCCAAACGGCACAGAAATTAAATCTCACTTATAACAAGGAGAAATTTATGCGTTTTCCGCACAAACAGACTGGCCATCCTCGGCTACGTCGTGGAGAACGGAGTCCTTGGCCCAGACCCGGACCGCATCCGCCCCCTCTTAGAACTCCCCCTCCCTCATTGCCCCAAGGCCCTCAATCGGTGCTTGGTGTTCTTCTCATACTACGCCCAGTGGGTCCCTCAATATGCGGACAAAGCCCGCCCACTCTTTAAGGCCACACGATTTCCCCTGTCAGCTGAGGCGCGCCAGGCCTTCAGCTGCATCAAGGAGGACATCGCCAAAGCAGCCATGCGGGCGGTGGATGAATCCACTCCCTTTCAGGTTGAGAGCGACGCCTCAGAGGTAGCTCTAGCAGCCACTTTAAATCAGGCAGGGAGGCCCGTTGCATTTTTCTCCCGTACCCTATCCGCTTCAGAACTCCGACACTCCTCAGTCGAGAAGGAAGCACAAGCCATCGTGGAGGCTGTTCGTCACTGGAGGCACTACCTCGCAGGTAGGAGGTTCACCCTCGTCACCGACCAAAGATCGGTTGCCTTTATGTTTGACAACTCGCAAAGGGGCAAAATAAAAAATGATAAAATCCTTCGGTGGAGGATCGAACTCTCCACCTATAGTTACGATATTAAATATCGACCGGGGAAGCTCAACGAGCCCTCGGATGCCCTATCCCGCGGGACATGCGACAGCGCGCAGATCAGCTGTCTGAAAGCCATCCACGTTGACCTTTGCCATCCAGGGGTCACCCGGCTCGCCCACTACATCACAGCCCGAAACCTGTCTTTCTCCAACGACGAGGTAAAAGCGGTCACCAGGGACTGCCCGATCTGTGCAGAGTGCAAACCGCACTTCTATAGACCAGACAGGGCCCACCTGGTCAAGGTTTCTAGGCCCTTTGAACGCCTTGCGATCGATTTCAAAGGGCCACTCCCCTCCACTAACAAGAACATTTATTTCCTCAACATCATCGACGAGTTCTCCCGATTCCCTTTTGCCATTCCATGCCCTGATATGACCTCCCACACAGTCATTAGGGCCCTGCATAGCGTCTTCACCCTGTTCGGTTTCCCCAGCTACGTGCAGAGCGACCGGGGTTTGTCCTTTATGAGCGACGAGCTGCGTCAGTACCTGTTCAACAAGGGCATCGCCTCGAGCAGGACTACCAGTTACAACCCCAGGGGGAACGGGCAGGTGGAGAGGGAGAACGTGATGGTCTGGAAGACCGTCCTACTGACCCTCCGGTCTAGAAAACTCCAAGTCTCCCAATGGCAAGAAGTCCTCCCAGACGTGCTCCACGCAATCAGATTCCTCCTCTCTACAGCTCCAAATCAAACCCCTCACGGGCGACTCTTCATTTTTTCTAGGGGCACTACCACGAGAGTCTCACTTCCGGCGTGGCTGAGGACACCAGGCCCGGTCCTCCTGAGGAAGCACGTCAGGGGGCACAAAACTGACCCCCTTGTTGAAAAGGTGCGCCTCCTCCATTCCAACCCCCAGTACGCATTCGTGGAGTTCCCGGACGGTCACCTGGACACAGTATCCCTTTGGGACCTGGCACCCGCTGGATCCAGCCCCCCCTCCTACACCCGCTGAGGAACCCCTTACCCCGTTCCCTATGCTGCCGCCCCCTCGCACCCCCGATTCCGCATGCTCACCCCATCGGTTCCACACGCCAGAACCAGCCCGCCCCCAGCGCCCCAAGTCTCCGGTCGAGCCAGAGGTGTATAAAGTTTGGACGAGACCCGCCCCGGAGTCTGCCATCGTACCCCAGCTCTCAACACCCACACAGCCACCGCAAGAGGCTGAAACCCCGGTGCTCCGCAGATCGAAAAGAACAATTCATCCACCGGACAGACTAACTCTGTGAGCCCCACTCCCGCTGGACTCGATTTGTTTCACAGGGGGTGAATGTGGTGAATGTGATTCACACCGGATTATAATCTGTATATACATGTGTCTGTATTGTAAGTGCAGTTGCACTACCTGTCCTCCAGGGGGAGTAGCTCAGGAATGGTCGAGTTGTACGGGGCTTCTCCCTTGGCTCCGCCCAGGACTCCTCCCCCAGAAGCTGCTGTATAAAGATCAGTGCCACATGGTCAGCCGGCCAGTTCACTGAAAGTTCAATGGCTAATAGGCTGGCTCTGTTGTGAGTATATTAAAACCGCTATTCTAATCCTACAAGCACATGTCCGTAGAATTGTTGGTTCCAACACCACTGTAATATTTTTAAGTAATGTTCCCCAGTCCATCATAGCCAACTCACAGCTCATATAATTGGAATTGCACTATTTAGATTCAGGATCCTAATCTCAGAATCAATAATGTCACTTTCCATCTTGATGAAGAATTCTCTTATATAATGGTCGCTCATTCCTTAAGGGAACCTTGCACAACCAGATTGCCAATTGTTCCTTCACACAGTACCCAGTCTATGATGGCCTGTTCTTTACTTGGCTCCTCAACATATTGGTCCATAAAACTATCCCGTATACACTCCAGGAATTCCTCCTCAACAGCATTAGTACTAATTTGATTTGCTCAATCTATGTGCAGATTAAAATCACCCATATTTACAGATGTTCCTTTATTGCACACGTCTCAAATTCCCTGTTTTATGCCATTCCCAACATCAGCATTACAATTTGGGGCACCATATGCAACCCCCGCTGAGATTTTCTCCCCATTGATGTTTCTCAGCTCTACCCATACAGATTCCACATCGCAGAGCTAAAATCCCTCATCACTTTTGTGTTAATCTCTTCTTCAACCAGCAATGCAACCCCACCACCTTTTCATTTTTGTCTGTCCTTCATAAATACTGAATACCCTTGGATGTTCAATTCCCATCCCTGGTCACCCTGCAGCTATGTCTCCGTAATCTCGACGATATCAACCCATTTACATCTATTTACGCGATTAATTCATCCATTTTATTGCAAATGCTCCGGTATTGGGGAACAGAGCCGCAAGGTTTGTCGTTTTAACATTCCTTGTCCCATACCCATTACTTTTCACTGTGACCCTGTTTGATTCTGGTCCTTGCTGTCTCTGAATATCACTTGTCTTATTCTCCTTTCTGAAAATACTCAGAAGATCAGTTCCAGTCCTGCCCAGATGTATCCCGTTCAGTTTGTGCAGGTCCCACCACCCCCAGAACCGGTCCCAATGTCACAGGAATCTGAAACCCTCTCCCTCGCATCATCTCTTCAGCAACATATTCATCTGATATATCCTGCTATTTATGCTGTTACTAGCATGTGCCACTGGCTGAATGACTAAAATCACTACTTTTGAGCTCCTACTTTTCAACTTACTTCCTAACTCCCCACATGCTGCTTTTCAGACCTCATCCCTATTTTTACCCATATCCTTTTTACCAATGTTTACCAAAACCACTGGCAGTTCACCTTCCCCTTCCAGAATGTCCTGTAGCCACTCTGAGACATCCTTGACCCGAGCACTTGGGAGGCAACATACCCTCCTGGAGTCAAAAGACTAATGTTATAAGTTAAAATACAAGAAAATGCAGAGTATGTCTGGATAGTCATGAACTGATATGATTCTTTAGTTTCAAAACAAGCACTGCCTATATCAGAATATTTGTCCTCTAATATCATTAGCTGACAGTACAGAGGGCTGCTCACATTATCATCCATTTTGTCTATCCTCTGGTCTCCTTGGAGACCACAGAATGAAAAGGTCACAAATTGGTGTGATTTATTTTTGCTATATTGCTTTAATTTCATAAATTTTAACCTCAATCAGCCTGGATTAAATAGTTGAGCCATCTCAGAGGACTTAATCTGTCACCATTGGATGTCCACTCATTCATTCATAATGCCCTGAAAGAGACCTTTATCAATGATGAAATATTGGTGCCCGTGAAGGTCCTTTGCTAAAGAATCTGGAGGAAAATAATTTAGTCTCAATCTCCCAACTATGCATTTAAGGTACAAGAATAATTGTTGGTGATTCAATAAATATAGAACTTGGTAAAATACGGACTGATATCCTAAGTGGAAGGCTTAAAGGCTTTACACAGTAGTGTTGTTTCAAGTGTCTTCATGTAGTTTGGAAAGGAATAATGGTGCCTGCTAAAATTTATTGGACACGGTTTAACCACCATGTGGTGCCCGGCACGCCCAGTGGCATAAGTGGTACGGTAGCACAGTGGTTAGCACTATTGCTTCACAGCGCCAGGGTCCCAGGTTCGATTCCCGGCTTGGGTCACTGTCTGCGCGCTCTCCATGTGTCTGCATGGGTTTCCTCCGGGTGCTCCGGTTTCCTCCCACAAGATGTGCTGTTAGGTAATTTGGACATTCTGAATTCTCCCTCCATGTACCCGAACAGGCGCCGGAATATGGCGACTAGGGGCTTTTCACAGTAACTTCATTGCAGTGTTATGTAAGCCTACTTGTGACGATAAAGATTATTATTATTATTATGTACCCTTGCATGCACCAATGCATCAAGGAGTGCCCTTTGGAAGGGGTTCCACTCCCTGAATGTTCACATTGTGTGCTACCACATCCTTCGCATCATGCACGTGTGTGCCCGCTACCCTGGGAGTGTGCATAACAGCTACACTCGGAGATCCTGGGCGGTCCTAGGATGATGGATTGGCTCTTGGGGGACAAGGGATACCTGCTGATGTACTGGCTGTGTCGCCGGGGCGGAGGCCTGAGATCGAGGCAGAGACCTTTCATAATAAAGCCCATATTGCCACCCGTGCTGTCCTTGAATGGTGCATTGGACTACTGAAAATGAGGTTCTGTGCCTGGTCTGCATTAGTGGTGCCCTGCGGTACACCCCCCCAGAAGGTCTCCCTTTTGTGATGGTCTGCTGTGCCCGCCACAAACTGTCACGGCAGCGAGGAGACAGACTTGATGAGGGACATGCAGCCTTGTCGTCTGAGGAGAAGGAGGAGGCAGACCAGAAGGGGCTGGAGGATGAGCTTGAGAAGGAACGTCAGCAAGAGACTGGCCTGGAGGATCAAGGAGGCCCTCATCATCTCCAGATTCCCACAGGATGAGGCTGTGTCCAATAGTTCAACCCCCCTCCATTTCCCTCCCTCCCTCCAATCCCACTTCCCCCTCTCCCTCCCCATTTTCCTCCTTCCCCCATTTTCCTCCTTTGCCACCTCCCCCCAATCCCCGCCCCGCCATCTCATCGCACGCCTCCCCGGACACCCTGTTCTATTCACCAAAAATCTGTGTGTAACATCACTTCAGGGTGATGGGCCTGTGTTGGCATTGTCAGCGGGGTCAATATACAAGGCAAAAGAGTGATGATCACTCACTGTGAGGAAAGCTCTGGTGCTCCTCAGTTTCTGCAAAAGTCTGACTCCTGTCTTTCTGCTGACAGCACGCTCACACCCATCCACTGAGCGGGGTTGGCATTGGGGGCTTTTGATCCTGGACCACTGTGCCTGCGGGGGAGGGGGGGGGGGGATGCAGGGTGGGGGTGGTGAAGGGGGAGTGGAGGGCAACAGGAGGCGAGGATGCAGGCAGGCCCACTGTGAAGATTAATGTGTCAGAGGCTTTACATATATCAGGTGCAACATGTTTTAATAGTGAACATTTTGCATTTCCAGTTCCATTAGCTACAGATAGTGAACCCCTCAGTGCCCACTCACTGCTCCTCACTCTTCTTGATCTTTTTTGGTCTAGTGTTACATCTAGGTGTGTCCCCAGGATGCACTTCAGAGGTGGAGGCAACCTGCTACTTTCTGTGCCCTGTGGCCTTCTGTGTCCTCAGCGGACGTCATCTGAAGGGCCTCGGGCTGGAAGGCTCCAGCCGACTTACCGCTGCCACAGGCACACCGTGCACCCTGTTCTGCCCGCTGACCTTGAGATGCACCGATGTCAGGAGGGGGGATTCAGAAGAACTGGAGACCGCTGTCGTATCCTTGGTGGTAGGTCCGGGTTAGCCCCCAGCACTTCCTCCTCCTCCCTGGCAGTGCCTGTAGGGCCCTGGGGGATTCCATGGGATGGAGGGGCAGCTGAAGTGAGCACTAGAGCTCTAATGTCCACAACATTATGAGGAGCAGAGTCAATTACTAGGGGATATAGGTTTAAGGTGCGAGAAGCAAAGTTCAGAGGAGATGTGCGAGGGAAGTTTTTTTACACAGGGGGTAGTGAGGGCCTGGAACTTGCTACTGGAGGAGGTGGTGGAAACAGGTGTAACAGTGACGTTTAAGGGGCGTCATGACAAATACATGAATAGGATGGGAATAGAGGGATACGGACTCTGGAGGTGCAGACGGCTTTAGGTTATACGGGCAGCATTGTTCTCAAAGATTTGGAGGGGCGAAAGGCCTGTTCCTGTGCTGTACTTTCCTTTGTTCTTTTTTGTTCTTTGGATAGTGGTCCACATTGACAAACGCTGCTACTGCTTCCCAGAAGGCATTGCTGACCCTGCTGCTGGTCCTCAAACCCCCTCGGGGGAACAGTGCGCCCCGCTACTCATTCATAGCGTCGAGAAATCTTGTGAGCTCGGGATCCCCAAAGCGATGAGCTGATGTGTTGTTTGTGTGTTGACTGGGAGCGTGTGGTGAGGGAGTGTTTAAAAGCAGCTCCCCCTTGTTAGCAGCAAGAGGCTGAGGTGTGAGACCGGAGAATCAGATGGCCAGACAGTGAGTCATGGTGAGAAGTCCATGGGAGCTCAACGTGCAGTTGAATACGTGTCGCAATCTCGCCAACATGGCCATCGAGAAACGCCATCAGAGGTGCCAAAAATTATTTCGAAATATTTCTGTTGAATTGCAATCGTTATTACTCCAACCAATTGTGCTTGGACAATTTTGTACTCTCTTTTGTTTCTAATGCCCCATTTATGTTGCTGAAGTGGCACTGTCCAAAATAAGTAAATAACTCGCCTTGGACAAATCTATTCGACAATAGTGATTTTGTTCTTGTTGCTGGTTAAAGCCCAGATAAATAGTCCCTGTTATGAGTATTACTGGACTGGGATATCTAATAAACTAAATGCATTAGCTAAATTGTCACGTAAACTGGAACATTGCAGGATACAGATCCTGTCTTCACACGAACTGAGTGTGTGTCAATGAAGTCCTTGGGTTCAAGGTTGACTCAGAATGGCACAAATGGAGGTGAAAGTTCAAAACCAGGTCAACCCTTGGGACAGAGTTGGTGATCCACGAAGAGAAAATGCTGGAAATAGTTGGACAGTCAGCACTTGAGTAGAAAACATGTGAGTTAATGTTTTGGGTGTAGGCTTTTGGTCAGATAGAAGTGATGGCACGTGTGGGTCGCACTATAGTGCACATGTTACTTGCAGAGTAATCGAAAGCCCTCAAGTGATGATCAGGAGATATAAGTTCAAATCAAACCACAGCAGTGAGGGAATTTAAATTCAGTTAAATAAATCAATACATCTTTTGGCCCATATGTGACTCTCGACTCATATTAATGTGATTATTGGTTAACTGCCCTCTGAAATATTGCCATGGTGTCTGATGCACTCACTCTCACCTCACCTCTTTTTAAAAATTATATGTCATAATATACACCAGTATATCATGGTGCAGACACACACTGATGGACACACACAAGGACCAATCAATATGTACAAACACCACAGCCAATCAGCAGTTAGAATACACATACCATAAAGGCAGAGGGCACCACGGTTCCCGCTCATTCTGGGTGCTGCCTCTCAGTGTAACAAGAACTCATCCAGCCCAGCACAGACTTACAACACGTGCTGAGAGAATCAACTGGTTCGGACAAGGCTTAGGTCTCTAAGTTAGCATCATTTAGACCCACAGTCATCGTGTGTTAGTTAGAAGTAGTTAATAAACTTGAGTTGAACCTTCATCAGTGTTGGAAGTGTCTGTTCATCTCTCAAGTCTACACTAGCCAACACTTCATGATACCAGGAGTTGAGGGATGCTCGCACTTCTGAGACCTACCTTTCAGTGATCTGCCTTCCACCAGTCTCGTGCCATCCTACAGAATGGACTCCGTTCGCCCGCCGCCGCCTCTCCGCATTGCAGGGAATCTGGGCTCGAACTGGAAACTTTTCAAACAGCGCTTCCAGCTGTACCTCAAAGCCAGGGACCTGGCAGCTGCCTCGGACGCACGGAAGATTGCTCTCTTCCTCTTCACAGCCAGTGACCATGCTCTGCACATTTACAACTCACTCACCTTCGATGAGGGGGAGGACAAATCGAAGTTCAAGACCATAATTCTGAAGTTCGACAGCCACTGCTCGGTCGAGGTCAATGAGATCTTTGAGAGATACATGTTTCAGCAGCAAATTCAGGGTAAGGACGAGCCTTTCCAGTCCTTCATTACCCACCTCCGCGTCCTTGCGCAGTCCTGCAACTACGGATCCACCTCTGACTCCATGTTCTGTGACCAGATTATTTTTGTGTTCAATCTGAGCCCCTGCGCCAGCAGCTACTAAAAGTAAAGCAGCTCACTCTCTCCATGGCCATTGAGACCTGTGTACTTCATGAACATCCATCCACGCGACAAGGTTCATACCCACCTCCCGGATGGTGGCTGGTCTGCACCTGCTGTCGTTCTAAGGCAGGTGGTCCCCCGCTCCTTCCTGGTCCGCTTACCGGATGGATCCATTCGGCACCGCAACAGGCGTGCTCTTCGCCTGGTTCCAGGCTCGTCACGGGATCCTCCGACCAACTCTTCTACTGATCCGGCCATGGACTGTGTGGCGCTTCTGGTCACTGCCTGCCCCCGACAGTGCTGCAGCCCTCCCGGCTCCTGATGCACCAGCAATTGCCCCACTCCTGAGGCAGTCAACCAGAGTTTGTCGCCCACCTCAGAAACTGAACTTATAAACTCTGTACACATGTGGACTCTCTGAAATGTTCTTTTTCCTATCTCCTTTATTGTTGCATTTGTTATCAGTGATTTGTAAATAGATTCGTTGGTTGTTCCAGTTCATGGTAGTCATCTGCACCAGGCACCTTCCTCTGTAAATAGTCTTGTTCCCTGTATATAGCTTTGTACATATGTCTTCGCACCTCACACGTAGCTAGGTACATTCTCCACACACCCACACTATTTATTATCACATGCCTATATCAACATTTTTTTTATAAAAGGGGGGAGGTCATAATAGACACCAGTATATTATGGTGCAGACACACACTGATGGAAACACACAGGGACCAATCAACATGTACAAACACTGCAGCCAATCATCAGTTAGAATACACACACTATAAAGGCAGAGGGCACCATGGTTCCCGCTCATTCTGGGTGCTGCCTCTCAGTGTAACAAGAACTCATCCAGCCCAGCACAGACTTACAACACGTGCTGAGAGAATCAACTGGTTCGGACAAGGCTTAGGTCTCTAAGTTAGCATCATTTAGACCCACAGTCATCGTGTGTTAGTTAGTTAGAAGTAGTTAATAAAATTGAGTTGAACCTTCATCAGTGTTGGAAGTGTCTGTTCATCTCTCAAGTCTACACTAGCCAGCACTTCATTATAGACCCAGGCTGTAACTAGATCTGCAGCCAAGTGGGCCTGGCAGATCCCAAAGTGTGCACTAGTGGGCAACCTGGGGCATTGGCTGAACGGAATGATTCTGTGAGTATGACCATTTCAGATTTTCAAGATAATGTGCCACGTGAAAAGTTGCTGATCAAGATAAGGGGCTGGATTCTTTGGTTCCCCAGCTGCATGTTTATTAACAACACCCCGAGCGGGATTCTCTGATCCTGGGGTTAAGTGTTGACGCTTTCGTAAACGGCGCAGCATTTCACGCCGGCGTCATCTGGCCCCTAGGATCAGCGATCCTGCGCCACACAGGAGGCCAGTCAGCACTGGCGCCGCGGATCCGCGCATGTACGCCATGGCCGACGCAGGTCCACGCATGCGCGTGGGTTGCCATCTCTGCGCTGGCCCCGTGCAACATGCTGGAGACCAACACGGGCCCGTCGCAGAGG
The DNA here is from genome assembly GCF_902713615.1 of Scyliorhinus canicula. NCBI lineage: Eukaryota > Metazoa > Chordata > Chondrichthyes > Carcharhiniformes > Scyliorhinidae > Scyliorhinus > Scyliorhinus canicula. The sequence continues at coordinate 40,291,906 of NC_052153.1, forward strand.
AACATAGGCTCCCACCGGGATAAGCCCGCCCAACGATTGGTCGGCCGCGATCGCGGGCCAGCCCAACGTGGAGGCCCCCCCCCCCCCCCCCAGGGTCGGATCACCCCTCCCCCCCACCAGACCACGCCTCGCAGCATGAACGCAGAGGTCCCGCCGTGTAGGGCCGCATGAGAATGACGGGGACTCGGCCCATCGCGCGGAGAGAATCGCTGGGGGGAGTAGCATTAACTGCCGGAAAATTCCGGCCAAGGACTGAAGTGTTAGGGTAATATAGAGGGATGGATTCTAGCTTGTAATAGAAACACTGGAAACTAACATGGGACCGACACGGAACGGTGACACATTGGTTAGCACTGCGCCAGGGACCAGTGTTCAATTCCAGGTTTGGGTGAATGTGTGGAATTTTCACGTTCTCCTCATGTCTGGGTGGTTTCCTCTTGGTGCTCCAGTTCCCTCCCACAGTCTAAAGATAGAACATAGAACATAGAACGATACAGCGCAGTACAGCCCTCGGCCCTCGATGTTGCACCGACATGGAAAAAAAACTAAAGGCCATCTAACCTACACTATGCCCTTATCATCCATATGCTTATCCAATAAATTTTTAAATGCCCTCAATGTTGGCGAGTTCACTACTGTTGCAGGTAGGGCATTCCACGGCCTCACCACTCTTTGCGTAAAAAACCCACCTCTGACCTCTGTCCTATATCTATTACCCCTCAATTTAAGGCTATGTCCCCTCGTGCTAGCCACCTCCATCCGCGGGAGAAGGCTCTCGCTGTCCACCCTATCTAACCCTCTGATCGTTTTGTATGCCTCTATTAAGTCACCTCTTAACCTTCTTCTCTCTAACGAAAACAACCTCAAGTCCATCAGCCTTTCCTCATAAGATTTTCCCTCCATACCAGGCAACATCCTGGTAAATCTCCTCTGCACCCGTTCCAAAGCTTCCACGTCCTTCCTATAATGAGGCGACCAGAACTGTACGCAATACTCCAAATGCGGCCGTACTAGAGTTTTGTACAACTGCAACATGACCTCATGGCTCCGGAACTCAATCCCTCTACCAATAAAGGCCAACACACCATAGGCCTTCTTCACAACCCTATCAACCTGGGTGGCAACTTTCAGGGATCTATGTACATGGACACCGAGATCCCTCTGCTCATCCACACTACCAAGAATTTTACCATTAGCCAAATATTCCGCATTCCTGTTATTCTTTCCAAAGTGAATCACCTCACACTTCTCCACATTAAACTCCATTTGCCACCTCTCAGCCCAGCTCTGCAGCTTATCTATGTCCCTCTGTAACCTGCAACATCCTTCCGCACTGTCTACAACTCCACCGACTTTAGTGTCGTCTGCAAATTTACTCACCCATCCTTCTGCGCCCTCCTCTAGGTCATTTATAAAAATGACAAACAGCAACGGCCCCAGAACAGATCCTTGTGGTACGCCACTCGTAACTGAACTCCATTCTGAACATTTCCCATCAACTACCACTCTCTGTCTTCTTTCAACTAGCCAATTTCTGATCCACATCTCTAAATCACCCTCAATCCCCAGCCTCCGTATTTTCTGCAATAGCCGACCGTGGGGAACCTTATCAAATGCTTTACTGAAATCCATATACACCACATCAACTGCTCTACCCTCGTCTACCTGTTCAGTCACCTTCTCAAAGAACTCGATAAGGTTTGTGAGGCATGACCTACCCTTCACAAAACCATGCTGACTATCCCTAATCATATTATTCCTATCTAGATGATTATAAATCGTATCTTTTATAATCCTCTCCAAGACCTTACCCACCACAGACGTTAGGCTCACCGGCCTATAGTTACCGGGGTTATCTCTACTCCCCTTCTTGAACAAAGGGACCACATTTGCTATCCTCCAGTCCTCTGGCACTATTCCTGTAGCCAATGATGACCTAAAAATCAAAGCCAAAGGCTCAGCAATCTCTTCCCTGGCTTCCCAGAGAATCCTAGGATAAATCCCATCTGGCCCCGGGGACTTATCTATTTTCACCTTGTCCAGAATTGCCAACACTTCTTCCCTACGCACCTCAGTGCCATCTATTCTAATAGCCTGGGTCTCAGCATTCTCCTCCACAATATTATCTTTTTCTTGAGTGAATACTGACGAAAAGTATTCATTTAGTATCTCGCTTATCTCCTCAGCCTCCACACACAACTTCCCACCACTGTCCTTGACTGGCCCTACTCTTACCCTAGTCATTCTTTTATTCCTGACATACCTATAGAAAGCTTTTGGGTTTTCCTTGATCCTACCTGCCAAAGACTTCTCATGTCCCCTCCTTGCTCGTCTCAGCTCTCTCTTTAGATCCTTCCTCGCTTCCTTGTAACTATCAAGCGCCCCAACTGAAACCTCATGCCTCATCTTCACATAGGCCTCCTTCTTCCTCTTAACAAGAGATTCCACTTCTTTGGTAAACCACGGTTCCCTCGCTCGACCCCTTCCTCCCTGCCTGACTGGTACGTACTTATCAAGAACATGCAATAGCTGTTCCTTGAACAAGCTCCACATATCCAGTGTGCCCAACACTTGCAGCCTACTTCTCCAACCAACACATCCTAAGTCATGTCTAATGGCATCATAATTGCCCTTCCCCCAGCTATAACTCTTGCCCTGCGGGGTATACTTATCCCTTTCCATCACTAACGTAAAGGTCACCGAATTGTGGTCACTGTTTCCAAAGTGCTCACCTACCTCCAGATCTAACACCTGGCCTGGTTCATTACCCAAAACCAAATCCAATGTGGCCTCGCCTCTTGTTGGCCTGTCAACATATTGTGTCAGGAAACCCTCCTGCACACATTGTACAAAGAACGACCCATCTAATGCACTCGAACTATATCTTTTCCAGTCAATATTTGGAAAGTTAAAGTCTCCCATAACAACTACCCTGTTACTTTCGCTCTTTTCCAGAATCATCTTCGCCATCCTTTCCTCTACATCCCTAGAACTATTAGGTGGCCTATAGAAAACTCCCAACAGGGTGACCTCTCCTTTCCTGTTTCTAACCTCAGCCCATACTACCTCAGAAGAAGAGTCCCCATCTAGCATCCTTTCCGCCACCGTAATACTGTCCTTGACTAGCAGCGCCACACCTCCCCCTCTTTTGCCCCCTTCTCTGAGCTTACTAAAACACCTAAACCCCGGAACCTGCAACAACCATTCCTGTCCCTGCTCTATCCATGTCTCTGAAATGGCCACAACGTCGAAGTCCCAGGTACCAACCCATGCTGCCAGTTCCCTTACCTTATTTTGTATACTCCTGGCATTGAAGTAGACACACTTCAAACCACCTACCTGAACACTGGCACCCTCCTGCGAAGTCAAATCTGTGCTCCTGACCTCTCTACTCACAATCTCCCGTACCCCAAAACTACAATCCAGGTTCCCATGCCCCTGTGCAGGTTCGGTGGATTAGTCATGATCAATGCGTGGGTTTACGAGGATAGGGTGAGGGAGTGGGCCCAGGTAGAGTTCTCTTTCAGAGGGTCGTTGCAGATTTGATGGGCCAAATGGCCTTTCTGCACTCGAGGGATTTGATGAAATGGCCAAGCAAGTTCAGTTATATCAAACTGATGTGAAAAAGTCAAAGAAGAATAAAATCAGATGGATTACCAAACAATAACTCAGGCACCAGGTACAACAAAGGCAGCCCAACCCATCTGCCCTTTCTTAATATCTGAGGATTTGTGCTGAAATTGGAATGCTGTACGCCCACAGATGAGTCAAGCAAAAACCTGAAAGAAGAAATAAGGGCAAGAGTAGGCCATTCAGCCCCTGTAGACTAGCCTGCATTTAATAAAATCATGGTTGATCATTGACGTGGGGCAGCACGGTAGCATGGTGGTTAGCATAAATGCTCCACAGCTCCAGGGTCCCAGGTTCGATTCCCGGCTGGGTCACTGTCTGCGGAGTCTGCACGTCCTCCCCGTGTCTGCGTGGGTTTCCTCCGGGTGCTCCGGTTTCCTCCCACAGTCCAAAGATGTGCGGGTTAGGTGGATTGGCTATGCTAAATTGCCCTTAGTGCCCTAAAAAATAAGGTTAATGGGGGGAGTTGTTGGGTTACTGGTATAGGGTGGATACGTTGACTTGAGTAGGGTGATCATTGCTCGGCACAACATCGAGGGCCGAAGGGCCTGTTCTGTGCTGTACTGTTCTGTGTTCTAACTCCATTTCCCAACCGATACCCACGATCTATCAGGGTAGTAACTTCGGCCCAACCATCTTCAGCTACTTCATTAATGACTTTCCTTCCATCATAAGGTCAGAAGTGGGGATGTTCATTGATGACTGCACAATGTTCAGCTCCATTTACAGCTCCTCAGATAATGAAGCAGTCCATGCCCAAAAGCATCAAGACCTGGACAATATCCTGGCTTGGGCTGACAAGTGGCAAGTTACATTCATGCCACAAAAGCACTAGGCACTGACTATCTCCAACCGGAGAGAATTTAACCATTGCCCCTTGACATTCAATTCATAGAATTTACAGTGCAGAAGGAGGCCATTCGGCCCATCGAGTCTGCACCGGCTCTTTGAAAGAGCACCCTACCCAATCCCACACCTCCACCCTATCCCCATAACCCAGTAACCCGACCCAACACTAAGGGCAATTTTTTAGCATGACCAATCCACCTAACCTGCACATCTTTGGACTGTGGGAGGAAACCGGAGCACCCGGAGGAAACCCACGCACACATGGGGAGAACGTGCAGACTCCGCACAGACAGTGAACCAAGCCGGGAATTGAACCTGGGACCGTGGAGCAATTGTGCTGACCTCCATGCTACCGTGCTGCCCTCAAAAGAATATTGTTATGTTATTTGTTATTATGTTACCATTGCTGAGTCCCCCACTATCAACATCCTGGGGTCGCCATTGACCAGAAACTGAACTGGATTAGCCGTATACATTCTCTGGCTACTGGAGCAGGTCCGAGGCTATGAGTCACGCGATGAGTAACTCACCTCCTGACTTCCCAAAGCCTATCCAGCATCGACAAGGAGCAAGTTAGGCTTGTGATGGAACACTCTCCACTTGCCTTGGTGAGCGCAGCTCCAACAACACTCAAGAAACTCAACACCATCTTGGATAAAGCAGCCTGTTTGATTGATACCCCAACCACAAACGTTCACTCCCGCCACCACTGATGCACCATGGAAGCGATGCGTGCCATCAATAAGATGTATTGCAGGAACTCCCCAAGGCTCCTTAGGCAACACCTTCTGAACCCACAACCACTATTATCTAGAAGGACAAGGGCAGCAAGTATCTGAGACCCCACCACCAGTAGGTTCCCCTCCAAGCCATCTACCATCCTGACTTGGAAATATATTCACCTGAGGAAGGAGCAGTGAATGATCAGAGGGTTAGATAGGGTGGACAGCGAGAGCCTTCTCCCGCGGATGGAGGTGGCTAGCACGAGGGGACATAGCCTTAAATTGAGGGGTAATAGATATAAGACAGAGGTCAGAGGTGGGTTTTTTACACAAAGAGTGGTGAGGCCGTGGAATGCCCTACCTGCAACAGTAGTGAACTCGCCAACATTGAGGGCATTTAAAAATTTATTGGATAAGCATATGGATGATAAGGGCATAGTGTAGGTTAGATGGCCTTTAGTTTTTTTTCCATGTCGGTGCAACATCGAGGGCCGAAGGGCCTGTACTGCGCTGTATCGTTCTATGTTCTATGCCCCGAAAGCCAGTGATTCAAAACAAACCTGTTGGACTTTAACCTGGTGTTGTAAGACTTCTGACTGGAAATATATTGCCGTTCCTTTACTGTCACTGAATCAAAATCCTGGATCTTCCTCCCCAACAGCATCATGGGTGTACATGCACCACAGCGACCCCAGTGGTTTAAGAAGGCAACTCACCACCACCTTCTCAAGGGCAATTGGGGATGCTAGCCTAGCCAGAGATTTCCACATCCCGCAAATGAATTTTTAAAAATTCCTCTTAGTCCAAAACTCTATTGATCTCAGTCTTGAATATATTTCAAGACTGAGCATCTACAGATCTTGGCTCAGAGAATTCCAAAGGTATGCAACCTTCTGAGTAAATACGTTTCTCTTTATGTTAATCTAAAATTGCTGTCCCCTTATTTTGTAAGAAGTCTTACAACACCAGGTTAAAGTCCAACAGGTTTGTTTCAAACACGAGCTTTCGGAGCACGGCTCCTTCTTCACCTGAAGAAGGAGCCGTGCTCCGAAAGCTCGTGTTTGAAACAAACCTGTTGGACTTTAACCTGGTGTTGTAAGACTTCTTACTGTGCTCACCCCAGTCCAACGCCGGCATCTCCACATCATGGCTACCCTTATTTTGTGACAATGAACTTTAGTTCTAGACTGCTAAACATGGAGAAATAACCTCTCATCATCTGTGCTGCCTAGTCCTCTTATGTACTTCAATGAGATCTCCTTCCATCCTATTTAACACTGGAGACTATATGCCCATTCTACTCGATCTCTCCTCATACGGTAACCCTCTCATCCCAGGACTCAATCCTGTGAACTATCTTTGGCCTCTCTCTAAGACCATTATATTCTTCTTCAGATGTGGAGACCAAAGCTTTGCACAGTACTCCAGATGTGGCATCAGCAAAACACTAGACAATTTCAATAAGACTTCACTGTTCTTGTATTCCAATCCTCCAGGAGGAGGAAGGGGAGAAGGATTCTCAGTCAGAGGCCATGGCCGACTTCTCCGAGCCTCCGCACCATAATCGCACCTGGCGTGGGGGCGGAGAATGGGGCGTTAGTCCCACAACGCCTTCCCACGATTCCCCAGCAACCGGAGAATCGCCACCAGTCGCCTGGCCAGGAGCCATTGAAAGAGGCCCCCGCGGCAATTCTCCATGGACAACCAGCTGAGTTCCCGCCAGTGTGGTTCACGTATGGTTCCACCCAGCGGGAGCTCGGAGTCACGGCTGAGGTCGCTGTCCTGGTGGGGGGGGCGACGGATCACCACCGGGGGGGGGGGGCCTCCACGATGGCCAGGCCCTCGATCAGGGCCACCGATCGGTGGGCACACGCGATCTGGGGGGGGGGCTACTTCTTTATTGCCGGCCCGCTGTGTGGGTCCGCCATGGAGCACGGGGCCGGCGCCGCAGGCATCCGCTGTGCGCAGGCGTGGATCGGCGGCCTGTGCAGGGCCCCGTATCGGCAACCGGAGGCTGCGTGGAGCGCTCCTGGGCCCTGCTAGCCCCCTTAAAAATGGAGAATCACCCTGGACCTTCTAGAAATAAGTCCGGAGTGATTCGTGCCCGTTTTCCCGCAGGCGTGGGGGCATAGCCCCATTATTGGAGAATCCCGTCCACGGTGTTTTTCTAAGGAGGTGTGAACTGAAATTTGTCACCTGGTGCAGCCAGCACTGCAGCCTCAGAGCACCTAGAGGATGGCATTGCAGGGGGCTGGGAAGGTCAATGTGGCCATGAACCTCTTTGCATTTGGCTCCTTCCAGATTGGAACAAGGAAATGTTGCAACATCAACCGGGCATCATCCATGTTGCATGACACTGAAATTTCAATAATCTAGTCTCTCTTGCCAAAAAGCAGAAAGAGAACATAAGAGTGTCAGAAATAGAAACAGGGGTAGCCAATAGAACCTGTCGAGACTTTTGCACTGTTCAGTATGATCATAGCTGGTCCCCTGCCTCAACTCCAGCCCCCAGAGAGGCTAGGCCCAACTTACCCTGCTTTGCATCACTGGTCAACTTTCTCATCCCACAGGCCTATCTAATGAACCTTTGTGGTATTATCTTCAAGGAAAGTACAGTATATCTTTTTTTAAACATGGAGCCCAAAACAATGTACAGTACTCCAGGGCCAGGTTTTAATTGCCCTGTCACGCGTGTCTCCACTGGGTGGAAGCGGTAGGCCATTTAAATTGCCTTTTACTTCAGCAGGTCTGCAATATCCTGCTGCGGGGAGGGTCCATAAACCCTGGCCCAGGTGTATTCTCCTCAAAGCCCCGGACTTGCAGCAAGAAATTTTTACTCTTCGAGTGAAGAGTAAAATGAAGGCCAACATAATATTTGTCGTGCATTTTGCTTTCTGTATCTGCAGGTTAACTTCCTGTGTTTCTATCGGAAGCTAAAAATCCATTCCTTGTGATTCTCCTTTCAGTGTACTTTAACCCCTAGCTTTGCGTTGTAACAAATTTGAACTCATTACAATTAATTGCTTCACCAAAATCATCAATTTGACTGTAAATAGTTAAGGCCCCAGCACTGATGCTTGCTGCAGCTCACTAGTACCAGTCCGCCAACAGTCCATGAGCCTTGCCTCTCTATTACCCTGAATCCATGAGCCAATAAGCTTGTGCAGCAATTTTCCATGTGGCACGTTATCAAACGGCTCTTGAAAATCTGAAATCAGATCTAATTACAGCCTGGGTCCATAATTTGATAAAAGGTGTGAGGTGAGAGTGACTGCCCTTGACATCAAGGCAATATTTGATGAGTGCGGCATCATGGCTAAAGGCAGGAGAATGGAATATAAAAGTTAGCAAAGCAATGGAGTGTGTTGCGGGAAAGTGTGGCAGTATTTGCGATATTGGAAGGATGCTTATTGTTATTCTTAACAGATGCTTGCTCTCGCTCTGATAAAGGAGAATCTTTCCTCCAACTGGCCTGCATCTTGCTCAGATAAAACATATCTATATTGGAGTGGCCCGGGCACCCCTGCTCTTCTGATTGGGATCCTAATCTTACCATGGTGAAATCCCTTCAAAACATGAGGACTGTCTCCAGTTCACCTTCAACCTTCTCCTCATCTTCATCTTCTTTCTCCTCGGAGCTGTACTGTTCCAGCCTTTCTTCCTCTTCACAGTTTACACCTGGAAGGCCACATGGCAAAAAGTATCACAGACTATCACAGTGTGCGAGACCCTTGAGGGAATGTACTGGAGCAACCCCCAACCATTCAACAAGCCTGAACTTGATCTTCTTGAGGTTGATGGCCTGTTCAGTGATGTCCCTTATGATCAGATAGTATCGATTGTCTCTCAGCCTCCATGACAAAAGTCACCAGTCATCCTTTCAAGTGATAAATCTCACCAGCGAACAGCCATCCATGGATTTCCGATGAATCCAGGAACAGCTGCCAGAGGATGAAGGCATCAGACCAGCTGGACATTTAAGGAGTGGAATCCTTGTTGACGAATCTCCCTGATTGGTGAGTTGGTGCCTTGTTGCCCTGTGAGCACAATCGATTATCTTCTGCAACAGAGGTCATCAGGAAAGACGGCAAATCCCCCTGTCCTTGGAGCTCAAATGCTATTATCCCCATGGAATGCAATATAATCCCCTCACTCTTGAGAAGAGCATTCAGTACCTTTTGTGATGTAATAATCTGCCATTGCCTCAGAGAAGTAAATGATGCCTGCTCCATTCCTTTGGAAGGAACCAATTGCAAAAAAGTGCAAGGCCTCTCTGACTTTACAACCATCGGGAGGTCATGGTGATTGCTCCTGTCAACCCTCGGATGACCCTTGGTGAGAGCACAAAGTGCAACAAACACTGCTTGGACAGGCCCAGCCTTCTGTGAACTTACACTCCAACATGTCCAGGTAACTTCTCCCTTGGCAGCAGACCTTATGCCTTTATTGCCTTCCTGCCCCTCGTTCCTCACCCCATACCCCTGGTGACACGTCTCTGCCTCTGCTTCTGCAGATGCTGTTCCTCATCGCCAGTTGACCTTAACTAAAGGCAGCTTAATTCCAATTCTTATTATGCCCTTCCATCATTTCAGTTGGAATCTACAGTCTTCCTTAACCTCCCTCTCATAAACCGGTGATGCCTGTAGGCAGAAGGATCCATGCATCAACCCCCTCAAAGCCACCCCCGTCCCAATATGCTTTTTCCAGAGAGAAGGGATATTAGAGATAATTCTTCTGACACTATACAACTATCTGCCTATGAATGAGGGTCCCCTCTGATCCAATTTTCTCTTAAATAGTGTCTCTTTCTGCCGTCCTGCCATTCTGACCTGTTCCCTGCTGTGTTAATGCCTCCTCCTCCCTTACGTAGTTTATTCCCTGCCTGTATCCTGTGCCTTACAAAGAAAATTCTAAACTGGCCTTTAATGAGCTAATAATAATTTCCTTAAGAGCTTTAACTAGCCTTATCGATTCCGGTGGGTTGCCTCTTCCTGCTCCCCTTGGAGCCTTTTAAGCTTTCAGCATGTCAGCTTCATGTTGCAAAAGCGTGTTTAAATATTTTCCTCCCTCCATTTTCACCCTCCCATTCAATACAAAATCCTGGCTATGAGTGCAGAATTCAAATCTGGACATATTGCGACATATCAATAAAATTGAAGATTATGCTGTAATTTCAACACGAGACGGGTCAACCCTGAGCTATAAAGGTCAACTTTACCCATCAGTTAAAGTTTGCAATTTGCATCTCCCAGGATGAGTGTCATTAGGGTGCTGCCTGCTGACATTCTGCTGTAATGAGAGTGTAAAGAGCAGCTGGAAAGGTGCAGTTTTCAGCACCAGGGTCAGGGCCAAGCGAGAGGCTGTGTGGCTGTCAGCAAGCAAGACTCTATTATCTGGCTAAACTGGGGCATTCATTATGTTCTATTGTGCTGTAATTTGGACCCAGTCAAGCTGTCTCTATCCTTTACCTCCACAATTCATAAGCCGTAAATCAGCTGAGCAATGGTCTGTCCCATATGGCCGAGTTACCCTAGGTGAGATGGAAGTATGAAGAAAATGAATGAGGCGTGAAAAGCAGGCTCTAGATGAATTTAAAGCAGACACCTCATTACTCAGTGCCAGGCCGTAGGCCTTATGGCACACTGCCCAGATGTGTGGGACTTTGCGAGACATTAGCTTGCTATTTGTTCTTATTCCAAGTATGTTACAGGCAGTGGACAAAAGTAATGGCCTGGTTGTTTACATGGCTTTTTTTTTTAAAGCAGGGAGCATTCTGATGTACAACAGAAAGTAGCTATAAAACTTTCAGACAGCAAGGCTGCACAGCAGTCTTTAGTACCTTAAAAAGAAAATGTGATTCACTGTCAGAAAATATGAGAATGCGAACTCAGTAAAACGTAGAAATCATCTTGCAGGTCAGGACTGACCATGGACTGACATCCACAATTAACAGACAGCAAAATGGCAAATGATTTAAATGTGTTGGACATAGCCATGTTGTGGCATACAGCTTGTACAACTCTTTGTGTTGCATCAGGGATAGAATTAAAATCAGGTAGGAATGGATTAATGCTGTAAAAAAAAAGGTGTATTTTTTATTGCTGTCTGAAATTACTTCAATATTTCAGGCCAGCACTAATAAACACACCATAAAGACTAACATCAGTTAAAAAGCACCTGTACATGCATTTTTGTGTTGTTGAAATATGGTATTAGTTAGTTAGTTGTCCAATTAGAAATACTGTTTGTCTTTTGAGATAAGCGCAGGCTCTGTAAACAGGAGCTCTGATATTACAATTTGTTAAGTTGGTGTTTTGAAATCAATATATATGCTTTGGTTGATTAACTGAAAATGAATCATTGCACCTTTGATATCCTCTCTGAGGTGTCTCATTTACTGCTTAATTAAAAGAATATTGCATCACTGGCACAAAGTTGTAATTTCACACAGGAAAGGGACTGGGTTGATTCACTTGTGACTTATTTCTGATTAGTTATGCAGCTCTTCTCACACGCAAAATATGTTGTAGAATAATTTGTAGCTCCATATAAAATCTTTTATGACCACTGTATTTATTTACTGCTCTAAGAGTCTCCTTTTTTTCTGAAGCAAGTATTCAGTTTGTCACCATTATAACCATGTCAGATGTGCAACCGAATCCAGAGACATTCAGAGTCTTCTGACATTTGTAGGACAACTTTTCTTTTCATAGATGTGTACAGCACAGAAAGAGGCTATTCAGCCCATCATCTCCACACCAGTCAGCAAAGATGGCAACACGATAGCACAAGTGGATAGCACTGTGGCTTCACAGCGCCAGGGTACCAGGTTCGATTTCCCACTGGGACACTGTGCGGAGTCTGCACGTTCTCCCTGTGTCTGCGTGGGTTCCCTCCGGGTGCTCCGGTTTCCTCCCTCAGTCCAAAGACGTGCAGGTTAGGTGGATTGGCCATGCTAAATTACACTTAGTATCCAAAAAAAGGTTAGGAGGGGTTATTGGGTTACGGGGATAGGGTGGAAGTGAGGGCTTAAGTGGGTCGGTGCAGACTCGATGGGCTGAATGGCCTCCTTCTGCTCTATATATTCTATATCTATATCTATATCTAAGATATGACTGCACTAATCCCAATTTCTAGCGCTTGGTCTTAGACCTGGTAGTTACGGCAGCACAAGTGAATATCTAACTATTTCTTAAATGTTACGAGAGTTCCAGAATCAACTATCCTTTCAGGCAGTGACTTCCAGACACCCACCACCGTCTGGGTGCAAAAGCTTCTCCTCAACTCCCCTCTTAGCCTTCTACCTCTTACCTTAAATCAATGGTCCATGGTTATTGACCCCTCTACTAACGGAGGGGTCTTCCTATCCACCCTATCTATGCCCCTCATAATCTTACACACCTCTATCAGGTCCCTGCTCAACCTTCACTGCTCCAAACTTGGCTTTGTGATGGATGTGACAGAAGGTTACCCGGCCTGAAATATGCTAAAAATAAATCGGTGAAGGCTGTATATGACTTCTGTTCTGGTGTACATAGCCCTGATTTTTATCTATCTATTTATTTATTTGTTGGGAAAAATATTGGCCGGAACATTCCGACAGTGCATGGAAAATCCCGCCCATTGTATTGTCATTTCCTGCAAGGAAGTAGAAATGAACACAATAACATTGCAAGGAAAGAAAGACAGAACATGGATTGTGATTCCAGTTGTGGTTTCTATAATGTACCATGTTTCTCTGCCCTTTCAGACAGGTCAAGGAAAACTACAGGAGTGTCACAATACCTCACTGCACTCTTTGAAGAAACTACAAATCAAGTAGTCCAGACACTGAAACCAACAAATCTATTGATTCAAAGAGCTCCATGTGATGTTTAAATCACAATGTAATTCCCACAACAACTTTTTTTTAATTCATAGGATGTGGGCATCAGCTGGGCCAGCATTTATCGCCCATTTATAAATTACCCTTGAATTGATCTGGAGTCACATGTCGGCCAGACGAGGTAAGAATGGCAGATTTCCTTCCCGAAAGGGCATTAGTGTATCAGATGCGTTTTTGAAACAATGGTTTTGTAGTCATCATTAGAATTTTAATTCCAGATTTTAATTGAATGCAAATTTCACCACCTGGCATGATTTGATTCAAAGCCAAGTCCCCAAAGGATTACCCGTGGCCCCTGGATTACTTGTCCAGTGTTAATACCACTCTACCATTGCCTTCCTGCATTAATAAGACCTGAAAAGTAGTAAAAAAGAATCCCAATACCTCACAAAGTTTGACATTGAGTCGCATAAAGGGTTATTATTGAATGGGTGACCAAATGTTTGATCCATGAAGTAGGTTTTATGGAGTAACTTAAAAGGGAGCATGGTGGAGGCAGAGAGATTTATGAAGAGCATTGCAAAGCTTCGGGACTAGGTAGCTGAAGGCTCAGCCTTAAATGGTGCAGCAATGGAAATCAGCAATGAAAAAGAGACCAAAAGTGAGGGAGCACAATATCTTATATCATAGAATAGAATATACAGTGCAGAAGGAGGCCATTCGACCCATTGAGTCTGCACCGGCTCTTGGAAAGAGCACCCTATCCAAGGTCAACACCTCCACCCTATCCCCATAACCCAGTAACCCCACCCAACACGAAGGGCAATTTTGGACACTAAGGGCAATTTATCATGGCCAATCCACCTAACCTGCACATCTTTGGACTGTGGGAGGAAACCGGAGCACCCGGAGGAAACCCACGCACACGCGGGGAGGATGTGCAGACTCCACACAGACAGTGACCCAAGCCGGGAATCGAACCTGGGACACTTGAGCTGTGAAGCAACTGTGCTATCCAAATCCTAATCCCCAATAATGGTGCTAATGACTATCCCAACCAGATTGTTTCAACAAGGGAGCCTTGTTTAGCAACTTGAAACTAATGCCACATGACCGAGACTGGGGCTGCCTGAACAACTGAACTACATGATTTTTGGATCTTGCAGTCAGTTACAGACACTCCAGACAAATGGCTTGCACTGTCAACCATCTTGACCATCAAGCTGGTGGTAGCAGCACGAACCCTGGGCCTCATCAAATCTGCAAAATACTGAAACCTTGGATCTCATGCTTCCAAGCCTAGCCCTTCTCCCATCATGGAAGTATCGCTTCGGAAAAGAAGATGTCCCTGCAACAGTCAACCTCCCCACGAAAGAAACATTCCATTAGACTTCTGATTCTACACTCTGGACACATGCAAAGCCGATACTTGTATTTTGTTATGGTTGTGTCCTGAACCCTCTTCCTTTTTCCTTATTCCCCGTTTATTGTGTGAGTGCAAAATGGGTGGACGTTACAAAACCTCTCTCACGTTTTTATGTGTGTGTAAAAATAAACCAGCCCTTTTTATTTGATCTTACCTCGGGTTTGCAATACCAATTATTCATAGACGATTTAAGCTTCCAAATTTAAGGGTTGGCGAAAATATTTTACCATTTATAAAGGGAGAAATCAGAATAAAAACACCTTTCTGTTTATGATTGAGTAGTGAGAGGAGAAATCAGGAAACTTTTAAGTAATCCCCTTCCTGTCGATAACAAGACCAAGAGCCAATGTGGGTCCACAAGCACACGGTGATGGGTGAATGGGACTTGGTGCACGTTAGAAAACAGGCAGTAGAATTTTGAATATTTTTTTAAGAGGTTGGAATATGCGAGGCTGATCAGGAGTAATGGACCAAATGTAATGGCTTGTAATACAAGTAATTGTATTACAAATACAATTTACAAAATACAAAATACAAATTACAAATATTGTAATACAATACAAGTAATGGCTTGTAATGGACCAAACCTAAGGGAGCAAAAGGATGATGTATGAAACACAACAGTTTGTTCGTGGTCTAATGTATAGGTATTTGCACAAAAACATCATCAGGTACATTTAATATACTTCCATCATATTTCTGAATGTTCTGTGGGTATTTCAATCCCTTTACTGACATTGTTCCATAATCTCTCAGATTGGAAAGAAGGAAATCTGTGCACACGCAGTCACATCATAATCTGGTCTACGCTCCAGGTTAGCTTGCTGCAGTCTCAGTGGCAAGGGGTTTTGTGTAGCAGTCTTTAAAGTTAAGTTCTGGTGAAATCTTTAAAGGATATCTAAGTTCTTCGCCCTGAAAATGATGGCTTGTGCCTTTGCCACTCAATTCTGGATTGGGGAAAAGTGGGAAATGATATTAATAAAGGAGTAACCTGCTTCAAATTACTTACCAACCTGGTGTAAAGCAAAAAATTATTTCCATATACCTCTTTATTATTGCTGGCAAGAACAAACTGGTAGATTGAGGTTCTCATTAAACAAATTCATGTAATACCAGCTTAAAAATTAGAACATAGAACATACAGTGCAGAAGGAGGCCATTCGGCCCATCGAGTCTGCACCGATCCACTTAAGCCCTTACTTCCACCCTATCCCTGTAACCCAATAACCCTTCCTAACCTTTTTGGTCACTAAGGGCAATTTATTATGGCCAATCCACCTAACCTGCACATAAGGGGCAGCAGGGTAGCATGGTGGTTAGCATAAATGCTTCACAGCTCCAGGGTCCCAGGTTCGATTCCCGGCTGGGTCACTGTCTGTGCGGAGTCTGCACGTCCTCCCCCTGTGTGCGTGGGTTTCCTCCGGGTGCTCCGGTTTCCTCCCACAGTCCAAAGATGTGCGGGTTAGGTGGATTGGCCATGCTAAATTGCCCGTAGTGTCCTAAAAAAAGTAAGGTTAATGGGGGGGGTAGTTGGGTTACGGGTATAGGGTGGATACGTGGGTTTGAGTAGGGTGATCATGGCTCGGCACAACATTGAGGGCCGAAGGGCCTGTTCTGTGCTGTACTGTTCTATGTACTATGTTCTATCTTTGGACTGTGGGAGGAAACCGGAGCACCCGGAGGAAACCCACGCAGACACAGGGAGAACATGCAGACTCCGCACAGACAGTGACCCAGCGGGGAATCGAACCTGGAACCCTGGTGCTGTGAAGCCACAGTGCTATCCACTTTTGCTACCGTGCTGGCCTCAGTTGAAATAGCAGACAGCAGAATGACAAATAGGCATTTGTCCACATTAAGTTCAATTAAGTTCTAAGCTCGTATCTGTGATACACAAATTATTTCAACATTAGCTAATCTTCATAGTTTGACATGGAGAATGCAGTTGGGGAATGAAATAGGGAATGACTGTTTGCTTCCACCGATCAGAGACTACTTGCCAATAAATCAGCACTCTCTTCATTTATCAGGATATTCGAGAGTATGTGTTTCGCTTTTTAAAAGCACTTCCCTTTTTGTCCTCAAACTGCAAATACTGACAAAACTTGATCTAAAAGAAGACGAGCATTAGTAAAGTTGTTTGCCAATCCTCCGGACTAACAACATTAAATCAATAAGCCAATACAAGCAGAAAAAGAACTGAGGTGCCCCACGGGCTATGTGCAGAGCAAGATCTGTATTTTTGAACATCTCTGGCCTGGGAAACCAATTGTTCTTCCAGGCAGAATAAATATCTGCTCAGGCTCATGACAGCCATTTGCATTTGGTTGTATTGTCTAAATGCAGGCAGAACACACCTTCATTTGGCTAGAAAGAAATTACATTAAACCCAATAAACCCTTTTCCAAAATGTCCATCAGTCAACATCATCAAGTTATGTTTAAAGTCAATTCCCATTCTATTTTGCAGCAGATGTGTGCGTCGCTGGCTAGGCCAGCATTTATTGCGCAACCCTGTGGATTGATAGCTCACTCAAGGAATTTTGTAACGGAACGAAAGTTCAGGGAACAATCATTCCCTGTTTCATTCCCCAGGGCAATGCCTTGACCAATCAGAGTTGGCCAGCCAGGTTTGAATTTGAACAAAGCTGGGCAGTTAACTGTTCCATGCTGCGTTCTCCATGTCAACGCCACCACCAATCAGAGTCTACTTGCCAATAAATCAGCACTCTCTTCTTATGCAGTATAAATTATTGTTCCCCCGTTAATGTTGGAAAATTCTTGTCAGCTATCCTGATGAGTGCAAGATGAAAAGCTTTAACAGCATGTCTCTTTTTTCAACAATACTCCAGTTCTGTACCACCAAAGGAAAATTTTATTCCTGATTCTGATTTTAGGTGAATCGTGCATGAGTGAGGAAGAAAAATCAGATGGGCAGCTATTCCACTATGTTCCCACTACGTAATGTCACATTCATGATCTCCTGTTAGAAGTGATGGCATATAAATGGCTTTCAGCAATCAAAATTAGTGTGACATGATGGGGAAGTAAAACACATTACACTAATCTTTCTAAACAGGCATAGGGTCAAACCAGGAAACTACTGGCCAATCAGCCTGGAGCCATGGAAGAGGGGCAATGAAACACCAAGATGGACCCAGAGGGAGTCAGCATGGATTTATTATATATATATATATATTTTTAAATTTAGAGTAGCCAATTATTTTTTCCAATTAAGGGGCAATTTAGCATAGCCAATCCACCTACCCTGCACATCTTTTGGGTTGTGGGGGTGAAACCCACGCAGACACGGGGAGAATGTGCAAGCTCCACACAGACAGTGACCCAGGGCCGGGATTCGAACTCGGGTCCTCAGCGCCATAGGCAGCAATGCTAACCATTGTGCCACCGTGCTGCCCAGCATGGATATATGAGAGAAATCATAATATCTTACAATATAAAAGGAGTGCAGTATGCCCATTGTGCTTCTTCCAGTCTTTCAAAAGAGTTAAACACTATATAAAAGCTGGATAAACACTGTATAACCCCCCCCCCCCCCCCCCACCGCCCCGCCACCACCATCTTATCCACCTTTCCTTACCCTTTCCTTCCCCCTTCCCATCCCCCCAAATTTACATCTGTCACAGTTTACCCTCTGATGTTAGTTTCTCTGCTGTTTGGCTTTTCACATCTTTTGTTCTCTCTGGGGACTGCCATTAGCACATTTTCCCTGTGCATTCTGTCGCTATTAGCACCCCATTTCCCTGGGTTTCTGTGGCTATGACTCATCTTTCATTCTCGCTCCACAGTATAAATATTTCCCACTCTCCCGAATTAGAGGCTCCCAAAGCTCCTGTTGAATTCAAAGAAAGGAGCACCGCTTGAACATATTCCTTTTGTTTGCAGACAGTCGGTCTCTGATTGTCTCGATTTGAGTAAGTGTAAATGAGACACACATCAGCTCATGTTTAAAAATATCTGAGTTAAATGTCAATTAATTTAAATGTATTGTTACAACACCCTGGGCCAGTGCACAATCAATTCCAGCCCCACTTGACCCAGATCACAACACAGTTGATGTTAGCTTTTATTTTACATTACCCGAGGTCTTTAGCTGCCCAATAATTACAGTCACCAGGTTTGTAAATTTAAACGCAAATAACTTATTATTAACAATAACTATAATTCAATAAGCAACATATACAACTGGTTAACTATTATGTAATAGCTAGCGCCCCCACCCTTGTGTTTCTTACTTCTGCTCAAATTAAAGGTCATGGACCAAAAAAGAGAAAGACCAAATGATAGAAATAGGAAGTGAGGGAATCAACAGGAAGGACGCTGAGAATGTGAAGAGGAATAGCAACTTTGATAAGGGGTCATCTGGACTCAAAACGTTACCTCTTTTCTCTCCCTACAGATTCAGCCAGACCTGCTGAAGTTTTCCAGCATTTTCTCTTTGGTTTCAAAAGAGTTACCCAGTTAGCCTCATCAATCTATGGGTGGCATAGCGGCACAGTGGTTAGGGACCCTGGTTCAATTCTGGCCTTGGGTGACTGTGTGGGGTTTCCACATTCTCTCCTTGTCTGTGTGGGTTTTCTCCGCGTGCTCAGGTTTCAGTCCAAATATGTGATGATTAGATGGGGCTACGGAGGTAGGGTGCGGGACTCAGTCTAGGTAGGGTGGTCTTTAAGAGGGTCAGTGTAGACTCAATGGGATGAATGGCCTCCTTCTACACTGTAGGAATTCTACGATTCTTATCCACTTTTTGCGTTGCCCTAGATATTTTTCATTTTCAAATATAGATGTCAAATTCCCTTTTGAAACTTTATTATGGAATCTGTTTCCACCACTCTTTCATTCCAAGTATTCCAGATCATAGTAGCTCATTATATTTAAAAAGCCTTATCTCCAATTGCCAATTATATGAAATCTGCATTGTTTGGTTGCTGACCCTGCTGCCAGTGAAAACAATTTCCCCAAATCTGTTTTTTCAAACGCTTTCATCATTTTGACGGCCTTGCCTAAAATAATTGCTGGAATCGTTGCTCTTCAAGGAAATAATGGACTATGTTGCCAATATTTAGAATTCAGTCAGGGTTTTGATACTATGCGCACACAAGCAATTAGTCTATAAGTTAAGAAGACAAGTGAAAGGAGGCAGACAGCTGGTTTGAAATTTGGCTAAACCAGGGAAAGTAAGGGTGCCTGTGAATGAGGCTGTGTCACTATTACATGAGATCAATAGCAGGTACTATGAGCAAATGGGTCCATGCTTATTAGAGAGACATGTTTAGAGAATGCGCCCATTATGGGCAAGTGACTCATATGCAGTGTGTGAGATGTGTGATGCATGAGTTTGAAGTGTAGTGATTGTAAGATATTGAAGTGAAGTTTGTGAAGGGAGTATTGCGAGTAATGAAGCTGTAGGTGATAGAGTGGTGAGCAGAAATGCACAAAGGAGAATTCCTAGCTTGATCACTCTAATGAGGTTATTGATATTTTTTCTATGGGTGGGATTTTATGGGCCTGCCCGCCACTGGGATTGTCCAGTCCCAATGAAAGCCAATGGCTGGGCCGCCAAATCTCCCATTGCAGATCCCATCATGAGAGGGTCGGAAAATCCTGATTAACATTGCGGATATAAGTTAAGCTGCGGATGGCAAGCTGCTTAGTGATCTCTATCCACTGGTTGTGGAGTTGGTGGTTGGAAGGTTGTTTGCTCCTTAGAATGATCAGGATATCTCTCCTCATAGCCATTGCTTGGCCAAGGAACACCAATGTCTGATCAGAGCAACTTGGTGCCCTGTCTGGGCATCTTTCAGCCATTTCCCCATTTGTGGAGATTTCCTCCTGTCTGCAGCAAGAATACACCCATTTCTGAGATGTTGGTAAGCTCATTTTAACCAAATGGGAACAAAGTCCCATCGCGAGCGTATTTTGTCACGTGTTCCCCGGTGCTCGCAGTGCCAAAAAACACATGACTATACAACACAACTTGTGTTGTATAAGGGGCCTCGATAGGGAAAGCACGACCGAGGCCTCACATAGCCCCATCGCCGGAACTCCCCAGTGTAGTGAGAGATCGGGATGGCATTTTTAAATGGCGTCCCGATCTCCGAGTCCCCCGAAGCGATCCCCAACCTCCCCACCAGCCCGAACACAATATGGGAGGGTTGCTGCCCCCCCTGCCGCCATGCCAACACCCATGCAGGGAACCTCCACAATCTCAGCAGATTTGACAGCATCTATGGAGAAAGAAGGGAGCTAACGTTTTGAGTCTGGATGACTAGTTAGCTTTGACAAAGAGTCACCCAGACGCAAAGCATTTTCTGTTTTTGTTTCAGATTCCAGCATCCACAGTAATTTGCTTTTATCAGTTGTCATAAGGCCCCTTTTTCTCTTCTTTTAATACTTATTCCCTTTCTCATCCAGGGCACATTAGTTTTGGATGCTTGGGCTAAAGATTCTGTCGAGCTATTTTTCAGGTGTGGGGAACGCGATGCAATACTGAGACTCTGAAGTGTAACCTGCCCACTCTGCATGCTTTCACTGCACACATGGGGTACCCCACCAGCACTTTACCAAGCATGGCAATCCACATCGACCATACCAAGAGTTCCTGAAAGCGGATCAGCCACTATATTCAGGACCAAGATAACAGCAAATTACTGCGGATGCTGGAATCGGAAACAAAACCAGAAAATAATGGACAATCTGTGAAGAGACAAAGGAGTTAGCATTTCAAGAATGGATCGCACTTTGTCAAAGCTAGATAGAACTGGAAATAGGATCAGATTTGTCCTGTTGAGGGGGGGGGGGGGGGGGGAGGGGGGGGGGGGGGGGGTGCGTAGAGCTGGATAGAGAGCCAGCAGTGGGTGGGGTGTGACAAAGATGTTGTGGACAGAAAGACAAAGGGAATGTAAATGGTGGTGATCGAGGTTAAGAAGGGTGCTGAAAGTGGCACGTAAGAGATCAGGATGGCTTAATGGCAGAATAAAGGTAAGCAGTGTGTCAAAGGACAACTAGGAACAGGAAGCAGATGCTCAAATGGGGTGACGTGGGGTGGGGGGAGAGGGCATGATGGCGAGGAAAAACGGATCGATAGAAGAAATGCAAATAAATTGATAGAAATAAAAATGGGGTGAAGGTGGAGGAGAGAGTTCACATTAAGTTGTTAAACTCAATGTGAAGTCGGAAGGCTGTAACTTGCCTGTATTCAGCACTCTGGGCTCCTCTAGTTCCATCGCCATTCCTCACACACTGAAGCAGTTTATGCCTACAATGCAGCAATCAGGCTAATACTGATAAGTGGCAAGTAACGTGCGCCACACGAATGTCAGGTAATGACCATTTCCGGAGAGAGAGCTTCTTAGCACCTTCTCTTGACATTCAATCAGCATTCAATCCCCCACCATCAGCAATCTGATGGTCCAGTTAGATTGACAAGAAACCTAACTGGACCAGCCACATAAATCACGTCTGAGGCTGGGAATTCACAATATTCATATATATGCTGCCGACACCCAGCTCTACCTCACCACAGCCTCTCTTGGCTCCTCGACTGTTGGCAAAATTACCAGACTGCGAATCCAGCATCTAACACTGAATGAGCATAAATTTCCACCAATCAAATATTGGGAAGCGTAAAATCCATCTTCGTTCCCCACTCCAAATTCTATTCCCACCCCGGGCAACAGTCCGAGACTTATCCAGACTGTTCACAACCTTTATATCATATTTCACCTTGAGATGGGATTCTGAGCTTCCTACCCACATATCTATACCATTACAAAGAGTGCCTATTTTCACCCTGTGACTGAATCTGCCCCTACCTCTACTGCTGAAAACCATATTCACGCCTTTGTTACCTTTAACTAGACTATTTGAGCACACTGTTGCTGACCTCACACATTCTATCCTTCGTAAACCTGTGGTCATCCAAAACTTTGCTGCCCATGTCCTTCCTTGTGCCAATTTCTGTTCACCCACATGTTCTCATTGACCTAAACTGGCTCCTGGTTAAACATTGCCTCCATTTTAAAATTTGCATTCTTGATTATGAAACCCCTCCATGGCTTTGCCTCCCACCATCTCCGTAATCTCTTTGAGCCCTCAAACCCTCGAAGGCACACATGCTCCTCTAATTCCAGCCCGTTGATCATCCACAATTTTAAGGCAGTTGGTGGCCTTTGCTGAAGCTCCAGGATTCTATCGTCACAACTCTCTGCCTCTCTATCACTCTCTCCTTACATAAAACACTCCTTCAAACCTTCGACTTTGCTCAATTTTTGACATCAGCACCAATATCACTTTAAATAACTTGGTGTCAAATTTTGTTTTATAATTATCCTGTGAAGTACCTGGGGACATTTTATTATATTAAAGACACGATAAATACAATTTATTCTGCAGCATTGACTCCACAAACGCTATCCATCATCTGAAGGGAAGAAGTCAGGAGTGTGATGGAATACACCAGCAGTAAAAGGATTGGCTGGCATCCCGACTATTACCTTAGACATTAATTCCCTCTAACCGTGGCTTCAGCATGGATGATATAAAAGACACATTACAGCAACTCAGCGGCACCTTCCAACCCTGCACGGTATGCAGCTTAGAAGAACAAGAGCAGCAGCTGGAATGGAATATCACTGAGTTCCTCCCCAAGCAACACACCACCCTGACTTGGAATATGTGCTTTTCCTTCATTGTCACTGAGTTAAAACCCTGGAACTCCCCCCCCCCCCCCCCCCCCCCCCACCCCCCCCCCCCCCCCCCCCCCCCCCCCCTAACAGCACGGTGGGTGTACCTACACCACATGGATTGAACAATCAAGAAGGTGGCTCACCATCCACCACTTGCTCAGGGCAGTTAGGGATGAGCAATAAAAATTTGATCTTGCCGATGACACTCACATCCCACGAACGAATAAACAAGACAGTAGCAACCTTCCCTCTATTCCTCAACTGAAGCCAAATATTTTCAGACCTGGAATCGTGTAGAGCTGCAACGTTTTCTTTATCAGGATGCCATTACCACTCTTCCATTTCCACCTCTGTCATTCCTGAATACTGGGTAACCAGGAATATTAAGAAAACATTATTTGAGTTACGTATCTGCAATGCCACCACACCACAATCCCATGAAGCAGTTTGCTTTCGCAGCCCACTCATTTTATTGGTTACACGACAGGCATTGAAGTGCGTGCAATCCAATACCATTATCACTTTTTTTTGCTTCTTCAATCTGGTCCCTGCAATTTTTTTTGGATAATTATAATTTTACTGCTCTTCTGATCTCATTGTCGCTCGTTTCTGCTATTTTTGGATTCCCCTCACCCTGTCAACTTAGTTTAAACGCTTCGCAATGGTGCAGGCTAACCTTTCAGAGGGAATACTGGTCTCCGCTTTATTCATGTGTTGAATGCCTCTCTTGTGAAAGTGCCTCTTCCCCCAAAACTGTTCCCAATGCTCCAAGAACTCTATCCTGCACCACTTCTCCAGCCATGCAGTTATCTGCACTATATTCCTGTTTATATATTCACGCCTGAGATTACATTTTGATGTCCTGTTTTTCAATCTTGTTTCCTAGCTCTTGAAACTCTGCCTGAATAGACCATAAAATGGTTAGGAAAGTCTTTAATTTTATTTCCATCTAAGCCTTGTCTCCAACATGGATCATGATTTCTTGCTGTTCCTCCTGATCTCTCAGAATGTACTGCACCTGCTTGGTGGTGAGGTTTACCCTGGCATCAGGGAGTGAACGTACCATTCGGATGTCTCTCATGTGACGTAGGTAGGTGAAGTTACACCTCCACTCTTGTACTATCTCTTTTTTTAAATTTAGTGCACCCAATTCATTTTTTCCAATCAAGGGGCAATTTAGCCTGGCCAATCCATTTACACGGCACAACTTTGGGTTGTGGGGGCGAAACCCACGCAAATACAGGGAGAATGTACAAACTCCACACGGACAGTGACCCAGAGCTGGGATCGAAGCTGGGACCTCAGTGCCATGAGGTGTACTCCTATCTCAAAGTTCAGCCTGAACCCGTCCATCTGGAGAAAATGATCAATACTTACAACTCGTTAATTACATAGAACATTACAGCGCAATACGGGCCCTTCGGCCCTCGATGTTTCGCCAACCCATGAAACCATCTGAAGCCTATCTGACCTACACTATTTCATTTTCATCCATATGTCTATCCGGTGACCACTTAAATGCCCTTAAATTTGGCGAGTCTACTACTGTTGCAGGCAGGGCTTTCCACACCCCCACTACTCTCTGAGTAAAGAAACTGCCTCTGACATCTGTCCTATATCTACCACCCCTCAATTTAAAGCTATATCCCCTCGTGTTGGTCATCACCATCCGAGGAAAAAGACTCTCACTGTCCACCCTATCTAACCCTCTGACTATCTTATATGTCTCTATTAAGTCACCTCTCAGCCTTCTCCTCTCTAACGAAAACAACCTCAAGTACCTGAGCCTTTCCTCGTAAGACCTTCCCTCCATACCAGGCAACATCCTAGTAAATCTCCTCTGAACCCTTTCCAAAGCTTCCACATCCTTCCTATAATGTGGTGACCAGAACTGCACGCAGTACTCCAGGTGCGGCTGCACCAGAGTTTTGTACAGCTGCAGCATGACCTCGTGGCTCCGAAACTCAATCCCCCTACTGATAAAGGCTAGCACACCATATGCCTTCTTAACAGCCCTATTAACCTGGGTGGCAACTTTCAGGGATTTATGTACCTGGATGCCAAGATCTCTCTGTTCATCTACACTACCAAGAATCTTGCCATTAGCCCAGTACTCTGCATTCCTGTTACTCCTTCCAAAGTGAACCACCTCACACTTTTCCGCATTAAACTCCATCTGCCACCTCTCAGCCCAGCTCTGCAGCTTATCTAAGTCCCTCTGTAACCTATAACATCCTTCAGCATTATCCACAACTCCACCGACCTTCGTGTCATCTGCAAATTTACTAACCCATCCTTCTACACCCTCTTCCAGGTCATTTATAAAAATGACAAACAGCAGTGGCCCCAAAACAGATCCTTGCGGTACACCACTAGTAACTGAACTCCAGGATGAACATTTGCCATCAACCACCACCCTCTGTCTTCTTTCAGCTAGATCCAAACCGCTAAATCACCTTCAATCCCATACTTCCATATTTTCTGCAATAGCCTATCGTGGGGAACCTTATCAAACGCCTTACTGAAATCCATATACATCACATCGACCGCTTTACCCTCATCCACCTGTTTGGTCACCATCTCAAAAAACTCAATAAGGTTTGTGAGGCATGACCTACCCTTCACAAAACCGTGTTGACTATCGCTAATCAACTTGTTCTTTTCAAGATGATTATAAACCCGATCTCTTATAACCTTTTCCAACATTTTACCCACAATTGTTTATTGTAACATCGATTAACTTACAAACATCCATACTCTGCTCCCTTCTGAGGTTAAATCAGTATTTACAAATGAGCTTACAGGCAGCACAGTGGCACAGTGGGTTCGCCCTGCAAGCGCTGGGAATGACCCCACTAATCTCGCCAAGAACAAACTCTGATTTTCTTTCTGATTAAATCACAGCCAGAGCTTTACAGCTCTTGTGACTCTGCCATGAGCCTGCCTCTGGAAGCAGACATCTTAAGATCAGTTCAATAAAGCTCTCACTGGGTGTACACTAAAGAAGTACAGCTTGTCCTTATACTTGCAACAATATTAGGGTCCACTTCACTCTCATCAATAGGTTTTCTGGTTCATGAATAGTCTAGTACCATTTGAAGATGGTTTCATTAAGATCCTTTTTATGATATCCAGTAGGTTTCCCAGTAATGAAAACATGTTCTCTGGAATTAACATTTGCGAGGAATATGCAGGCATATTTATTAAAGCATGCCGCTGTTCAGAGAGACTTGGGTGTGCTAGTGCATGAGTCACAGAAGGTTGGTTTACAAGTGCAACAGGTGATTAAGAAGGCAAATGGAATGTTGTCCTTCATTGCTAGAGGGATGGAGTTTAAGACTAGGGAGGTTATGTTGCAATTGTATAAGGTGTTAGTGCGGCCACACCTGGAGTATTGTGTTCAGTTTTGGTCTCCTTACTTGAGAAAGGACGTACTGGCGCTGGAGGGTGTGCAGAGGAGATTCACTAGGTTAATCCCAGAGCTGAAGGGGTTGGATTATGAGGAGAGGTTGAGTAGACTGGGACTGTACTCGTTGGAATTTAGAAGGATGAGGGGGGGATCTTATAGAAACATTTAAAATTATGAAGGGAATAGATAGGATAGATGCGGGCAGGTTGTTTCCACTGGCGGGTGACAGCAGAACTAGGGGGCATAGCCTCAAAATAAGGGGAAGTAGATTTAGGACTGAGTTTAGGAGGAACTTCTTCACCCAAAGGGTTGTGAATCGATGGAATTCCTTGCCCAGTGAAGCAGTTGAGGCTCCTTCATTACATGTTTTTAAGGTAAAGATAGATAGTTTTTTGAAGAATAAAGGGATTAAGGGTTATGGTGTTCGGGCCGGAAACTGGAGCTGAGTCCACAAAAGATCAGCCATGATCTAATTGAATGGTGGAGCAGGCTCGAGGGGCCAGATGGCCTACTCCTGCTCCTAGTTCTTATGTTCTTATGTTCTTATTCAGAGGCAGTGGTTCCAAATCTATCGGCATTATTTATAGTTCCACAGGCTGTAGACCTATGCGGTATGGATGAGGGAAATGTATTTGACGCAGTCTACTTGGACTTCAGCATGGCTTTTGATAAAGTCCCACATGGGAGACTGATAGTGAAGGTAAGAGCCCATGGGATCCAAGGAAATGTGGCAAATTGGATCCAAAATTGGCTGAGTGGCAGGAAGCAGAGGGGTGTTTTTCTGGCTGGAGGCGTGTGGCCAGTGGTGTCCCCCAGGGATCAGTGTTGGGGCTCTTGGTTTATACAAATGATTTAGATATGAATGTAGGAGGGTTGATCAGTAAGTTTGCGGACGATTCAAAAATTAGTGGAGGAGTAAATAGGTGAGGACGATAGCCTTAGATTATAGGAGGATACAGCCGGTCAGATGGGCTGATCAGTGGCAAATGGAATTCAATCCGGATAAGTGTGAGATGATGCATTTGGGCAGGACAAACAAGGCAAAGGAATACATGATAAACATGGGACTCTGGAAAGCACCGAATATCAGAGGGACCTTGGTGTGCATGTATACCGGTCCCTTTATGTCGCAGAGCAAGTGCATACAGTAGTTAAGAAGGCATATGGTATACTTGCCTTTAATAGCCAAGGCATAAGAGCAGGAAGGTTATGCTGGAACTGTATAAAGCATTGGTTCGGCCACAGCTAGAGTATTGCGTTCAGTTCTGGAATCCACATTATAGGAGGGATGTGATTGCACTGGAAAGGGTGCAGAGCAGATTTACCAGGATGTTGCCTGGGCTTTAGAGTTTTAGTTATGAAGAGGGATTGGATAGACCTGGATTATTTCCTTGTGGCAGAGGAGACTGAGATGGATAAAATAATGAGGGGTATAGGTAGAGTAGACAGGAAGAAACTTTTCCCCTTGGTGAAAGGGTCAATGACCAGGGGACACAGATTTAAGGTAAGGATGGAGGAAGCTTAGAGGGGATGTGAGAAAAATTTTTTTACCCAGAGGGTGGTGGAAGTTTGGAATTCGCTGCCTGAAAGGGTGGTGGAGGCAGAGACCATCATGACATTTAAGAAGTATTTAAATGTGCACTTGTGATCCAAGGGCTTACAAGGCTATGGGCCAAGTGCTTGAAAATGGGATTAAAATGGTTAGGTGGTTGTTTCTGACCGGCGCAGATGCAATGGGCTGAAGGGCGTTTTCTGTGCTTTAAGTTGAATGCACCATTGACTGGCGACAGTGGTCACAGAAACCCCTGCCTATGTCCCTAACTTCTGAATCCCCTCTCATTATTGTGTTTCCAATCTCTTTTTCTACTGTATCCAATCCAAGGGGCTGTTTAGCACAGGGCTAAATCGCTGGCTTTGAAAGCAGACCAAGACATGCCAGCAGCACAGTTCGATTCCCGTAACAGCCTCCCCGAACAGGCGCCGGAATGTGGCGACTAGGGGCTTTTCACAGTAACTTCATTTGAAGCCAACTTGTGACAATAAGCGATTTTCATTTTCATCCCCAAAGTGAAAATTTGAAGCAGGAAGAATTTAAATAATTTTCCTGAAAGTTGGTGGGTAATTTAAAGTGACACTGTACATGACAATGAGGAATAAGCACAAATAGGCTCAGTGCAATTATCACACTGGAAGACTAACCGTGGACCTTGGATTGTTGAATACTTAGCAAAGCACAAACATGCTGAAAGTAATGAGAAAACCTCTTTGCCAAGCTGCAGATGCTTTTAAAATTGGGTGTTTAAATCCCATGGAAGCTCATTATATTTGCATTTACTTGGCTTTAGTCGCCTTTAATGATTATATTTTGAAATTGACGTGAATTGACTGTATTTTGACAAATGCATTATAACAGTGACTACATTTCAAATGTACTACACTTTATTGTTTGTAAAGAGCTTTGGGATGGCCTTAAAGCATGAAAAAAGCTTGATAAATGCAAAACAATTGTATAACAATATTCAAGATTGGGAGACTAGTCAAAATGGAATTCAGTTGAGATATGTTACAGTTTGGCTGAGAATTACAGCAATGGGGTGAATGGCAATGATCTCCATAAGGTGTTGATGCCAATCCTCCTGTGCTGATTCAAAGCTGGAATACTCTGTGAAGCTCATTGCCGTGTGCCAGTGGGATGACAGTGATGATCCAATGAGGTCTGAGGCATCCTTTACTCAATTTTCTGCTAACGAGGAACACCCAGAAGAAAGGCTTGTTGAAAACTGCATTTGCAAACTAAGACACACAAGAAGATTCGCTTGTGAGCTCCAAACTGTACACCAGAACAAGCGTACAAACAGCAAAATCTGACTTCAATATACTTCACTTTGCGATGGATTTGCCGACCCAACTGGAAATGTAGGGGGACTAATGAAAAAATGAACAGTGCATTTGTAGTAATCACCTCCTCAAATGTATTCTCTATATACTTCATTAGACTATAAGACCATAAGATATAAGGGCAGAAGTAGGCCATTCAGCCCATCAAGTCTGCACTATCATTCAATGAGATCAAGGCTGACCCAATATTCCTCAAATCCACTTTCCCACCTTATCGCCATGACCCTCGATTCTCTTGTTGGTTAAAAATCTGTCTATCTCAGCCTTGAACATACTCAATGACCCAGCCTCACCAGCTCTCTGCGGTAAAGAATTCCACAGAATCACTACCCTCTGAGAGAAGAAATTCCTCCTCATCTCTTTTAAATGGGAGACGCCTTACCTCTGGTCCTAGACTATCCCACATTACTTAATTTTTGTTTCAAGACATATTTTAACACGATCACAAAGCAAATGTTTATTTTAAACTCCCTCCTGATTTTAAACCATGTGGAATTGTGTACACTTGAGCTTTCTTAGCAGTCCAATCAACATTGCCAACATTCTAGACCCTTCCAGCAGGCAGAAGGTGCAGAAGTCTGAAGACCCGCACATTCAGACATAGGAACAGCTTCTTCCCCACAGCTACAGACTCCTCAATGATTCCCCCTCGGACTGATCTGTTCCCTGTAAGAATGCTATTCACGGCGCCCTATGCTGCTCTTGCTCATGTATTTGCTTTGTTTGGTACCTTGTTCCGCAATGTAACAAATCGCTGTTTGTCGATGTACCATTTGTCAATGTTCTACATAGAACATAGAACATAGAATATACAGTGCAGAAGGAGGCCATTCGGCCCATCGAGTCTGCACCGGCTCCTGGAAAGAGCACCCTACCCAAGGTTAACACCTCCACCCTATCCCCACAACCCAGTAACCCCACCCAATACTAAGGGCAATTTTGGACACTAAGGGCCATTCTTTCATGGCCAAACCACCTAACCTGCACATCTTTGGACCGTGGGAGGAAACCGGAGCACCCGGAGGAAACCCACGCACACACGGGGAGGATGTGCAGACTCACAGACAGTGACCCAAGCCGGAATCGAACCTGGGACCCTGGTGCTGTGAAGCGATTGTGCTATCCACAATGCTACCGTGCTGCCCCTTAAATAAATTTAGAGTACCCAATTATTTTTTCCAATTAAGGGGTAATTTAGCGTGGCCAATCTGCCTACCCTGCCCATCTTTGGGTTGTGGGAGTGAAACCCACGCAAACACGGGGAGAATGTGCAAACTCCACACGGACAGTGACCCAGGGCCGGGATTCGAACCCAGGTCTTCAGTGCCGTAGGCAGCAATGCTAACCACTGTGCCACCGTGCTGCCCGTTCTCTGTTGATTATTCTTTTGTCTACTATGTACGTACTGTGTACGTTCCTTCGGCCGCAGCAAAATACTTTCACTGTACTTCGGTGCATATGACAATAAATCAAATCAAACAATCAATCAATATGTGGTGGTATGGCTAGCAGACCTTGCAGCACCTTAAGAGGTGTGCTACTATTGGGGCAGAGGACTCGCTGCCCATTGGCTCTGGCTGGTCATGTGCCTCTCTGCCAACTGGCTGACGAGAGGCTGGTGGCTCCTCCCACGGGGAGGGGTATAAGTACCATCGTACCTGGCAGTCGGCCATTCTGTGTAAGTCGACTGCAGGGTTAACATCTAGCTCATTGAAGCCAAAGTTTTGGACTCACTCTACAGCTTGTTCCTGAATTGATGGTATATCAATTTAATGAGCTAGTTTTTTTTTAAATGGAGCTTCGCATCAGGCCAGACTGCCTCCGAATCAGCCCACGTGCTCTGAACGCCGCTGCAACATTTAGACACTGGCCCGCGTGTCTAAACAGCTACCTCGCTACCTCAGACGCCCGACCAACGAAGGAGCAAAAACTCCACATCCTCCACTCGTGCGTGGGTGCCATCGTGTTCTGTCTCATCGAGGATGAGGAAGATTATGATGTCGCGATGGATTTGCTCAAAGAACACTTCGTCAGGCCACTGAACCAGGTTTGCGTACGGCATTTACTCGCAACGAGGCAACAGTTCCCGGGGAGTCACTCAACAAATTTTATGAGGTTCTCACTGTCCTAGGAAGAAATTGCACCTGCCCACAGGTCACAGCGGCTGAGCATACTGAACTTTTGATTCGGGATGCCTTTGTTGCAGGCATGCAATCTGCGCAAATTTGCCAAAGACTTTTAGAAAAGGACACCCTCAGTCTTACCGAGGCACGGACCCTCGCATCTTCAGTAGCGGTCGCCGATCGAAATGCCCGCACTTACACCCCCGGCCGCGCGGCAACCCCCTGGACTCAGTGGCATGCTGCCCCGCTCGCCCCCGCCGACTCTGACCCCCCCCCCTCCAGGCCTGCGCTGCGGGGCGCCCCGATCAGCCCACGGGGCCCCGGTGTTACTTCTGCGGCCTGGCCAAGCACCCCAACCCCCGCTGCCCGGCCCGCACCGCAGTGTGCAAGAACTACGGAAAGAAGGGCCAGTATGCATCCGTCTGCCAGTCCAAGTCGGTCGCTGCTGTCCCGTGCAGCGGCCGCGGATCGCCCCCCCTGCACCCCCCACGGGCCCCGGATCATCCACGGACCTCCTTGCCGCCGCTCCCAGCCACCACGAGTGCCCCGTGGACGCCATCGTTTTGAGGTCCTGACAGCGCGTGCAGGCCACGGGCGCCGCCATATTGTGGCCCCGGCCCACGTGAGAGCCCTGGGTGCCGCCATCTTGGGGCCCCGACTCCACGTGCGGGCCATGGGCGCCGCCATCTTGGGGCCCCACCAACAATTACTTCACAGGAGAGGAAGATTCCGAGCTCCTGCCACGACTCGCTGCAGTCCAGCTGGACCAGTCGCGGCCCCACACGCTCTCCATGGCGACGACGCAGATCCTGTTGAATGGCTACGAGACAGACTGCCTACTGGACTCCAGGAGCACAGAAAGTTTTGTCCACCCCGAAACGGTAAGACGCTGCGCGCTCCCCGTTCATCCAGTCCAACACCGAATCGCGCTAGCCTCAGGTTCGCATTCTGTCCAGATCACCGGGTGCTGCGTGGCGGACCTCACGGTCCAGGGGAGAGTTTTCAAAAATTACAAACTCCTCATCCTTCTCCGTCTCTGCGCACGGGCATTGTTAGGACTGGACTTCCAGTGCAACCTGCAGAGCTTAACTTTTAAATTCGGCGGCCCTATTCCCCCCATTACTGTCTGCGGCCTCACGTCCCTTAAAGTGGACCCCCCCTTCCTTGTTTGCGAATCTCATCCCAGATTGCAAACCCGTCGCCACAAAGAGCAGATGATACAGTGCCCAGGACCGGACCTTCATCAGGTCCGAAGTTCAAAGGCTGCTGAAGGAAGGAGTCATTGAGGCCAGCAACAGTCCCTGGCGAGCCCAAATGCTGGTGGTCCGGACCGGGGAGAAAGATCGCATGGTCATTGACTACAGTCAGACCATCAACAGGTTTACGCAGCTGGACGCGTACCCCCTCCCCCGTATTTCTGACCTGGTCAACAGGATCGCAAAATACAAAGTCTTTTCCACGGTGGACCTCAAGTCCGCTTATCACCAGCTGCCCATCCGCGCGAGTGACCAAAAGTACACTGCGTTTGAAGCGGATGGGCGCCTCTACCACTTCCTTAGGGTTCCGTTCGGTGTCACAAATGGAGTCTCGGTCTTCCAAAGGGAGATGGACCGAATGGTGGACCAGTACGGGTTACAAGCAACCTTCCCGTACCTAGACAACGTCACCATCTTCGGCCACGACCAGCAGGACCATGACACCAATCTGCAAAGATTCCTCCGTACCGCAAAATTCCTTAACTTAACTTACAATGAGGATAAGTGGTGTTTAGAACCGACCGTCTAGCCATCCTCGGCTACGTAGTGCGTAATGGAGTGATAGGCCCCGACCCCGAGCGCATGCGCCACCTTATGGAACTTCCCCTCCCCAACACTCTCAAATCCCTCAAACGCTGTCTGGGCTTTTTCTCCTATTACGCCCAATGGGTCCCGAATTATGCCGACAAAGCCCGCCCCCTCATCTAATCCACGACCTTCCCACTGTCGATGGAGGCCTGCCAGGCCTTTAGCCGCGTCAAAGCGGATATCGCGAAGGCCACGATGCGTGCTGTCGACGAGTCCCTCCCTTTCCAGGTCGAGAGCGACGCGTCTGACGTAGCTCTGGCGGCCACCCTGAACCAAGCGGGCAGACCCATGGCCTTTTTCTCCCGGACCTTCCACACTTCCGAACTCCGCCACTCCTCGGCCATAGTCGAAGCTGTGCGACACTGGAGGCACTATCTGGCCAGCAAGAGGTTTACCCTCCTCACAGACTAACGGTCAGTGGCCTTCATGTTTGACAACGCACAGAGGGGCAAGATCAAGAAAGACAAGATCTTGCGGTGGCGGATCGAGTTGTCCACGTACAACTATGATATCTTGTATCGTCCTGGGAAACTCAATGAGTCTCCTGATGCCCTGTCCCGCGGTACCTGCGCCAGCGCGAAGATAGACCACCTCCGTACCCTCCACGCGGACCTCTGCCATCCAGGGGTAACCCGCTTTTATCACTTTATCAAGACCCGCAACCTGCCCTACTCCATCGAGGAGGTCAGGACCGTGACCAGGGACTGCCACATTTGCGCTGAGTGCAAACCGCACTTTTACCGCCCTGAGCAAGTGCACCTCGTAAAGGCGTCCCGACCCTTTGAACGTCTCAGTATGGACTTCAAGGGTCCCCTCCCCTCCAACAACCGCAATATCTACTTTCTTAATGTCATCGGCGAATACTCCCGCT
This sequence comes from Scyliorhinus canicula, assembly GCF_902713615.1. NCBI lineage: Eukaryota > Metazoa > Chordata > Chondrichthyes > Carcharhiniformes > Scyliorhinidae > Scyliorhinus > Scyliorhinus canicula. Next base: position 40,326,210 of record NC_052153.1, read on the forward strand.
TCCCTTTTGCCATTCCCTGTCCCGACATGACCACAATGACCGTCATCAAGACCCTCCGCTCCATCTTCTCCCTGTTCAGTTACCCCGCGTATATTCACAGTGACCGGGGTCCTCTTTTATGAGTGACGAACTGCGTCAATTCCTGCTCAGCAGGGGCATCGCCTCTAACAGGACGACGAGTTACAACCCCAGGGGTAACGGACAGGTCGAGAGGGAGAATGGTACGATCTGGAAGACCGTCCTACTAGCCCTACGGTCCAGTAATCTCCCTATCTCCTGTTGGCAAGAGGTACTCCCAGACGCCCTCCATTCAATTCGGTCACTCCTCTGCACTGCAACTAACCAAACACCTCACGAACGTCTTGTTATCTTCCCGAGGAAGTCGTCTTCAGGATCCCCGCTCCCGACCTGGCTGGCCACCCCCGGGCCCATCTTGCTCCGGAAGCATGTGCGGGTGCACAAGTCCGACCCGCTGGTTGAACAAGTTCAGTTGCTCCACGCGAACCCGCAGTACGCATACATGGAGTACACAGACAGGCGGCAGGACACGGTCTCCCTTCGAGACCTGGCACCCGCCGGCGTGCGGCCACAGCCCCCACCATCAACACCCCCCCCTTCCGCCCCAGCGCCCCCGGCGCCCCCGCGACCCAGTGCACAGGAACCCCCTCCCCGGGCCAGAGCATCACTAGCACCGACCAGGGATATGGACGAACAATCAAGACCGCCGCTCCCGGAGTCCCGGACCACCGTCGACACTGCTTCACCGGCACCGCTGCGATGGTCCGGCAGGACACCGAGGGCACCCACCAGACTGATAGAGTCCATCTGACACCTCACTGGACTTGGCCTTCATTGGACTCCTGTGCTGAACTGGACTCTTGTGCTGCAGTACAGTGTTTTTCATGTTTGTTAGACTGTTCTCTTGTGCTACTGTACAGTGTTTTTCACGTTTGTTAGACTGTTTTAAAGTTTTCTTTGCCTTTTGACAATTTGTATGACCCACTACGGGCCAGTGGGGAGCGACCTGACATCCCGGTGCACCTCACACTCTAGTCATACCACCGATGACCCCCCCCTTTTCCTTCCCCCCCCCCCCGGCTTCTTTCTCCACAAGGGGTGAATGTGGTGGTATGGCTAGCAGACCTTGCAGCACCTTAAGAGGTGTGCTACTATTGGGGCAGAGGACTCGCTGCCCATTGGCTCTGGCTGGTCATGTGCCTCTCTGCCAATTGGCTGACGAGAGGCTGGTAGCTCCTCCCACAGGGAGGGGTATAAGTACCATCGCACCTGGCAGTCGGCCATTCTGTGTAAGTCGACTGCCGGGTTAACATCTAGCTCATTAAAGCCAAAGTTTGGACTCACTCTACAGTTTGTGTCTGAATTGATGGTATATCACAATGAAAGGCACTTCCTGCGCAATAGTGCTGGAGATTCTCCAATGTCTTTCTGAACCAGCATCACTGCACAAAGCAATTAGATTAATCTCGTAATTTAGCGATTGGCACTGTTTCAAATGGGAGGCTCATGTGAATATTTCTGAATGTTGGTTCCAGTGGAATGGCTCAAATGGCCCAGGAAATTTTGTTGATATGCAAGTAACTGCATAAATTACACACACCATAATTTCCTGTAACTTCTGTTCTAGAATAATGGTGTACGCCGTAGGTGCTATGGTGCAAGATCACAGACAATTTCATGCTGCACACGGATTTTTCCACAGCTGCTCCTGTCTGTACTACAGCGTTAGAAACAGGAGCAAGAGTGTTCTATCAGACCCTTCTAGCCTGCTCTTCCATTCAATATGATTATGGCTGATCTCCCAGCTGAACTCCACCTTCATACATTGGAAGGTAGATTATTATTTGAATGGATGTAAATTGTGAGAGGTGAATACTCAGCGAGAACTTGGTGTCCTTGTGCATCAGTCGCTGAAAGTAAGCACGCAGGTACAGGATGCAGTAAAGAAGGCAAATTATATGTTGGCCTTCACAGCAAGAGGATTTGGGTTTAGGAATAGAGATGCTTTACTATAATTGTGAGCATTGGTGAGGCCACACCTGGAGTATTGTGTGCAGTTGTGGTCTCTTTATCTGAGGAAGGAAGTTGCTATAGAGGGAGTGCAGCGAAGGTTTACCAGGCTGGTTCTGGGATGGTAAGACTGTTATGTGGAGAGTTGAAATTGGTTAGGATTATTATATTCATTGGAATTTAGAAGAGTGAGAGGGGAATCTCATAGAAACTCATAAAATTCCAACAGGTTTGGACCTGGTACATAGAACATACAGTGCAGAAGGAGGCCATTTGGCCCATCGAGACTGCACCGACCCACTTAAGCCCCCACTTCCACCCTATCCCCGTAACCCAATAACCCCATCTAACCTTTTTGGTCACTAAGGGCAATTTATCATGACCAATCCATCTGCCTGCACGTCTTTGGACTGTGGGAGGAAACCGGAGCACCCGGAGGAAACCCATGCAAATTCAGAAAGAATGTTCCTGATGTTGGGGGAGTCCAGAACTAGGGGGTCATAGTTTGAGGATAAGGGATAACCCTTCGAGGACTGAGGTGAGGAGAAATTTCTTCACCCAGAGAGTGGTGAATCCGTGGAATTCGCTACCACAGAAAGTAGCTGAGGCATAAACATTGTGTAATTTCAAGAAGGAATTAGATATAGCTCTTGGGGCTAAAGGGATCACGGGATAGGGGGGGGGAAAGGGGGGATCAGGGTATTGAACTTGATGATCAGCCATGATCATAATGAATGGCGGAGCAGGCTCAAAGGGCTGAATGGCCGCCTCCTGCTTCTATTTTCTATGTATGTTATCCCCATGTGCCTTAATTTCCTTGGTACCCCAAACTCTATCAATCAGTGTTCCATTTGTTATATTCTGACCAATGCACCCAGACTGCCTGTATCCCTCTGCAGCCATCTTGCAGCCTCCTCCCTGATTACTTTCCCTCCTAACTTTGCATATGTTACAAAAATCCTCATCTAATTCATGAATATAGATTCTAAATAGCTGAGACCCAGCTGGTTACAGCCTATCAACCCGTTAATGTCCTGTCTATTCCTGCTGTCTGTTATAATATATTACCCCATTCCCATTAGTCCTAATTTTGTGCCATTTTCTCTTGAGGAACGCAACATTAAATGCTCACAACATTAAATTCTTCTTGATAATCCAAATCCACTACATCCACTGGCTCCCCCTTTCCATTCTACTAATCACATCCTCAAACACTGAAAAACAGGTTTGTCAAACAGGATTTCCCTTTCAGAAATTTGTGTTGACTCTTTTCCCCCATGATGCTGCAGTTAATTTACTCATCCACCCTGCAGCCTTTGTTTTCACTCACACAGATCGCAAGCACCTTGTGTTTGCTGGTCAAAGTCAAGGGCTGAGGCCTTCCATCACTACATGCTAGATCCCCATATTTGTGTCACACCGTCATACCCTCCAATCTCTGAGCATTGACAAACTCTAAAGTTTTAGTTTATCTGAAGGATGAAACTGCCGCCTGGAAGTCAGAGAGTCATAGAGGTCTACAGCACAGAAAAGGTCCTTTGGCCCATCGTGTCTGCACTAGTCAAAAACAACCACCTCAGTATTCAAATCTCATTTTCCAGAACTTGGTCCACAGCCATCACATCACGAGTGCAACTGCACATCTAAATATTTCTTAAGTATCACGAGGGTTTCTGCCTCTACCACCCTTTAAGATATTGAGTTCCAGACTCCCACCATCCTCTGGGTGAAAATGTTTTCTACACATCTGCTTTAAATCTTTTGACCCTTACTTTAAATCTATGTCCCCTGGTCATTGATCGCTCCACCAAAGGGAGAATCTATCAATGCTCCTCATACTTTTGTACATCTGAATCATGTTTCCCCTCAGCCTCCTCTGCTCGAAGGAAAATAACCCCAGTCTATCCAATCTCTCTTCATAGCTAAACCTCTCCAGCCCAGGCAACATCTTGGTAAATCTCCTCTGCACTCTTTCCAGGCTATCACATCCCTCCTATAATGTGGATTCCAGAACTGTACGCAATACTCCAGCTGTATTCAGTCTATCACCTCACACATATCCAGATTGAATTCCATTTGCCACTGATCAGCCCATCTGACCAGCCCAGCTATATCCTCCTGTAATCGAAGGTTTTCCTCCTCATCATTTACCACCCCACCAATTTTCATATCGTCCGTGAACTTACTGATCAGCCCTCCTGCATTCATATCTAAATCATTTATATAAACTACAAACAGCCTGGGCCCCAACACTGATCCCTGCAGGACCTGGCTGGACACAAGCTTCAAGTCAGAAAAACAGCTCTCAACCATCAGCCTCTACTCCCTGCCACTCAGCCAATTCTGGGTTCAATTTGCCAACTTTCCTTGGATCACATGGGCTCTTCCCTTCACTAACAGTCTCCCATAAGAGACCTTATCAAAAGCCTTGCTGAGGTCCAAGTTTAAAGTGGCCAGGTAACTTGCAACTTGGACTCCAGTTCAACAATTCTGAGCTGAGGCTTTCCGAGCTTTACACACTGACTGCAGATATGGTTGTTCTGGGTCACTATGAACTCCAATGCACTGTAATTACGGCACATCAACTACCTGCTCAAGTCTATCTAACCTTATTAATATATTTGTTTGGTGGATTAATTTGTTGTGATTCTTTTAGTTGATTTATAGATTTCATAGATTTCACAAAATGTACAGTGCAGAAGGAGGTCATTCGGCCCATCGAGTCTGCACCGGTTCTTGGAAAGAGCAGCCTAGTTAAGCCCACACCTCCACCCCATCCCCATAACCCAGTATCCTCACCTAACCTTTTGGACACTAAGAGGCAATTTTAGCATGGCCAACCCACCTAATCTGCACATCTTTGGACTTTTGCAGGGAACCGGAGGCACCCACACAGACACGGGGAGAAAGTGCAAACGCCACACAGACAGTCACCCGAGGCTGGAATTGAACCTGGGAGACCCTGAAGTTGTGAGGCAGAAGTGCTAACCACTGTGCCACCGTGCCGCTCAATTGATTCTTTTAATTCTGTTAATGAATTGGTTTATGTAGTTTAATATTCCAAATTGCTAAAGCAGGGTAACTGCAAGCTAGAGCACCAAGTTACAGTTTTCCAGCTTAGATGCAAAGATCTCTAGCTCTCCAATTGAAGATTATGTTTGTTAAAAGAAATTGCTTCCCGTTTAATCTGACCTGGGAAACACTGAAGAATGACACAACATAGCAGAGCATGGACATCAAGACCTGTGGACACTTTACTGGAGGCCTCGATGGGGAATGTGAAAAAGAAGGTCCTTATCCGTATAGAAGACTGGGAGGCCCTCCATAAATATGCTCAGTAGATACTGGGAGCAGATACTTATTGAGGTCGATGTGAGGAGTCAAGCCCTGAGAGCTTGGATGCAGTGCCGCAAGAAGTTCAATGACCCCCACATGGGTTTTCGAGGGTAGAGGAAAGCATCTTGGAGTGTCATATCCTACCAAATGATCTCTAGCCTTAGACAATGCTCAATCCATCATTCACCCCCCCCCCCTACCCGCCATTACTCACATAGCAACAGTTTTTATCAAGCAGGGTACATATCGAACATTCATGAGCTTCTCCGCACCCTCATCCATTTAGTCCTGCAGCAAGCCTCATATCCACATCTCACAGATTGATTTACTCACCTGCAGAGTTTCGCCTGTGTACTCGCCATGACTTAACTCTAGGAGAATTCTCTGGTGTTTGTCCATTCTATTATGATTAGGGACAGTCAGCATGGTTTTGTGAAGGGTAGGTCATGCCTCACAAACCTTATTGAGTTCTTTGAGAAGGTGACTGAACAGGTAGACGAGGGTAGAGCAGTTGATGTGGTGTATATGGATTTCAGTAAAGCGTTTGATAAGGTTCCCCACGGTCGGCTATTGCAAAAAATACGAAGGCTGGGGATTGAGGGTGATTTAGAGATGTGGATCAGAAATTGGCTAGTTGAAAGAAGACAGAGAGTGGTAGTTGATGGGAAATGTTCAGAATGGAGTTCAGTTACGAGTGGCGTACCACAAGGATCTGTTCTGGGGCCGTTGCTGTTTGTCATTTTTATAAATGACCTAGAGGAGGGCGCAGAAGGATGGGTGAGTAAATTTGCAGACGACACTAAAGTCGGTGGAGTTGTAGACAGTGCGGAAGGATGTTGCAGGTTACAGAGGGACATAGATAAGCTGCAGAGCTGGGCTGAGAGGTGGCAAATGGAGTTTAATGTGGAGAAGTGTGAGGTGATTCACTTTGGAAAGAATAACAGAAATGTGGAATATTTGGCTAATGGTAAAATTCTTGGCAGTGTGGATGAGCAGAGGGATCTCGGTGTCCATGTACATAGATCCCTGAAAGTTGCCACCCAGGTTGATAGGGTTGTGAAGAAGGCCTATGGTGTGTTGGCCTTTATTGGTAGAGGGATTGAGTTCCGGAGCCATGAGGTCATGTTGCAGTTGTACAAAACTCTAGTACGGCCGCATTTGGAGTATTGCGTACAGTTCTGGTCGCCTCATTATAGGAAGGACGTGGAAGCTTTGGAACGGGTGCAGAGGAGATTTACCAGGATGTTGCCTGGTATGGAGGGAAAATCTTATGAGGAAAGGCTGATGCACTTGAGGTTGTTTTCGTTAGAGAGAAGAAGGTTAAGAGGTGACTTAATAGAGGCATACAAAATGATCAGAGGGTTAGATAGGGTGGACAGCGAGAGCCTTCTCCCGCGGATGGAGGTGGCTAGCACGAGGGGACATAGCCTTAAATTGAGGGGTAATAGATATAGGACAGAGGTCAGAGGTGGGTTTTTTACGCAAAGAGTGGTGAGGCCGTGGAATGCCCTACCTGCAACAGTAGTGAACTCGCCAACATTGAGGGCATTTAAAAATTTATTGGATAAGCATATGGATGATAAGGGCATAGTGTAGGTTAGATGGCCTTTAGATTTTTTTTTCCATGTCGGTGCAACATCGAGGGCCGAAGGGCCTGTACTGCGCTGTATCGTTCTATTCCGTTCTGACTGTGGATTTTCCTTCACGATCCCCTCTTCAAACTCACTCATATCCTCCCTCAGTGCCCTGTACTGTCAGGGAATTCTCCCTCACTGCTGCTTCTCTTTAAACTTGCTGAGCTCCTCCCTCGGTTCCATGCGTTGATTCCCATTTCCATCGCCCTTCCAGCAAAGTTACAGTTATCAGACAAGAACGGGCGGGGAACAGAGGGAAGTAGACCTTGGAAAATAGGAGACAGGTTTAGATAAAGGATCTGGATCGGCGCAGGCTGGGAGGGCCGAAGGGCCTGTTCCTGTGCTGTAATTTTCTTTGTTCTTTTATGAAGAACTGATACGAGGAAATTCACAGCTTATTTTGGGCATGAGTCATTAAACATATCTGCCTTGTTGATCTTGATTTCAAACATAAATGCTAAGAATTTAGCTGTAGTGGGAAATCTCATTTCAACTGACTCATAGATTAAAGTCAGGTTGAGTTTCTGTTTAGTGATTTACCCCCTTTAGGGAATCTCAATTTCCTACAAGATTCTGCAGTCATCTGCTTAAAGGATCCTGCATATTGTTTTTTTCCCCTCTGATGGGGTAATCTGTAAGTTACAATTATTTACTAGGTGTCAGTCTTGGCTTAGTGGTAGTATTCTCACCTCTCAGTCAAAATGTTCAGTTTAAGTCACACTTTTACAAGAAAACTAAGTCCACACACCAGTTAAGTACAGAGGGAATGCCGCACTATTGGAGATGTCCTGCCAGATTCTCCGTTGGCGGGATCCTCCACTTCACCGGCAATGCACCCACGCCCGCGTGTGTCCCGACGGCATGGGGGTGGCCACAATGGGAAATCCCATTGGCTGGCTGTGGGAACGGAGAGCCGCACCAGAATATAGGGCTGGCAGGACAGAGAATCCCAGCCATCATCTTTTGAATGAGGCGTTAAACCAAGACCTGTCTGCTCTCTTAAATGGATGGAAAAGATCCCAAGGCACTATTCAAAGAAATGTCTGGTTAACATTTATTCCTCAGCCGTGATAACCAAAAAAAGATCACCATCTAATTGCTGATTGTGGAAATTTGCTATGAACAAATTATTTTCTTATTTCTAATTTCACAAACCATTTACTAAGCTGATCAACGAGAGATTCTGGTATGATTCTTTTGAATGTAGTAGGTTCAAGCCCAACTTCTAATTAGCGAAGTTCACAACCTGATGTGTGTGTACTCCGAAATACCTTGGGTAGAATTTTTGCTTTGAATGCTCTCAGGAAATTGCACCTAAAATGTGCCCAAAAATACATTGGCTAAGTTACAGTTTACATTTACACTAAAATTAATTTGTACAGTGACAAATGTAAAATCTTCACTCTACCAACATAATAGGACAGCATAATAGAACATTTAGCATTTTTTTCCCCAGGAAAGGGCATTCCTTAATGTATTAAGAGATGGAACCTGTTTTGTTAAAACGGCTAAATGGGTTTATCGCAAAAATAAGCATTCTAAGTATCCAGTCCCACAACTCTGTGAAACCGGATTTAAAATCATTGAAAGTTACTTAAAAATCTATAATTAACTACTTATTACTTTATTTAATGTCCATTAGTCTGCTTCTCAGGCAGAACAGTAGCACAGTGGTTAGCACTGTGGCTTCACAGCGCCAGGGTCCCAGGTTCAATTTCCGACTAGGTCACTACCTGCGTGGAGTCTGCACGTTCTCCCCGTGTCTGCGTGGGTTTCCTCCGGGTGCTCCGGTTTCCTCCCAGTGGTCCCGAAAGACGTGCTGTTAGGTAATTTGTCATTCTAAATTCTCCCTCTGTGTACCCGAACAGGCGCTCGAATGCGGCAACTAGAGGATTTTCACAGTAACCTCATTACAATGTAAGCCTACCTGTGACAATAAAGATTATAATAATTATTATAATAAATTAAAAATATGTTGATATCGAACCTTTTAAACTGAGCCTGCGCACATCCCCAAGACAAAATAATGTACTTTGAAGAGCTTTCCCTTAACCATTGCAGCTAGTGGTGTGGTCAATTGTGCGAGTAAGTGCTGATCAGAGCACCCTCTTCTGCAGCAGTCCCTCGGAGCCGAGGATGAGTTGGTTTCACACTAAACGTGAGTTCTCAGATGACTGAAGAGTCGAATGCACGACCTACAGTCTCTGTCAAAGGTGGGACGGATGGTGGTTGGACGAGCCGGGTGGTTGGGGTGTCCATGTTGCCACGCACTCCTTTTGCTGTCGACGCTTGGCTTCAGTTGGTCTCAGCGATGATACTCGATGTGTTCAGTTCCTTCCCGATACTAACCTCCATTTCGGGTGCCCTTGGGCCAGGGGTTCCCAAGTGTCAGTCGGGATGTTGCACTTTTTCAAGGAGATTTTGAATGTGCCCTTGAAGTGTTTCCTCTGTCCTCCTGGGGTTCACTTGCCGTGTTGAAGCTCTGAGTCAGGTGCTTGCTTTGGAAGCCTCGTGTCAGGCATGTGGACAATGTTGCACATCCAGAGGAGCTGATGGAGCGTGCTCAATGCTTTGATGCTGGGGATGTTGGCCTGAGCGAGAACACTGACATTTGTGCATCTATCCTGCCAATTGATGGAGGATCTTCTGGATGTAGCACTGGTGATACTTATCCAGGGTTTTGAGGTGCGTGTTGTACATAATTCGTGTCTCTGGGTCAGATAGGAGGGCAGATATCACTACTGCTCTGTAGGCCATGAGCTTGGTGTCGCGTCTGCAGTCCCGGTCTTCAAACACGTTCTTCCTCAGGCGAACAAAGGCTACTCTGGAACCTCATCGTCAATGTCTCAAATGTAGGCTCCCAAAGTATGGAAAGAGGTCCATGTTGTCCAAGCTGATTGGAGCAACTGTATTATAAATCTGTATAAAAGATTGTGGAGAATACAAAGTTAAGCCATTTTGTGTACAACTCAATTATGTTTTTACTCCCCAATATTTATGTCAATTTGTACTCTAATTACACTGCGATTACTGGCATAAAGGAACTGAAACTCTTACCCCATCATTATCACTTGGGCAGGAACCAGTTTCTTTGAAGCCCGTTAATTCTTGCAGAACATACACACAGGCAAGTAGGACACAAAATGCTCGGACACAATCAGAAGTTCTACATTAATGTCATCACAGCAAATAGCAATGCTGTGTTAGCACCAAAAGAAAATAAAAAGCCGGGAACCAATTGTGACGTTTGAAAACGTGTATAGGAAACTGACAGAGTGTTGGAATAGAATGAAAACACTTATGGTACGAGCATTTAGACATGCCTGGCAGGATTCCTGTGGTTTACTTTGCTCTGTTGCTAAAAGCATGTAGACAAGAGATGAAATCCCTCCCATGGTATTTAGTTATGGCAACATTGGCTGTACAAGGCCTTTTATGGTAATTGTATAATAGATTTTTGACAGGGCACTTCTACACATAATAAATTCTCTCTGCACCCTGCTTATGGGCTGATAGCTCAGTGCCAAGGGTGTATTATACATTCTTCTCTCATGTTCAGCTGTAACTTACGGAAGAAACCAGTCCATCAGGAACAATTTGTCAAAATAATGGGGGAGCATTCAGTTCCAGGGCTGTTTATCCAAAGTATTTAGGGAGTGCTGAACCAGCTGCTCAAAAGAAAAATGACCGCAGATGTCCAAACGTACATTTTTAATGTTGCAGAGGGACTAACGATTAGGTCAATGTTCAGTATCTCTGATCCATACATTTAAATATGAGTGAAAAATACACTTTTATAGCTGCCCATGGAATTATTTGAAACTCTGAATTGTAAAACACTTCTTTTTTCAAAGAAAACCATTCCAAAGCTACAATTATAACTAAAATCTCCAATTTATTTGTGAATTTAACTCTTATAGCGCAGATTAGATTAAAATCAACGTCATACAAAAACTCCCAAGCTGAATTTGAAATGCTAGCACAGCGAAACTGTATAATAATATGGAATCTAGATGTTTTTCTGGTGTCATCTTTTCCTTCAGTCCTGCATTCTTTATAAAAGTATATTCCTACCTGTTGGAACTCTGCCACATGCTTGTTTGCACGCTGCCATTTACTCTCTGGGCTTTAGGCTTGTATCCAGGTTAAAAGAAAATTCTCTCACTGTCAGTAAAGTGAGACAAACTAATGGGATTGCAACCCAGTTACCTCTGGGGGCAATTTACAGTGTATGAAAACTGGTTGTCGTTGTTTTTCTTCCCACACCATGTGGTGCACAAGGCAGATATATATCTATTTCCATCGCTAGTTTTTCCTGGAACAAGCTGCTAATCAGTCACCAAAAGCTGTAGCTTGAGGAGTCGCACTCCACATCAAGAATGGCTTCTCCCACTCTTATCACCTATCTTTTGTGTGTTGGAAGGATTTTGCAGGTTGATACTCAACCTGTTTGGCCGCGTTGTGAACACACTTTCCTTGGCCGACAAGTCCCGGGGTAGCGCCCGAATCCAGAACTTCTGGCTCAGAGGCACTGTGCCACAAGACACTTAAAAGTTGATCATTTCAATTGGAAACCAAACAGTTGGTTGTGACAGCAAGTGGAAAATGATGCAGTGCTTTCCTGCATTTGGAGCTAAGACTCATCACTGGGGCTGAACGCCACCCATTCTTGAGCTCGGTTGTTTCAGAATCCCAACTCAATTAACGGACACATGAACATCAGTGAAGGCCATGGCGGAGGCGGAAGAAAAAGAGTGCCCCCACGGCGCATGCCCGACCGCCGATCGGTGGGCCCCGATCGCGGGCCAGGCCACCGTGGGGGCATCCCCCAGGGTCGGATCGCCCCGCGCCCCCCCCTCCAGGACACCGGAGCCCGCTCGCGCCGCCAATCCTGCCGGTCAGGTGGATGGTTTAAACCACGCCGGTGGGAGAGGCCTGTCAGCGACAGGACTTCGGCCCATCGCAGGCCGGAGAATCGCCGCGGGGGGCCCGCTGACTGGCGCGGGGGGCCCGGCTGAGCGCCGCGATTCCCACCCCTGCCGAATCTCGCAGGGGGGCGGAGAATTTGGGACACAGCGGGGGCGGGATTGATGCCGGCCCCGGGCGATTCTCCAACCCCCCGGGGGATCGGAGAATTCCGCCCCTTATTTTTAAACAGTGACCCCTAGTTCTAGATTCTCCCACAAGAGGAAACATCCTCTCCACATCCACACTCTCTAAACCCCTCTGGATCTTATATGTTTCAGTCAAGTCACGTCTTAATCTTCTAAAGTTCAGGGAGACAAACCTTGATTGTCCAGCTTTTCCTCATAAGGCAACGTGCCCTTTTCAGGTAGTAAATCTCCCCTGCGCTGCTTCCAACACATTTACATCCTTCCATAAAGAAGGAACCAACACTGTACACAGGACACAAGAAGAGGGGGTTGGGTTCTCTGTTTTGTGATGCTGGAAGTATAAATCACGAGTAATTGAACAATCAAGGATTGAATCCAGCACCGATTTCAGCACCATGCTCAGATCCCTTGTTGGCGGCAAAATCGAAATTTGCGCCCTGCACCGGCGGGCCCATGCAAAACCACAATTTGCATGGATTTAAATATCATTAGCAGGTTGGACACAGTGGACAGGATTCTTCATTACTGTAATCGGCCATATTGTAATTGGCAATCGGGCGGAGAATCCTTTTTTAAGACCGAAACGTGGGCGGCGGTAGTTTTCGGATGCTCCTCCCCCTCCAAAACGGCATCATCGGTAGTACGCTGCACGCCGTTGGAATGCCCTCAGGGTGTCTCCTAAAGGCCCTTCCCCGATGCTCTGCCCCCGATGGGTCGAGTTCCTGACGGCGCGGTTCACTTAGACATAGACATAGAATTTACAGTGCAGAAGTCTCCTATCAGTTTTCATTAACCTCGCGTGGCGGCTGCGGACTGTGCCACAGTCGGGGAGAAGCTGTGCCGCTGCTCCGGAGGTACTTCGGCGAGGGCTGGGGGAATGGTAGGGGTTGGTCCGAGGTGATTCCAGGGGGGCACTATCCGGCCAGTCAGGTCAACGCGCGGCCGGCGCAAGCGCGGCCATGGACCTGGCCATTCTCCGGCCACTTTTGGTGCTGGAGCCGGGGGTTTAACCTGGCGCCGGTGTTAGCCCCTCACCGCTCCCGGAATCGGTGGAGGATTCGACGCCAATTTTGGCCTCTCGTAATACGCCACAGTTCCCACGCCGGCTTCGAAACTTAGCCGCAAAATTGGAGAATCCAGCTCAGTATGTTCCACCCCTCTGCCCCTCTTCGAGGGGTGGCAGAGTAGCACAGTGTTTAGCACTGTTGCTTCACAGCTCCAGGATCCCAGGTTCGAAACCCGGCTTGGGTCACTGTCTGTGCAGAGTCTGCACCGTTCTCCCCATAACTTGGACATCCTGAATTCTCTCTCTGTTGACCCGAACAGGCGCCGGAATGTGGCAACTAGGGGCTTTTCACAGTAACTTCATTGCAGTGTTAATGTAAGCCTACTTGTGACAATAAAGATTATTATTATTATAGGTGGAAGTCACGTGAGTGTGAACTAGGACAAGTATTTGTAAAAGGGGCCTGGGCGCCATGGCTGCTAAGGGGAAGCAAGAGGGTAAGGAAACGTTTCAAAACACTCCACAATTGTCACACTTGCTGGGGCGGCTGCCTGGGCCAGGGGAAGTAGCAGGAAGTGACTTGGTGACAAGTCCATGGACTCAGGGTAAGCTCTTGGAATCGGAGTGGCCTGGCTCAGACTGCCATTGCTGCAGTCTGCCTTTTAAACACATCCCTTTGATGCTACTTACAGGCCCCTGGCTGCTCACTCTGCTGACTGCTCATTGTGTTCAATAAATGTTCAGAGAGAACTCTGGTCATCTGGGAGGCCACCCAGGCCACCCCACTGGAAACCCTCAGACCCCAACTGACCCATTAACGGTATGGGCGTGGCCAAGCTCAATCAGTGGCACACCAGGTGCTGGCACTCAATGCAATTATCCGAAGCGCAGCCCCATTGCAGGGGAAGCAGGGGTTTGGCAGAGATCACCCCAAACAAAGGACACATGCATGGTAGCACTTGGCATGCTCCCTGGCACACTGCCTCTCTCAGGGCAGCTAGCCCACTCTGTAGGACCACCAGCTTTCTCCAAGCCCTGCCTGCCCACCGTGTCCCTGCACCCATCCATCCTGACCCCGGTCACGTTGTCACAACTTGTGTGTCACACCCAGGACCCACATCACACTACAGCAAAGCTCTCAGCAGATGCACATTTTCCTCGCTCACCCCTATCTGTCGGACATGCCCAAGCACAAGCTCCTAAGCATGGATTTGATTGGTGATTAAAGGTCGCCTTCTCAACAGCACAACCAGGTGCCACCCTTCTGGCAAGATAACACATGACCCACCTAGTGAGGACACCAACTGTAGATACCACTGTGGGAATCAGGACATGGATTACGGCAGCCACTGTAGCGATATATATATAAATGCTGGTATATAAAGAGTTAACATCATAGCGTACGACAACCACGAGATGGCAGCAATAGATTCATGTCTAAATATGTGGGTCGGGATTCTCCGAACCCCCCGCCGGGTCAGAGAATCCCCGGGGGGAGGCGCGAACACCGCCCTGCCGCCCCGATGGCAGTTTCCCTATTCTCCGATGGCGTTTTTCTGGGGCCGCCCGCCCCGGTGATTCTCTGGGCCCCGATGGGCCGAGTGGCCGTCAAGTGTGGCCGAGACTCGCTGGCGTGGATTACTCACTTCACACACGGCGGGACCTGCCAGGTAAGTATGCAGGGGCCGTCCTGGGGGCGGGGGATCCGACCCCGGGGGGGAGGGGCACACGGTAGCCTTGCCCGCGATCGGGGCCTACCGATCTTCAGACGGGCTGGTTCCGTGGGGGCCTCCTTTCCTCTGCGACAGGCCCCTGTAGGGCTCCACCCTATTGCCTGGGGGCCGGTGCAGAGAAGGGAACCCCCTGCGCATGCACGGAAATATGCCGGCCGGTCCGCGCATGCACGAGATCACGCCAGCCGGTCCGCGCATGCAAGACACCATGCCGGCCGTTCAGTGCCAGCTGGAGCTGTGGGAACCAGTCCTGCATTAACCTAGCCCCCTAGAAAGTGGAAAATTCCTCACTTTCGGGGGCTGATGAGTGATTGGCGCCAGTTTTCACGCTGGCGTGGGGACTTAGCCCCATTATTGGAGAATCCCACCCGTGATCTCAACGGATCTTGGTCCAGAAGTGGGCAGCAGGGTAGCATAGTGGTTAGCATCAATGCTTCACAGATCCAGGGTCCTAGGTTCGATTCCCGGCTGGGTCACTGTCTGTGCGGAGTCTGCACGTCCTCCCCGTGTGTGCGTGGGTTTCCTCCGGGTGCTCCGGTTTCCTCCCACAGTCCAAAGATGTGCGGGTTAGGTGGATTGGCCATGCTAAATTGCCCGTAGTGTCCTAAAAAGTAAGGTTAAGGGGGAGTTGTTGGGTTACGGGTATAGGGTGGATACGTGGGTTTGAGTAGGGTGATCATTGCTCAGCACAACATCGAGGGCCGAAGGGCCTGTTCTGTGCTGTACTGTTCTAAATCTAAATCTCTTCAAGCCATGAGTGACTGGACAGCAGTTAGAGAGAGAGTTATAGAATAGTTAATAGCTATAGTTAAATATAGTTAATACTTATTCTGATTTACTTTATCACCAGTTATTGTTCTGTAAGCATGAACAAACTCATTAGTATTTAATTCATTATTCATTAAACCTATTTTGCTTCGAATTGAAGATTGGTAGTGTCTTTGAAATCTAACCATCAGACCATTCTGGAAGTAAAGCAAAGAGTAACGACATCTGACAAACAAGTAATATAACATCCACCAGTACTCCTGTTGACAGGGAAAGGTGGTGAGGATAGAGGCTCCCTACATCACAGGCCCAGTGCCACTCACTGATGGGGACAGGCGAGCAGTGCGGATGGGAGTATATCATGGAGGGTGGGGGGTGGGTGGGGGGGGGCGGCTGCTGAGGAGTGGGGGGGGGGGGGAACATGTTGAGGGTGGCGTTGAAATACAAATCAGAATTAGCATGTAATCTGGTGGCATTGCATGGGCAAGGGTCTACTCAACTTGTTAGCATGTCTTCTCTATCCCCCCCCCTACAGAGAATGAATATTGGAGCACAGCCAACTGTGCTCTCCATGGCTGCAGCTACCATTGCAAATGCAGAAAGCCTGGATGAAAAGAGCCAGCTCAGGGAGGACCCTGCACAAGAGAAAAGCAGGAGCCAGCTGGTGAGGCTGGAGTGCCAGTCATTCAACATAGAATCATAGAATCCCTACAATGCAGAAGGAAGCCACTCGGACCATTGAGTCTGCACCGACCCTTCGAAAGCGCACCCTACTAATGTCCGCTCACTCATTCAACCCGCCCTATCCCCATGACCTAATTCACACACTCCTGGACACTTAGGTAAAATTTAGCATGGCCAATCCACCTAACCTGTACATCTTTGGACTGTGGGAGGAAACCGGAGCACCCGGAGGAAATCCACGCACACACATGGGGAGAATGTACAAACTCCACAGAATTGAACCCTGGTGCTGTGCCACCGTGCCGCCCGAAAGGCCGAGGAGGAGGTGCAAAGGAGGCGCCACATGAGGGCATGTATACACTTTGGAGAGCTGCCAGACCACCTGTGGGGCCGAACACATTGGCTAACCAGTGAGACTGTGCGCCACCTGTACCAGATGGTGGCCCACTAGGCACCGCAGGGGTTTGGAGGAGGACACCCTCTCCTAGTGGCCGTCAAGGTTACAGTCACTGTGAACTTTTATGCCTATGGGTCTTTCCAAGGTCTGAGCGGGACCTGTCTGGGATATTGCAGACATAGAACATAGAACATAGAACAGTACAGCACAGAACAGGCCCTTCGGCCCTCAATGGTGTGCCGAGCCATGATCACCCTACTCAAACTCACGTATCCACCCTATACCCGTAACCCAACAACCCCCCCTTAACCTTACTTTTTGTAGGACACTACGGGCAATTTAGCATGGCCAATCCACCTAACCCGCACATCTTTGGACTGTGGGAGGAAACCGGAGCACCCGGAGGAAACCCACGCACACAGGGGGAGGACGTGCAGACTCCACACAGACAGTGACCCAGCCGGGAATCGAACCGGGGACCCTGGAGCTGTGAAGCATTTATGCTAACCACCATGCTACCCTGCTGCCCCAAACATCCATAAACAGGTACATCCGCACTGTGCTGGATCCTCTATGGCGGACTTCAGTCTGGACCAGGCCCACCAGAATGCCCAGGTTTGCAGGATTTGCCAACATTTCGAGACCGATGACTCTCTGGGTGCTAATGGCCAGTTTCCCTGGGTTTTTGTGGCCATGACTCATCTTTCATTCTCACTCCACAGTATAAATATTTCCCACTCTCTCTGTCTGGTAGCTTTGAAAAAGAGTCATCGGACTCGAAACGTTAGCTCTTTTCTCTCCCTGCAGATGCTGCCAGACCTGCTGAGATTTTGCAGCATTTTCCCTTTCGTTGTCAAACGACTCCTGTGCAAAGCGGCCGATGCAGGATCCGACTTTTACCTCGCACTACTTGCCTATACGTCAACTACATTGTCCACTGGCCTGTCACCAGCACAATTGTTAATGAACCGCACATTACGAACAACGGTGCCTGCAATACACGTCACAGACTTGGACAACTTTCCGGTCCTGCGTCGAATGTAACAGTCTCGGGCCCAACACAAGTCGGCGTATGATGCCGGTGCCACAGATCTCCCTGCTCTTGTCCCTGATTACCAGGTTTGTGTTCAGCTTCCTGAAGGTGGCTGGTTTGCCACCACTGTGGTGATCAAGCAAGTAGCCCCCAGATCATTTCTGGTTCATATGCAGGATGGTTCTCTTCTTCGCCAAAATAGGCGGGCACTGCGGCTCCTTCCACGCTCTCCACCAGATCGTGATGCCCTGCCTCGCCCTCAGGACATGCCCGTCCAAGAGCTCGCAAATCTACCTCTTCTGTTGCCATCCTCTGCGACTGACACAGTCCCGCCCGTTCCAGAGCAGGCGGCCCCTGACCCACCCTTGAGGCAGTCAACCAGAATTCATCGCCCACCACAGAGTCTGAATTTATGAACTGCCTGAATTTATGAACTCTCTAAACTCATGGACTGATTGTTTCGTTACCCTGGTTATTCGTTCACTAGTTTGTACAAACTGTTATTCATGTCCCGTGTTTTGTTACATACAGTCTATCTGCACTAGACACCTTCCCATGTAAATATGTTAGAATTTTTGTATATTGTCCTGTAAATATACTCATATATTCTCCACATAGTCAGGAACACCCACATACCACACTATTTATTGCCACGTACACATACTTTTTTTTTCAAAAAGGGGATGATGTCATAATATACACACAAGTATATGATGGTGCATAGACAGACACTGACTGACACACTGAAAGACCAATCAACACATAGAACACAGCAGCCAATCACCAGACAGGACACAGCCACTATAAAGCTAGAGGGCACTAGTTTTCCTGCTCATTCGGGATGCAGTCTTTGAGACAGCCAGAGCACGTGATCAGTAACATGAACATCTACCATGTGCTAGCAGTATAGTCTGGTCAGGTTAGCCTCAGGTCTCCAGTCAACCTAACATAGTGTCAACCCACAGTTAAAGTATGTTTAACAGCTCATAGTTAAATACAATAGAATTGTACTTCTACAAGTGTTGGTAGCCTGTCTCTCTCACTGCTATGGTAAACGCAGTCCTCGCAGACCCAGCATACCCAACACATCAACCCCTATATTGGGATCTCATTTTGTTTCCACATGCTGACCTCCCCTTCTGAAACTGCCCTTTCCACTAGCTCCAGCACCTTTGGCTCCGCAGGGTTTGAGCTTGCAGGTCTGCGATATTTACCTTTTGAGATTCATGCACTAAGTCACCCAGATCCCTCTGTATCCCACAGCTCTGCAATCTCTTACTATTTAGAGAATGAGCTTCTTTTTTTGTTGTTCCCATAATCAATAATTTCACATTTTCCCCCATTATACTCCATTTGCCAGATCTTTGCCTACTCATTTAACCTGTCTATATCCCTTTGTCGCCTCCTTACAGGGCAGCACGGTAGCATTGAGGATAGCACAATCGCTTCATAGCTCCAGGGTCCCAGGTTCGATTCCGGCTTGGGTCACTGTCTGTGCGGAGTCTGCACATTCCCCTGTGTCTGCATGGGTTTCCTCCGGGTGCTCCGGTTTCCTCCCACAGTCCAAAGATGTGCAGGTTAGGTGGATTGGCCGTGATAAATTGCCCTTAGTGTCCAAAATTACCCTTAGTGTTGGGTGGGGTTACTGGGTTATGGGGATAGGGTGGAGGTGTTAACCTTGGGTAGGGTTCTCTTTCCAGGAGCCGGTGCAGACTCGTGGGCCGAATGGCCTCCTTCTGCACTGTAAATTCTGTGTAATTATGTCTTTTTTGCAGCTTACAATCGTACCTATCTTTATGTCATTGGCAAATTTAGCATAAATACCAGAGTGGTGTACACCAGCGTCAATGGGCCTCCTGGCCCAGCAATTCAGCGGTCTTCAGGAGGCTAGCACGGCGCCGGAGTGCTGCACACTGCCCCGGCGCCGAAAGGCGGCCCTGCATGGCCGGTATGGGTCTGTGTATGCACGCGTCAGCCCTCTCCGCGCCGGTGGGTGGACGTGGTTCCTGTTCCGCACCGGCATTCGCCTGGTGGCCGTCTCCGCAATGGTGCGGAGCAACATGTCGAAGACCTACAGCGGGACCACGCAGAAGGAGGTAGGCCCCCTCCAGATTGTGGTCAACTGCCAATCAGAAGCCCCCGATTGTGGGCCTGGACCACATGGAGGCCCCTCCCCCCGGAGTCAGATCCCCTGTCCCCCCACCAGGACGTCCACTGTGGCCGTGGGACGAGCTCCCGCCGGGTGGTACCAGGTCGGAACCACGCCGGCGGGACTCGGCAGGGGTTCGGCTGGTCGCCCGCCGAAAATCGCCGCAGGGGCCTATTTCAGAGGCCCCCAACCATGGCGACTGCACGGGCGCGACTGCAGCTGATTCTCCGGTTGCTGGGGAATCGCGTCCCGGCGTCAGAGCTCCATGGCAGGATAGACAAACACTCACACAGATGCCCAAACTCACATACACACACCCCCACCCAAAACCACTCCACCCACACACACTCATACTCACTCATACCCACCAATCCACATACCCACAACCACACACACTCACCCACACAGACAGCCATACATTCCACACACCCACAACCACACACACTCACCCACACAGACAGCCATACATTCCACACACCCACAACCACACACACTCACCCACACAGACAGCCAAACATTCCACACACCCACAACCACACACACTCACCCACACAAACAGCCATACATTCCACACACCGAGAGAGTAGTGGAATCTGGAAATTACTGCCTGAATTACTGCCTTTGGTAGTAGAGGCGAGACCCCTCAACATTTCAGAAGCATTAAGATGAGCACTTGAAATGCCACAGTATATAAGGTTACGGACCAATTGCTGAAAAATGTTGTGAGAATATAAAGGTGCTTGATGGCCGCGCAGAGACGATGAGCCGAAGGACCTCTTTCTATGCTGTCAAACTCTATGGGCAGGATTTTCATTGGCTGATGCCAGAATCGGGCAACACGATTGGGCGGAGAATTGCTTCCGACACTAAAATTGTGGCGGGAGCCGCTTTCACGCAAAATCGCAAATCTCCGTTCCCTCGACAGTGACGTCATTGCGTTCCAGAATGCGCGTACAGTACACGGGAGGGGGGCATGGTCTGCAGTGCCAACTGGTGCCACCGTGGAGCCCATGGACCTGGGTGTGCATGGGGGTATGCACCATGCTATCATATCGGCCTTTTATCCCCTGCAGGCATTGGCTATTGGAATTCTGCCAGCAATGGTGGCCTTTCTTCTAGTCGCCGCAATCTCGGGGGATGCCCTGCGACTGTACGAGCTGGAGATGCTCGAGATGGAGGAAACTGCAGCACCGGAGCGTGCAGCAGCGGAGCAGGAGACAGCTGCTCAGGATGGAAAGCCGCCTGCCCAACAGGCCGAGGAGGAGGAGCTGCAAAGGAGGCGCCACGTGAGGCCTCGTGCCTGTCATTCGAGAACCTGCTGGACCACGCATGTCGTTGAAGATTCCTGCTGAGTAGGGGGACAGCATGACATAGCCGCCAAATCATGGCGCATCTGGCACCGCGGGAGAATGGGGAGTACACCCGTTCCTGGTAGGCGTCAAGGTGATGGTCGCCCTATACATCAACACTGAGGTGTTCTTCCAGGCGCTGAATGGGGACCTGTCTGGGATCTCACAGAGCTTGATGCACACGTGCATCAGTGCTGTCACAAAGGCCCTATATGCCCAGGCAGCGCAATACGTCCATTTGGAAGTGGACCGAGCCCACCAGGATGCCCGGGCAGCAGGATTCATCGCCATCTCCGGGGGCCCCGGGTCCAGGGAATGATTGACAGGAGGCATGTCACATTATGAGCAGCTGCAGATGACAGGCCTCACTAAACAAACCGAAAGGGGTTCCACTCGATGAACGTGTAGCTGATGTGCACATCATGCACATCTGGGTCCGATAACAGAGCAGTGTGCACAGCCCCTTCACCCTGGCATACTCAACGCTTCCCAGCCTCTTTGAGGTGCGTGCAGTGTGACAGGGTTTATCCACTGCAGTCATGGTTGATGACTTATCTAATAATAATCATCTTTTATTGTCACAAGTATGAAGTTACTGTGAAAAGCCCCTCGTCACCACATTCCGGCACCCTGTTCGGGCAAGCCAGTATGGTAATTGAACCCACGCTGCTGGCCTTGTTCTGCATTACAAACCAGCTGCCTCGCCCACTGAGCAAAACCGGCCACCAGATGCACCAGGGACGGGGGTCATCAGCAGGAGCCCCAACGACTCGTCCTCCCTCGAGGTGCCCTGTAACGAGAGGAGCACCTCCATCTGAGAGTGCACCACATCATGCTGTGACTGTGCCACCACCTTCATCTCCTTCTGGGACTGGGCCACCTCTTTCTGCATCTGTGTCACGTCAGCCAGTGCGGGCAATGTCGCCGACACTCTCAGCCATGGCCCGCTGTGACTGGGCTGCACTCAGTTGCGCTGTTGCAATTTCCAGGTGACTCTGGCATATGGCTGCTTGTGAGAGGTCCTGGGCCTTGGCCACCGCCTGCACAGATGTCCCAGGCCTTGGACATGCTGATTAGTAGCTAAAACCCTCATCCCCAAGGCCTTCACCACGCACGCCTCCAGTGCGGTGTTGGCCTGGATGGCATCATGGTCGGCACTCTCTCCTGCTCCTGCTTGCGATTACTGGATGCTCGCTGGCAACCCCTTATGTAGTCCATGGCTCTGCAACTGCATCTCCATGATCGATGGGACTGTCCGTTCCAGAAGCCCGAAACCCAAAACGGCAGCTAGTTCCTGAGGTCGGCCTGCCCTCCGACCATCCGCCCCCTCGGGAGTTCTACCTCCACCTGATGTACCGGAGCATTTGTGTGGTGAGCACCAGAGAGGGTCTCAGGAGCCTCTTCACTAAGGTACCCAACTGAGGTGAGTATCTATGGGAAGGTGGAGGATGTTGGAGGCAGCCGTGACAGGAAATCAGTGTCATCGGACTCAAACTCTGGAGTTTCCTGGGTCTTGGGCCTATGCCTCACGTCCGTGTCATCATCACTGCTCGGCACACGGCGGGGGGGAGGTTCTGGCCGGGGCTGGGGACACCATATGGACCTGCCCCATCACCAGCAGCTCCTACAAGACCACAAGACAAGGAGCATGTTTAGACCGCGGGTCGGGAGATGGTGGTGGTGGTGGTGGTGGTGGGGGGGGGGTGGTGAGGGTGGAGTGGGGGTGGTGCAGGGGTAGTGTGAGGAATGTGTGGGGGTGAAGGTGGTGTTGTGCGAGGTGGGTGTTGACACACTTGGCGCAGGGAACCGCAACTCAACGGGTCCTCACTGCCTCGTCCAACTTCACCCCTGCGACTTCCCTTTCCTCAGGCACGCCGACCATGTCCAGGGTCTGCTGCTCTGTCACGGTGAGGGGCCGTAGGTCCGGCGGTCTCCCTCCAGTCTTTTCCCATTTCCTGGGGTTACGGGTGGCCTTCTCCTGGTGCGGGGTGGGGAGGGTGGCGGGGTAAAAACAGTGTTAGACAGTCCAATGCATGCAGGCCAGTGGTGGGTAGCTTGTGGCTTCAGGGGCCAGGGCACCCAGCCAATGGTGGCCGGTATGGGTGGTGCAGGATGGGGGTTTGACCACCCTCCGTGTTGGGGTAACGGGTGTGTGGGACAGGGGTTGGTGCAAGGGGCACAGTGCTGCCTACTCACCCTGGCCGCCCTGAGGAGGTGGTGCAGTTTCTCAATGTAACCAATTGTGTTCCACA
This sequence comes from Scyliorhinus canicula, assembly GCF_902713615.1. Classification (NCBI taxonomy): domain Eukaryota; kingdom Metazoa; phylum Chordata; class Chondrichthyes; order Carcharhiniformes; family Scyliorhinidae; genus Scyliorhinus; species Scyliorhinus canicula. The sequence continues at coordinate 40,349,693 of NC_052153.1, forward strand.
TGGCATCTGTGCTAACCCCTTAACAGTCACTAAATCAGTCCAGGTGCAGCGTTAGTTTTGCTGTTGTGGAAGTTCACAAATCCTGCCCCAGTGTCAACACTTAGTCTCAAGAATGGAGTATTCGGCGGCTGCACGCGTGCCGGCCCTGACAATATAGGCCCTCCCCAGATCACACGTGCCCGCCAATCGGTGGCCCCTGATCACGAGCCTGGCCATCCTGGAGGCCCCCCCCTCCCGGTGATGGATCCCCCCGCCCCCTACCAAGATGGCCACAGACTGGCCCGCAGCTGCCACTCCGAATTCCCACCAGGTGGAGCCATGAGTGAACTCGGCCAGTTGTCGGCAGAGAATCGTCGCGGGGGCCTCTTTCAATGGCGCCTCGTCGACCGCGCGCGATTGGCGGCATCGCGGGAAGCCATCGGACCCAATGGCGAGTCTGACGCCCCATTCTCTGCCCCCAGGCCAAGCCCGATTGCGACGCAGAGGCTCAGAAAATCCCGGCCTTGATTTCCAGAGTCCAAAGTCAGACTACATTGGGTAATTTTTTCAGTAAGCGTTCAAATTCAACTAACTGAAGATTTGATGTTGCAGGATTTGCTTTTCAGTTGTTGCTTAGACGGAAAGATGAAATAGGTACATAGAGGCTGAAATAGTTCTGTGGGTGATGGTACAAAATCTTCCAGCATAGGCAAGTTTGAGAAGCAAGCCATTTTTCTGCCCAGAGGAGCCCACTTCTTGGTGGCCCATCAGTTTGATATTAAAACAGCAGACTGACTATTTCTCAGTTCTCAAAGACATATAGAAATTTCTAAATGGCCACTTGACTCGTGTGACCTTCCTTCTCTGCAATGGCTTCTAAAAGGATGATACCAAGTGTCCCAGTCATTGATTGTTGGAAGAGTTGAGAGTCCGGTGTGAGTAAACTATTGTCTAGGCAGACTCACAGGGCGGGATTCTCCGATAATCGGCGCGATGGCAGGGACCTGGCGCCAAAAACAATGCAGATCACTCTGGCGACGGGCCCCCCCAAACGGCGCAAATTCTCTGGCCCGCAATGGGCTCGTTGCGACGTTACGCCATTCGTTATGGCGCCACCCGCCGCGGACGCGTGGCGTCATTGATGCCAGGCGGCGGCACAGCTCAAAAGACGCTTCCCCCCCCTCCCACTGGAAATCCGACCAGATAGCTGCCCACCACGCAGCCCCGAGGTTCCAGGAGCGCGACATCAAGGCGCTCCTGGACGTAGTAGAGCAGAGGAGGGAGGCCCTGTACCCCGGACACGGCCGCAGGGTTGCCCCACGCCTCAGCTGGCGCCTGTGGAGGGAGGTAGCAGAGGCCGTCAGCGCTGTGGCTGTAACACCAAGGGCAGGCGCACAATGCCACAAGAAGGTGAATGACCTCGTCAGGGCAGCCAGGGTGAGTAACCCCCCCCCAATGTGCGGCACACCCCCAGGTGCAACCAACCCTAAACCTAACCCTAATGTGCTGCGTACCTCTGCCAATATACGCACAACCGCTGGCCTGCATGTATATCCCTGCCTAACACTGTTGCCATTTATCCCTGCCACCCACCCGCCCGCCCCCCCCCCCCCCCCCCCACAGGAGAAGCGCACACCCAACAGGGAGCGTGAGAGGACCGGAGGGGGTCCAGCTGATGAGAGACCTCTAACCGTTCATCAGGAAAGGTCCCTGGAACTGGCAGGCGGACAAAAGGACCGGGAGGTTGCCGATGCAGATGTCGGGGGCACACAACCAAGTGAGACCCCCCACGGCCTGTTCCCATATACCCCTTCTCCATATCCCCCCTCCCCCATATCCCCCCTCCCCCATATCCCCTCTCCCCATATCCCCCTCCCCCATATCCCCCATATCCCCTCCCTCATATCCCCCCTCCCCCATATCCCCCATATCCCCTCTCCCCATATCCCCCTCCCCATATCCCCTATATCCCCTCCCCCATATCCCCCCTCCCCCATATCCCCCATATCCCCCCTCCCCCATATCCCCCTCCCCCATATCCCCCCTCCCCCATATCCCCCCTCCCCCATATCCCCTCTCCCCCATATCTCCCGATCACCGCCCGCGTGTCTAACCATGCTGCTGTATTGTGTATAGCAGGACCAAACATCAAGGCACCCGTCCCCGCGGATGCCGACAACCCGCACGACGCCCCAGGGCGGCCACGAGACTGGAACAGGCCCGGAGCAGCACAGAGACGATGCCCCCGTCTTGTGCTAGTGCGGCGACGCAAGCGTGTGACACCCAGCGACGAGGGGAGCAGCCACAGGCCCCCGTCGCAGCTGAGCCAGGATAGCCCTACCCACGACAGCGCTACCCACGACACCCCTACCCAGGACACCCCTACCCAGGACACCCCTACCCAGGACACCCCTACCCAGGACACCCCTACCCAGGACACCCCTACCCAGGACAACCCTACCCAGGACACTCCTACCCACGACACCCCTACCCAGGACACACCTACCCAGGACAGCGCTACCCAGGACAACCCTACCCAGGACAACCCTACCCAGGACACTCCTACGCAGGACACCCCTACCCAGGAATCCCCTTCCCAGGACACCCCTACCCAGGAAACTCCTACCCAGGACACCCCTACCCAGGAAACTCCTACCCAGGACACCACTACCCAGGAAACTCCTACCCAGGACACCACTACCCAGGACAGCCCTACCCAGGACACCCCTACCCAGGAACTCCTACCCAGGATAGCCCTACCCAGGACAGCCCTACCCAGGAACTCCTACCCAGGACACCCCTACCCAGGACAGCCCTACCCAGGACACCCCTACCCAGGACAGCCCTACCCAGGACAGCCTTACCCAGGACACTCCTACCCAGGACACCCCTACCCAGGAAACTCCTACCCAGGACACCCCTACCCAGGACACCCATACCCAGGAAACTCCTACCCAGGACACCCCTACCCAGGACACCCCTACCCAGGAAACTCCTACCCAGGACACCCCTACCCAGGGCACCCCTACCCAGGACACCCCTACCCAGGACTCCCCTGCCCAGGACAGCCCTACCCAGGACACCCCTACCTGGGACACCACTATCCAGGACACCCCTACCCAGGACACCGACACACATTACACCGAAACACAGGACAGTGACACACAGCGGACGGGTGGACACGAATCGCCCCCCAGGGGACCATGGATTCTGGGTCAGACGATGCTCACAACACAATGCCACTGCTATCTCCAACACCCTCCACCATCACAGAGACACTCACCTTGGTTAGGCACTTTAGCCATGAGGCTTCTGGTACACTCACTGGTGCGCACAACACAGCCGTACCGGTACAGCAGGTGGAGGTAGGAGCAGCAGAGGGGCCGGGAGGTCGGAGGGCATCCTGGCCCAAGCAAACATCTGCCGCCCAGACAGGTTCCGGGTTCCTGGAGTTACCACACCCACCCATAGACCCGATGCAGTCACCAAACCAGGGACAATCGAAGGGGGTGACCGCCACCTTGTGGTGGCTGCAGACGCAGGTGGAGGAGTCCACCCGTGTCCAGGAGCTGGGAGTGGTGCCGGTCATGCGTGCCACCCAGGCCGAAACCGCACGTGTGGCGTCCGGGGTGGAGGCAACGGGTGCGACGGTGTCAGACATGGGGACAGTATGCAAGGCCTCGGGCGTTCTGTGCAGGCGGCGTCTGTGGCCCAGGACATGGCTGCCATCTCACAGGAAGCAGCAGAAGGCAGAGGCGCTCAACACCATGGCCCAGTTTCAGCAGGCCGTGGCCCAGTCTCTGCAGGCCATGGCCCGGTCTCAGCAGGCCATGGCCCGGTCTCTGCAGGCTGTGGCCCAGTTCCAGCAGGCCATCGCTGAGGGCATCGGCGCCATTGCCCAGGTGCTGACCGGCCTCGCCCAGACACAGACAGGGATGGCCAACTCCCTGAGCTCCATGGCTGCAAACCTACAGACCCTTGTCGATTCCAGGGCGGGCCTCCAGGACTGGCAGCGCCAGGTGTCAGGGAGGCGTCGGATGGCCGGTTCGTTCGCACCCCTGACCCATGCAGAGGCCCAGGGGCTATCGGGCACCCGAGGGAGGAGGAGGTGCTGGGGCCGGCTCTGGGTCCCCCTGTAGGGGAGGTCCTGGAACACCGTGGCACCTCGGACTCTCCCCCCCTTCCGTCCCACGTGCATCTGGTGGGCAACGGGCAGGACAGGCTGGCAGCTCGCCATCCAAGTTGCCCGAGCTGCAGCCTGGTCCATCTAGGCAGGGCGGCCCCAGGAAACGGCCGCCAAAGGGATCCTGAGTCAGAGGGCAGGAATCTCAGGAGTCCACCTCCAGTTCTGCTGTACCGTCTGGGGAACCACCTAGACGTAGTCAAAGGGCCCGTAAGGCCAAACAATTTGACACTGAGTAAGTTGGCGCGGGTGCAGGGCACAGACAAGTTTTAGGGGCTAGGGCACATGTATGGACTGTTTGTAATTAAAATCACTTTCACACATACTAATCTGCTTTTGTGCTCTGTCCGAAGCATGCGGGGGCATGGTATGAAGTTAGCGTCAGTGTGTGTGAGGGATGGTACTACGTCGGCCCCAGGTGAGTGTGCCCCCACTCTCCCCGGGTCACCCTCGCCATCCCCCTGGGCAGAGGATGGGACCGTGCGCTGCAGCGTCACGGCCGCATGCAGGGATCATCCGGGTGGATGGTGGCACTGTGGCCATGGGTCAGGTATTGTCCAACGATGTAGAGCCCAGAGCTATTCGCAGAGCGGGTCGTCATCATCCTCCATGGCCTGCAATAGATCCGCTTCCACCGGCGACCGTGTGAGCCCGGCCCATTGTGCCGCAGGTGGATGTGTAATGGAGGGATGGTGTGTGGGTGGCGGGGGGTGAGGGTGAGGGTGGTCGGCTGGTGCCATGGTGTGCGGTCTGTGCCCATAATCGGCGATTCTCACACCCCCCTAGTTAGTGAACTGGGCAGCTATCAGCCTGTCCCGTGCCTGCTGGCCCTGCCGGTAACGGTGGGCAGCCTCCCACCCATGTCCAGCCTGTCTGTCCTGACCATTGCCCCCATCCTCCTCATCTGGGGAGTACTGTGCCTCGTCATGTTGCTCCTCCACTCCCCCCTCCTCTGCCTGCGGCACATCGCCCCTCTGCTGGGCTATGTTGTGCAGGACGCAGCAGACCATAACGATGCAGCCGACCCTATCTGATCGGTACTGGAGGGCCCCTCTAGAGCGGTCCAGGCACCTGAAACTCATCTTTAGCAGCCCAAAGCAGCTCTCTATCACACGCCTGGTCGCTGCATGGACATCGTTGTAGCTGTTCTCCGCGTCAGTCTGTGGCCTCCGTATAGGCGCATCAGCCACGACCACAACGAGTAACCCCTGTCGCCCAGCAACCAGCCACTCAACCGGGGCTGGCGTCCCTCGAACATGCCGGGGGTGTAAGACTGCGCCAATACGTATGAATCATGTACACTGCCCGGGTACCGGGCACAGACGTGCAAGATCATCATGCGGTGGTCACAGACCATCTGAATGCTCATGGAATAGGTCCCCTTCCTATTGGTGAACACAGCCCTGTTGTCTGCAGGTGGCCACACGGCGATGTGCATCCCATCGATCGCGCCCTGGACCATGGGAAAACCGGCAACGGCAGCGAAGCCCGCTGCCCGGGCATCCTGGCTGGCCCGGTCCATGGGGAACTGGATGTAGTCCGCAATGGCATATAGGGCGCCTGTCACTGCCCGGATGCACCGGTGCACCGATGTCTGCGAGATGCCGGACAGGTCCCCACTCAGCGCCTGGAATGACCGGGCGCAGACGTCAGGGCCACCGTAACCATGACAGACACGGGGAGAGTGTGTCCTCACTCAGTGCCACGCAGTGCCAGGTGTGCCATCTGGTGGCAGATGTGTGCCACGTTTCCCCGGCTCATCCGGAGTCTCCTCCTGCATGCCCGGTCTGTGAGGTCCTGGTACGTTGACCGGGGGTCTTCTCGGGCGCCTCCGTCGCCGTGGCGCAACCACCTCCTACTCCCCCTCCTCCTCCTCGTCCTGTCGGGCAGGTGGCCCTCCAGCCTGGGCAGCTGCCACCTGCCCCTCTGCAGCATGCTCCTCTACGGCAGCCAGCGCCGCCTCTGTGGCACGCTCCTCCTCCCCCTCCCCCAACATCGCTGGCTGATCAGCAAACATAACGGCCTGCAGGGGGTGGGGGTGGGGGGGGGGGGGGGGAACGACGACATGTCATCATTGCCCATACCCCTCCCCCCCTCCCCCCCACAGCCAGGTGCCATGGACTGCATGGGCGCGACTGTTGGAGGCTGGCCCTTGGACTGCAAGGGCGCGACTGTTGGAGGCTGGCACCTGGCCAGGCGGATGGCCTCCCTCGTCCTCTCCCCCCTCCCCAGCACTCACCCTCGCCCCCCACCCCGGCACTCACCCTCTCCTCCTCCCCGGCACTCACCCTCTCCTCCTCCCCGGCACTCTCCCCCCCTCCCCAGCACTCACCCTCTCCTCCTCCCCGGCACTCACCCTCTCCTCCTCCCCGGCACTCTCCCCCCCTCCCCAGCACTCACCCTCTCCCCCTCCCCAGCACTCTCCCCCCTCCCCAGCACTCACCCTCTCCCCCCTCCCCGGCACTCATCCTCTCCCCCCTCCCCAACACTCACCCTCTCCCCCTCCCCGGCACTCACCCTCTCCCCCCTCCCCGGCACTCATCCTCTCCCCCCTCCCCAGCACTCACCCTCTCCCCCTCCCCGGCACTCATCCTCTCCCCCCTCCCCAGCACTCACCTTCTCCCCCTCCCCGGCACTCACCCTCTCGCTGGCACTTGTCCTCTCTCCTCACCCCGGTACTCACCCTATTACCCCCCCCCCTTACCCCCCCTCTCAACCCCCCTCTCCCACACGCCACCTCCCCCACACAGACTGCGGCCACGCCGTCAATTCTCCTGCGGCCACCCCACGCCGTGACCTACCTCCACGCTGTCCGGCGTCAACCATCAGCACTGGTTGACGCTGTTATATAAGGTGGTTTAATTTATGGGACTTCGGCCCATCCAGCCGGGAGAATTCGGGCAGCCCCGGCGTCCATAGCGTTGCGCCGGTCCCCGCCATTCTCTGATGCGGGCGGCGCGATTCACGCCTCGCCGACTTTTGGGGGTGTCGGAGAATTCGGAGGATGGCGAGGGCGGGTTTCATGCCAACCCCCGGCGATTCTCCGACCCGGCGGGGGTTCGGAGAATCCCGCCCCTCGACTCTGCCAGCAAGGTGAGATTATCAGATGCAAATTACATGCCTATGGTTCCCTTCTGAAATGAGCCTGGACAGGGGTCTGTACAATGAGGTGCACGATTCCAGAAGCTGAGAAAGTAATTATTTTCTTCTTGAAACTCCTGGGGGCAGTACCTCAACAAATGGCCCAACATGTGATCATGTGACTTGGAGTAGCCATCTTTTGGTTTAGCGGGAAATGAATTATTAAAATAGCAGTAAGGGCAAAATTTTGAACATATAACGTCGGATTTTTCCCATATCAGAGGAAAACAACAATACCATGAGGATTTTGTGCATACTCCTCACTGACAGGCAAGGTACAGCAACAACAACAACTTGGGCATTTGCTTTTTGTTTATGAATTTAAAATATCCAATTCTTTTCTCCAAGGGGCAATTTAGCATGGCCAATCCACCTAACCCGCACATCTTTGGGTTGTGGGGGTGAGACTCACGTAGACACGGGGAGAATGTGCAAACTCCACGCGAACAATGACACGGGGCCGGGATTGAATCCAGATCCTTGGTGCTGTGAGGCAGCAGAGCTAACCACTGCACCATCTTGCCGCCCTCTAACTTGTGCATTTGCATTGCGTCTTTAATCAGCCAGCCATCCCAAGATGCTTCATCGGAGAATTAGAAACAAACTTTGACTTTGAGTCTCAAAACAAAATATTAGGACCAATAAATGATCAAGACGGAGATTATAAGGAGGAGGGAGAGGTAGAGAAGGAGAAAGCTTCAGAGAAAGAATTCTAAAAAGCACGGCCTGAGCAGCTGAACCCACAGCTGTCAATGATGGAGTGAATGAAATCGGAGATGTGCAAGAGACCAGACACACAGAGATACTTAATTCACAGCCAGGAATCTGCAGTAATCACACTGAGATAAGTTTCAGTCAAAATAAATCTTTCCTCTAATTGAGGCATTAGCTGCATACAGCTGTTCTGGAAAAATGAAAATATGCCATCTGTACTCACAGAACGAAAATTTACATTTAATATCTAAAATCGTACTTTGAGCAATCACGTTCCCTTATTCCATCTCCTGTGGCTGAAAATGAAGTCATTTTAACTCATTTATTGCTACGATTAGAGCCTTGGCCCAAATTTTACATAAAAAATAATGGAATAAACAGGACAGTAACTTCGATCCACACTCGCACGGTTAAACGTGGAAACTTGTCCTGCTCCCCAGCAACTATGAAATTCGAAGATTCCTTCGTTGGTTACTGCTGGTTTGGGTTCCCTTTTCCTCTTGTTCCTCTTCAGGTCATCTCATGTTCATAGAATCAAACAGCACAGAAAGAGGCCATTCAGCCTATTGTGCCAGTGTTGGCTTTGGGGCGGCATGGCGGCACAGTGGTTAGCACTGCCGCCTCACAGCGCCAGGGACCCAGGATCAATTCCAGCCTTGGGTGACTGTCTGTGTGGAGTTTGCACTTCCTCCCCGTGTCTGCATGGGTTTCCTCCGGGTGCTCCGGTTTCTTCCCACAATCCAAAGATGTGGATTGGCCATGATAAATTTCCCTTTCGTGTCCAAAGATGTGCAGGTTAGGTGGGATTACAGGGATAGGGCGGGGGAGTGGGCCTAGATAGGGTGCTCTTTCAGAAGGTTGGTGTAGTCTTGATGGGCCAAATGGCCTCCTTCTGTACTTTGAGAATTCTATGGTTCTATTCTAACTGTTATCCACCAATAACTTGCCAAGAGTCGCAGCATTGTAATCCAGAAAAGGGGTGGAATTTTAATATTTAGCTTAAATTACTCACTAAATACAGTAGAAAAAGCTAAAGCTGGTGCAATCCAGCATAATTAAGCATTCAGGAATGTATTAATCATAACAAGTTTAAATGATGTCAAACCACCACTCTGGCAGTGACAGTTGAATTATATATGTTTTGAGTCTCAGTCCTTTAGAATGTCACCATTGTTGCAGATATTAAACAAAAAGGTTTTTTTTTTACTTTACTGGCTCTTTTATTTCTCTTTTTCTCCCCCAATCCCGTAATATTTATTTCCCGGTTTAAACTCTGCATGTTTCAGTAAGAATTCTTCACTCTCAATGGCTCATGAGCCTTGTTCTGTTCACAGGTGCCACAGATCCCGTTACTACTCAAAGGGCCAGGAAAAGTATGTAGGCAACTGGAACTATAACAGACAATTATTGCTGGTCATTGCCTGCAGATCCTAAACTCCATCAAATATTACTTAGGTGGGGTTACTGGGTTATGGGGATAGGGTGGAGGTGTGGTCTTGGATGGGGTGCTCTTTCCAGGGGCCGGTGCAGACTCGACGGGCTGAATGGCCTCCTTCTGCGCTGTAAATTCTATGATTCTATGATATGATTCTATAACACTGGTCTTAACAAGCGCTGTATTCATGGAACAGAAAGCTGACAATAATGCTAAAATTGTTGTTGGTTACAGGTTATGCTTATTTTATCCATATTTATTGCTGTGCAAAGTTATAATTAACAGTTGAAATCCTTCCCCTTTTATTCATCAACTTTGTTCCCATCCATTCGCATCCATAGATCATTTCCTTTAAATTGGAAAGTTCTAACTTGTAGGCAGCAAAAATGTAAGAAAAACATCATTTTAAAAGCTTGTTAACTGTTTTCATTTTAAAGAGAAAATCAATTTACTCCCTCACCCTTTTCCCCTGCAAACTTTGAGTGGGGCCATTTAACAGGTGGTCGCAGGTGAGCTGCCCGTATTTTACCCAACTGGATTTTCCTTTCCACTGCATCCATAAGGGGCTGGTTTAGCACACTGGGCTAAATAGCTGGCTTTTAAAGCAGACCAAGCAGGCCAGCAGCACGGTTCAATTCCCATACCAGCCTCCCCGAACAGGCACCGGAATGTGGCAACCAGGGGCTTTTCACAGTAACTTCACTGAAGCCTACTCGTGACAATAAGCGATTTTCATTTCATTTTCATTAGAAGGAAACTTGTATGAGGTGGCAACGGCTGAACTATTATCATTTAATATGCATCCTGACTAATTGGCGAAATTTCCACCGGTTCACTCCTTTCATTGTGTGGACCGCAATGACTCTTCACTCTTCCCCCAATCATTCATGATCCTTGGCAGTGAGTGTTGGCAAACTGTTCAACCATTGAGGACATCATCAGCTGAGCTTGCTCTGAGCTGTCCCGCACATGGACACTTCCACTGTAGAGTGATAGAGGGAGGGAGACATCGGTTACTTTCCTCTTTCCTAGAGCAAGAGGACTTTGATCAATCGCCGCGTCCCACCTACAATCACTGGGATGGAGATGAGACCGATGACCTTCCTGATCCGCATCAGGGACCCCCTGCGGTCGTTCCCCTGAGTAACAAGTATACCGTTTTGGATACTTGTGGGGGGGACGACTTACCAGGGGTAAGCCATGGGGTACGGGCCTCTGGCACGGAGTCTGTCCCTGTTGCTCAGAAGGGAAGGGGGGGAAAGGAGTAGAACATTAGTAATTGGGGACTCAATAGTCAGGGGCACAGATAGGAGATTTTGTGGGAGCGAGAGAGACTCACGTTTGGTATGTTGCCTCCCAGGTGCAAGGGTACGTGATGTCTCGGATCGTGTTTTCCGGGTCCTTAAGGGGGAGGGGGAGCAGCCCCAAGTCGTAGTCCACATTGGCACTAACGACATAGGTAGGAAAGGGGACAAGGATGTCAGGCAGGCCTTTAGGGAGCTAGGATGGAAGCTCAGAGCGAGAACAAACAGAGTTGTTATCTCTGGGTTGTTGCCCGTGCCACGTGATAGTGAGATGAGGAATAGGGAGAGAGAGCAATTAAACACGTGGCTACAGGGATGGTGCAGGCGGGAGGGATTCAGATTTCTGGATAACTGGGGCTCTTTCTGGGGAAGGTGGGACCTCTATAGACAGGATGGTCTACATCTGAACCTGAGGGGCACCAATATCCTGGGGGGGAGATTTGTTAGTACTCTTTGGGGGGGTTTAAACTAATTCAGCAGGGGCATGGGAACCTGGATTGTAGTTTTGGGGTGCGAGAGATTGAGAGTAGAGAGGTCAGGAGCACAGTTTTGACTTCGCAGGAGGGCGGCAGTGTTCAGGTCTGTGGTTTGAAGTGTGTCTATTTCAATGCCAGGAGTATACGAAATAAGGTAGGGGAACTGGCAGCATGGGTTGGTACCTGGGACTTCGATGTTGTGGCCATTTCAGAGACATGGATAGAGCAGGGACAGGAATGGTTGTTGCAGGTTCCGGGGTTTAGGTGCTTTAGTAAGGTCAGAGAAGGGGGCAAAAGAGGGGGAGGTGTGGCGCTGCTAGTCAAGGACAGTATTACGGTGGTAGAAAGGATGCAAGATGGGGACTCTTCTTCCGAGGTAGTATGGGCTGAGGTTAGAAACAGGAAAGGAGAGGTCACCCTGTTGGGAGTTTTCTATAGGCCACCTAATAGTTCTAGAGATGTAGAGGAAAGGATGGCGAAGATGATTCTGGAAAAGAGCGAAAGTAACAGGGTAGTTGTTATGGGAGACTTTAACTTTCCTAATATTGACTGGAAAAGATATAGTTCGAGTACATTGGATGGGTCGTTCTTTGTACAATGTGTGCAGGAGGGTTTTCTGACACAATATGTTGACAGGCCAACAAGAGGTGAGGCCACTTTGGATTTGGTTTTGGGTAATGAACCAGGCCAGGTGTTAGATCTGGAGGTAGGTGAACACTTTGGAGACAGTGACCACAATTCGGTGACCTTTACGTTAGTGATGGAAAGGGATAAGTATACCCCGCAGAGCAAGAGTTATAGCTGGGGGAAGGGCAATTATGATGCCATTAGACATGACTTAGGATGTGTTGGTTGGAGAAGTAGGCTGCAAGGGTTGGGCACACTGGATATGTGGAGCTTGTTCAAGGAACAGCTATTGCATGTTCTTGATAAGTACGTACCAGTCAGGCAGGGAGGAAGGGGTCGAGCGAGGGAACCGTGGTTTACCAAAGAAGTGGAATCTCTTGTTAAGAGGAAGAAGGAGGCCTATGTGAAGATGAGGCGTGAAGTTTCAGTTGGGGCGCTTGATAGTTACAAGGAAGCGAGGAAGGATCTAAAGAGAGAGCTGAGACGAGCAAGGAGGGGACATGAGAAGTCTTTGGCAGGTAGGATCAAGGAAAACCCAAAAGCTTTCTATAGGTATGTCAGGAATAAAAGAATGACTAGGGTAAGAGTAGGGCCAGTCAAGGACAGTGGTGGGAAGTTGTGTGTGGAGGCTGAGGAGATAAGCGAGATATTAAATGAATACTTTTCGTCAGTATTCACTCAAGAAAAAGATAATATTGTGGAGGAGAATGCTGAGACCCAGGCTATTAGAATAGATGGCATTGAGGTGCGTAGGGAAGAAGTGTTGGCAATTCTGGACAAGGTGAAAATAGATAAGTCCCCGGGGCCGGATGGGATTTATCCTAGGATTCTCTGGGAAGCCAGGGAAGAGATTGCTGAGCCTTTGGCTTTGATTTTTAGGTCATCATTGGCTACAGGAATAGTGCCAGAGGACTGGAGGATAGCAAATGTGGTCCCTTTGTTCAAGAAGGGGAGTAGAGATAACCCCGGTAACTATAGGCCAGTGAGCCTAACGTCTGTGGTGGGTAAAGTCTTGGAGAGGATTATAAAAGATACGATTTATAATCATCTAGATAGGAATAATATGATTAGGGATAGTCAGCATGGTTTTGTGAAGGGTAGGTCATGCCTCACAAACCTTATCGAGTTCTTTGAGAAGGTGACTGAACAGGTAGACGAGGGTAGAGCAGTTGATGTGGTGTATATGGATTTCAGTAAAGCGTTTGATAAGGTTCCCCACGGTCGGCTATTGCAGAAAATACGGAGGCTGGGGATTGAGGGTGATTTAGAGATGTGGATCAGAAATTGGCTAGTTGAAAGAAGACAGAGAGTGGTAGTTGATGGGAAATGTTCAGAATGGAGTTCAGTTACGAGTGGCGTACCACAAGGATCTGTTCTGGGGCCGTTGCTGTTTGTCATTTTTATAAATGACCTAGAGGAGGGCGCAGAAGGATGGGTGAGTAAATTTGCAGACGACACTAAAGTCGGTGGAGTTGTAGACAGTGCGGAAGGATGTTGCAGGTTACAGAGGGACATAGATAAGCTGCAGAGCTGGGCTGAGAGGTGGCAAATGGAGTTTAATGTGGAGAAGTGTGAGGTGATTCACTTTGGAAAGAATAACAGGAATGCGGAATATTTGGCTAATGGTAAAATTCTTGGTAGTGTGGATGAGCAGAGGGATCTCGGTGTCCATGTACATAGATCCCTGAAAGTTGCCACCCAGGTTGATAGGGTTGTGAAGAAGGCCTATGGTGTGTTGGCCTTTATTGGTAGAGGGATTGAGTTCCGGAGCCATGAGGTCATGATGCAGCTGTACCAAACTCTGGTACGGCCGCATTTGGAGTATTGCGTACAGTTCTGGTCGCCTCATTATAGGAAGGACGTGGAAGCTTTGGAACGGGTGCAGAGGAGATTTACCAGGATGTTGCCTGGTATGGAGGGAAAATCTTATGAGGAAAGGCTGATGGACTTGAGGTTGTTTTCGTTAGAGCGAAGAAGGTTAAGAGGTGACTTAATAGAGGCATACAAAATGATCAGAGGGTTAGATAGGGTGGACAGCGAGAGCCTTCTCCCGCGGATGGAGGTGGCTAGCACGAGGGGACATAGCCTTAAATTGAGGGGTAATAGATATAGGACAGAGGTCAGAGGTGGGTTTTTTACGCAAAGAGTGGTGAGGCCGTGGAATGCCCTACCTGCAACAGTAGTGAACTCGCCAACATTGAGGGCATTTAAAAATTTATTGGATAAGCATATGGATGATAAGGGCATAGTGTAGTTAGATGGCCTTTAGTTTTTTTTTCCATGTCGGTGCAACATCGAGGGCCGAAGGGCCTGTACTGCGCTGTATCGTTCTATGTTCTATGTTCTATTTACAGATAGAGGGTTAAAATTTCCATGCCGGTTCTCCCAATCTTCTGATGAAGTTACTTCAGAACACCAAGAGAATCCTTGCAGATATTTTATCGTGCAGGATTTAGTATAGCAAGTGCAACAAGGTGGACCTTCTGCCTGCCATTCTATTCTTGCCATTATCCTGTCCCCAATCCTGGGAAGGAATTATTTGAATAATAGCTACAACTTCATACATCAATCGAGGCTTTAAAGATATGTCCATTAATGGAACTAGCAAGATGTCAGAGAACCCCTTGAGGTTTATGGGTCAAGATCGGCCTGATTAAAGATGATAAAGAAAGACTTACCTTTTTTATTGCTGCCTCTATGACAGACCCCATGTTTGAACAACAACCAATCCCTCTGGGCTGTTATTCAGGCCTATCTGACAGGATCTGGCTGACGTCCTGGGACTTGCCAGTCATTGGGCGGGATTCCCTCCCCCCCCTACCCCTCCGCGGCATCCCCCCCCCCCCCCCCCCCCCCCAACCCCTCCGCGGCATCTTCTGCAGTGGCGGAGGGCAGCTCACCAGTGGCCGGTAACGGGATCCTTTGGTCCCACCATTGTCACAGGATTTGCCGTTGAACACACCCCTCACAAAACCCGTGGTGGAGGTGCATCATTGACGGGACGGCAACATCTATTTCCAAAACAATACAAGAATAAAATACTGAGGATGCTGGACACCTGAAATAAAAGCAGAAAATGCTGGAAATACTCAAGGAGCTTTGTCTGCATCTGTGGAGAGAAAAGGCTATCGTCGCAGTTTCAACACTTAGCTTTTGCATTAATTGCATTTGACATACGGGGTGTCTGGTGCAAGGTCAAAAGATGGCAATTGGGCATAAGAGGACTATTGGGCAAGGTGATTGCATGACTCTAAAGAATCCTGTATTCTTCCTTTATGTGCTACTCCATGGGAGATCCTCTCACCCCAGTGCAATAATAATCTTTATTGTCACAAGTAGGCTTACATTAACTCTGCAATGAAGTTACTGGGAAAAGCCCCTCGACGCCACATTCAGGTTCGGGTACACAGGGAGAATTCAGAATGTCCAAATTTTTTTAAAAAATTTAGAGTATCCAATTAATTTTTTCCAATTAAGGGGCAATTTGAGCATGTCCAATCCACCTACCCTCCACATCTTTGGGTTGTGGGGGTGAAACCCACGCAAACACGGGGCGATTATGCAAACTCCACATGGACAGTGAACCAGAGCCGGATCGAACCTGGGACCTCGGCGCTGTGAGACTGCAGTGCTACCCACTGCACCACCGTACTGCCCCAGGATGTCCAAATTACAATAAGAACATATGCTGCTCTCTTGGTGTTGTTACCAGTGCTGACAAGCAGGAGAGGATAGGATTAATTTTTCACATATCAACTAGGATCATTCTATCCACCCCCTCAAGAGGAATACTTTGGACTATCGATCAAAACTATTATCCTTTTGCTCAAAGATTTTCCTTGTGTTGCGGCCTCATCTAATTCTGCTGCAAACCTTGTAGTTATAAATGACATGAGTAGACCTTGTAGTCTGTTCATGTGATATGGCTTGAGCTATCCTGTACAGCCACATGCTCAGTGCAAATGTGACAACCGCCGTATTTTACATAAAAAAGCTCCACTTTCATGAGGAAATTGTGTTTAATTATATCTGTGTGGGGATATAGCTTTCAATGCTCAGATTTGAAATAGAGGAGCTTTTCACAGTAACTTCATTTGAAGCCTACTCGTGACAATAAGCGATTTTCATTTCATTTAATTTTCATTTCATTTCATTCATTCATTAAATGTATTAGCTTCAAATATGTGCTCACAGTTTATATGAGTATCGATGCCTAATCTTGCCATCAAGATTCAGTTTCCCGAATGGAAAAGTAGGCAGTCACAGGCAGTCAACTGAACAAGAACCATTCTTAATTTGGTTATATAAATACAGCTTGGTGATTGGGAATGTAAACATTAGCCAGAAAAGGGAAAGTATTGTACCGATTCACAAAAGGAGGTTCTGTGGGTAGGTATTTACACCTTCCCCATACTGAAACAACTCTACTTAGATATATGGTCCATCGATTGCTCCACCAAAATCCCTGTCATTGCGTTGTGGTCCTTATCACCAAATTCAACCTTGGCATTTCTCCTTACGGTTCAATCAATTTCTCCTCCTTTGAGCATCTCGTTGTGTTCCATCACCTCCATCTCTCCTTTAGAATTGCTGTTCAGAACCACTCACGCAAATATTATACTACGATTCTCACCAAGGTATTTTCATTGCCGCCCTCCCTCAACCTCTGCCACCAAGTAACTTCTCAGCATTGATGTTTTCAACCTCCATCCCAGCACATCTTGAATTCTCTCCTCTGAGGACTGCCGATCTGTCCTCTCTTAATCTTAATGGGTTGCACGGTGGCATAGTGGTTAGCCTCACAGAGCCAGGGACCCGGGTTCAATTCTGGCCTTGGGTGACTGTGTGGAGTTTGCACATTCTCTCCGTGTCTGCGTGCATTTCCTGTAAGGGCTCCGGTTTTCTCCCACAATCCAAAAATGTGCAGGTTAGGTTGATTGGCCATGCTAAATTGCCCCTTAGTGTTCAAAGGTTAGGTGGGGTTACAGGGAAAGGTTGGGAATTGGGCCTGGGCAGGGTGCTCTTTCGGAGGGTCGATGCAGACTCGATGGGCCAAATGGCCTCGTTCTGCACTGTAGGGATTCTAACTTCTACTTCCATACACCTACCTATATTCACACTCACTTTCTAAATTTGCCATCTCATGTGGTCTCTCCACTCCTAGAACTTCAATGACAGAGAAGACCATTTTGATCACTTCTTGTATCTCTCGCCACTAATTTCCAATTCTACTTTCAACCTAGTTTCTTCAATATTTCCTCGTTCTCCAGATACCATGCCCTAAGAGGGCATTGACAACCATGGAATTCCAGTGACTTGGTCCATGATACAAAGTACTGTAATGGTTTGCCATTGCCTTCTGTAGTATGGCTGACCAGGAAATGTTCCCATATTTACTGCTTGCTATCAGGAATATTGGAAGGATTTACGGTCTGATAATCACTTGTTCGCCGATGTTTTGAACACAACTTCCATGACCATTGAACCCAGAGCTTTTGGCCTAGAAATAAGGATGCGACCCGTGCGCCATAAGATCTCGTCCTCTGCATATTCCTCTGATAAAACTCTCCGTGGGTCACTTACAATGCCCTTTTTAAAATTGCCAACCCTCTAGCCTTTGACCCTCCATTCAACAAATACTTCTGCAGCTACCATTCTGCGCAATCAGTAACTCACCTGAACTTTTGTTGCTTTTGTCCCCAGTTGAAACCCTGGGCTGGAATCGCTGTTTCTGGAGACTAAATGCCGACGCCAGTGTAAATTGTGGCTACTTTCAGAACAGGAAATTCGGCGCCGGCCCCTCACCGATTCCGGTACCGGTGAGAGGCGAGCACCGGCGGTGACTGAAACACCCACCACCCACGCCGAAAACAGCCAGACAATGGTCGGGTCCTGGGGCCGCACCGGCGTGCTGCATGACATGGCGCCGGCCGTGCACTAAACCTGAGCCACTGACCGCGGTCCCACAGCCCAACCCTTCCCCCCCCCCCCCCCCCCCCCCCCACCAGCCACTCTCCACCAGCCTCCCTAGCCCTGGGAGACGCCCCCCCCCCCCCCTGCCCTGGCTAGCGGCACGCATCCTTGTCAAGTGTGGCAGCGGACACAGTCCGCAGCCAGCACTCCGGCTCAGACGACACATGCCCGCGTCAGCGACAACTCGGCCCATCGTGGGCGGAGCATCGTGGATGGACCGGCCGATGAGGTGCCAACGTCATTGCGACTGCACGTGGCGATGATGTCGCTTTGGAGGGAGCGGCGAATTGCAAACCGGCGTCAAACTGGCACCAGGCCCGATTACGGCATTGGAGTCAATTCTCCACCCGATCACAGATTAGGATTTCAGCGTTGGGCAATGGAGGAAAACGCTCCCTAACTCTCAAGTGGGTTCAAAGGGTTGAATGGCCTACTCCTGCTCTTTGTTCTTATGTTCTCTCTCACTTTGGTTGTTGCCATTTCTATGGCTCCTAGCTACGCTCCCTTACTTCCCAAGGACACATACTTGAACAGTAACGGTGGACAACTTGTTGAGCCATCCATTAATGATTTCCTGGCTAATGTCCCATTCATACACCCTTCCATGAACTTGAGCTCATGCAAAACATTGTGTGTATCATAACCCATATAAATCCCATTCTGCTACAGTCCCTGTGCATGCTGGCCTTTATTTGGCCCCATCCTAGCCACTCCTTAAATGTGGTCCTTGTGCATGATGTACTCAGCACTCCCTACCTCTCTAACCTATTCCAGCCCGACAGTCCACTCCCTACCTCTCTAACCTATTCCAGCCCGTCAGTCCACTCCCTACCTCTCTAACCTATTCCAGCCCGACAGTCCACTCCCTACCTCTCTAACCTAGTCCAGCCCGACAGTCACTCCCTACCTCTCTAACCTATTCCAGCCCGTCAGTCCACTCCCTACCTCTCTAACCTATTCCAGCCAGACAGTCCACTCCCTACCTCTCTAACCTATTCCAGCCCGTCAGTCCACTCCCTACCTCTCTAACCTATTCCAGCCTGACAGTCCACTCCCTACCTCTCTAACCTATTCCAGCCCGTCAGTCCACTCCCTACCTCTCTAACCTATTCCAGCCCAACAGTCCACTCCCTATCTCTCTAACCTATTCCAGCCCGACAGTCCACTCCCTACCTCTCTAACCTATTCCAGCCCGACAGTCCACTCCCTACCTCTCTAACCTATTCCAGCCCGACAGTCCACTCCCTACCTCTCTAACCTATTCCAGCCCGACAGTCCACTCCCTACCTCTCTAACCTATTCCAGCCCGTCAGTCCACTCCCTACCTCTCTAACCTATTCCAGCCCGGCAGTCCACTCCCTACCTCTCTAACCTATTCCAGCCCGTCAGTCCACTCCCTACCTCTCTAACCTATTCCAGCCCGACAGTCCACTCCCTATCTCTCTAACCTATTCCAGCCCGACAGTCCACGCCCTACCTCTCTAACCTATTCCAGCCCGACAGTCCACTCCCTACCTCTCTAACCTATTCCAGCCCGACAGTCCACTCCCTACCTCTCTAACCTATTCCAGCCCGACAGTCCACTCCCTACCTCTCTAACCTAGTCCAGCCCGACAGTCCACTCCCTACCTCTCTAACCTATTCCAGCCCAACAGTCTACTCCCTACCTCTCTAACCTATTCCAGCCCGACAGTCCACTCCCTACCTCTCTAACTTATTCTAGCCCGTCAGTCCACTCCCTACCTCTCTAACCTATTCCAGCCCGACAGTCCACTCCCTACCTCTCTAACCTATTCCAGCCCGACAGTCCACTCCCTACCTCTCTAACCTATTCCAGCCCGACAGTCCACTCCCTACCTCTCTAACCTATTCCAGCCCGACAGTCCACTCCCTACCTCTCTAACCTATTCCAGCCCGACAGTTTACTCCCTACCTCTCTAACCTATTCCAGCCCGTCAGTCCACTCCCTACCTCTCTAACCTATTCCAGCCCGACAGTCCACTCCCTACCTCTCTAACCTATTCCAGCCCAACAGTCTACTCCCTACCTCTCTAACCTATTCCAGCCCGACAGTCCACTCCCTACCTCTCTAACCTATTCCAGCCCGACAGTCCACTCCCTACCTCTCTAACCTATTCCAGCCCGACAGTCCACTCCCTACCTCTCTAACCTATTCCAGCCCGACAGTTTACTCCCTACCTCTCTAACCTATTCCAGCCCGTCAGTCCACTCCCTACCTCTCTAACCTATTCCAGCCCGACAGTCCACTCCCTACCTCTCTAACCTATTCCAGCCCGTCAGTCCACTCCCTACCTCTCTAACCTATTCCAGCCCGACAGTCCACTCCCTACCTCTCTAACCTATTCCAGCCCGACAGTCCACTCCCTACCTCTCTAACCTATTCCAGCCCGTCAGTTCACTCCCTACCTCTCTAACCTATTCCAGCCCGGCAGTCCACTCCCTACCTCTCTAACCTATTCCAGCCCGTCAGTCCACTCCCTACCTCTCTAACCTATTCCAGCCCGACAGTCCACTCCCTACCTCTCTAACCTATTCCAGCCCGACAGTCCACTCCCTACCTCTCTAACCTATTCCAGCCCGTCAGTCCACTCCCTACCTCTCTAACCTATTCCAGCCTGACAGTCCACTCCCTAACCTATTCCAGCCCGTCAGTCCACTCCCTACCTCTCTAACCTATTCCAGCCCGTCAGTCCACTCCCTACCTCTCTAACCTATTCCAGCCCGACAGTCCACTCCCTACCTCTCTAACCTATTCCAGCCCGTCAGTCCACTCCCTACCTCTCTAACCTATTCCAGCCCGTCAGTCCACTCCCTACCTCTCTAACCTATTCCAGCCCGTCAGTCCACTCCCTACCTCTCTAACCTATTCCAGCCCGACAGTCCACTGCCTACCTCTCTAACCTATTCCAGCCCGACAGTCCACTCCCTACCTCTCTAATCTATTCCAGCCCGACAGTCCTTTGATAACTTTCCGTTCTGCCAGTTCTGTTCTTTTGGACACTCTCAATTTCTTTCGCCTCCACCATTGGCAGTCGTGCCTTCATCTGTCCAGACCTCAAACTCTGGAGTCTACTCTCTAAACCTCTCATCCTCCGCACTTGCTCCTCCTTTGAGACATTCTTTCAAACACATTTGTCTGACCAAAATTTTGACCAGCTGCACCTAATATTCCCTTCCGTGGTTTGGTGTCAAGTTATTTTCCGACGTTACTCCAGTGATGTTTTCTTTTTATTCATTTAAAGGGTGTGGGCGGTTACTGGTTAGGCCCACAGTTATTGCCCATCCCTAGTTGCCCTTCAGATGGTGGCTGTGAGCTGCCTTCTTTAACTTCTGCAGTCCTTGAGGTGCAGGTACACCTGTCGGGTGCTGAGTTATTTGAAAGGGAGCCTCCAGGTGGTCAGGTTCCCAGGTACCTGCTGCTCTTGTCCTTCTAGATGGTAAAACTCGTGGGTTTGGGAGGTGTTGTCTAAGGAACGCTGGTGAGTTACTGAATACATTAAAGGCACTACATACAGAAACATACAACATTTATTGGAAAAAAGGAGGAGGCCATTCAGCCTATCATGTCTCTGCTGGCCAAAAATAGCTTTACAGACAAATCTCAGTGTTTTGCTCTTGTTTCGTAGCCCAGCAGGTTATGGTATCTCAAGAGAACATTAAGTATTTTTAAATGTGATGAGGATTTTTTGTCTCTACCACTCTTCCATGAATTGTGTTCTAGATTCCCACCACCGTCTGAGTGGAAACATTCTCTTCATGTCCCTTCTAATCTTTCTACCAATTACTTCAAATCTATGCCTTCTGATTATCAGCTTTTTGCGAACGGAAATAGGACCTTCCCAACAATTTATTTAATAATTTTATGCACCTCAATTAACTCTTCCCCTCATCCACCTGTGCTCCAAGGAAAACAATCTTAGTCTGTCCAAAATAAAAACAGGAAGCGCCAGAAATGTTCAGTCGGTCAGGCAGCATCTGTGGGGAGAGAAACAAGCATAACACTTTGAGACGAAAATGACTTTTCTTCAGAAGTGAAGGAAGATAGAAATGTGATGATTTTTATGTCATTGAAAGGGGTTGGAGCAGGGAGAACAAAAGTGAAGTTCTGGGTTAGGTTAGATAGCAGGAGAGATTAAATGACAGGGATGTCAGGAGACAAAAGGCAGCAAGAGTGCTAATGGTTATAGTAAAGAAACAAATAATTTGTCTCGTCCATTCAATCTTTTCTCGTAGCTATAATTCTCCATTCCTGGCAACATCTTTATAAATATCCTCTGTACCTTCGCTGATATAATCGTATCCTTCCTGCAGTGCAGTGATCTGAACGGGATACACAAACTGTGCTCTACCAGCAAGATGTCGTTGCCATTGTTTTTTTTTCAAAACACCTTTAACATTGCTGACGAGAGCATTTATAATTGTTTTATAGAAGAAGAATGGGGAAGCCAGGGCCATCAAACAGAATTGCACACAATGGTGAAGGGATATTGGAGGAGCATGGCACAAATCAATGATGTGAGAAGTTGTATGAAAGGTCCAGGTGGAAGAGGAGACACAGCACACAATGGTCACAATCACAGGAATGCCATTCATGGGTTCAGTCAGATCTCTTTTTAAAATAAATTTAGAGCACCCAATTCAATTTTTCCAATTAAGAGGCAATTTAGCGTGGCCAATCCACCTACCCTGCACATCTTTGGGTTGTGGGGGTGAAACCCTCGCAAGGATTCAGTCAGTTCTGTGTCAGTGATTTAGGTGTTAGATCTTTTTGGAGAGATTCAACCAGGAAGCTGCAACAGAGAGAGGAGCGATCAGGAATTGCCGTTGGGTAGCATTTAGGGAACATAGGAGTCAAGGCTGGGCTCCTTTGAAGGGGTTAATTGCAACAATATTGCTACATTTGCTTACTCATCAAGTTTAGAATGATGGTGCATCTTTTCTCTGACTAATACAACCCAGAACTGAATATAGTTTTCCAGATGCAGTAAAAGCAGAGCTTTATACATCTACAGTATGCAACTTTATACAACTACAGTATGCAACTTTATACAACTACAGTATGCAACTTTATACAACTACTGTATGCAACTTTATACACCTACAGTATGCAACATTATACAACTACAGTATACAACTTTATACACCTACAGTATGCAACTTTATACAACTACAGTATGCAACTTTATACAACTACCTAGTATGCAACTTTATACAACTACTGTATGCAACTTTACACAACTACAATATACAACTTTATACAACTACAGTATGCAACTTTATACAACTACCTAGTATGCAACTTTATACAACTACAGTATGCAACTTTATACACCTACAGTATGCAACTTTATACACCTACAGTATGCAACTTTATACAACTACAGTATGCAACTTTATACAATTACAGTATGCAACTTTATACAACTACAGTATGCAACTTTATACAATTACAGTATGCTTCAACCCCTGTATATTCCAGCCCTCATGAGATAAAGGCTAACTTTCCATTTGCTTCATTTGATTATCGTTAGCATCAGCCCAATAGCTTTTAGTAATTTTAGAATATGGACTCCTAAATCTCTCTGCTCCTCCAAGGTTGCTAGCTTCTCACCCTTTTTGATATACTCTAATCTATCTTTCTTAGGTTCAAGGTGGTCAACCTCACACTTACCCGCACTGAATCTCATCCGACAGTTTTGCTCATTCGCTTCATCTTGCAATGCCTGTTTGCATCTTGCTGACCCCATCTATGCTACACACTGTGACATCAAACTGAGGAACAAAGGAATGGGGGTAGACCATTCAGCCTCTCAAACCTATCCCAATATTCAGTGAGATCATGGTAGCTCTGTACCCTAACTCCATTTACCTGCCTTTTCCCCACATCCTTTAATGCCCTTGGCTCGCACAATTCTATCAATCTCAGATTTAGAATAACTAATTGAACTGGCTCTTTGAAGGAGAGATTTCCACATTTCTACCATCCTTTGATTTTCACCTGAGTGCCCTGGCTCTGAATTTAAGGTCTTTTGTCCTGGTCAACCCCACTCGTGGAAAGGAAAATGATAAAACAAATCCAGAAAACTATCGACTAATTAGTTTACTGTCAGTGGCTAGAAAGAGAACGGAATCCTTACTCAAAGACGTGATAGGAAAACAGCTGGGGATTTTCTGGTCCAGCCCACGGCACACGGCAGCAGTGGGTTTCCTGGTGGTGGGGGATGCACAGAAAGGGAAGCCCCGTTGACATCGGCAGGACCACAAGATCCCAACACCAGCCAATGGCGGGCCACCCCTGCCACCACAAAGCGCAGCACAGGGGGCGCGGTAAATCCTGTCCCTGGAAAGGAAAATTATAACAAAGAGCAATCAGCAAGGATTCTCAGCCTGACCACCCTTAGTGAATTATTTGAGGAAACAACAGAAAGGGTGGGATATACTGCCCCATCCCCTGTCAGGTCCTGCCAATGTCTATGGCGTCGCTGTTCGCCCATATTTCCACATGGGAAACCTGCCGTGGGGGGGGGGTCCGGAAGATGCTGCCAGCAAGAAGGGCCGGAAAATCCCACCCATGGGCAGTCAGCGGTGTGCACAGTTGCATGGCTGCCTTGCAGGTTGCAGCAATGGTGTTCCGTGCCCGTCCACCCCGACCCCACAGCTCACCTCCTGGCCTCCCCCTGCTATTCCCCCTGGCCCTGGCAGACGCTCCCCCGGCCAGCACCTCAACTCTCAGCAAACTATGGCGACGCACTTTTCGTATGCCCCCTCTCTCTCTCTCTCTCTCTCAGCAGCAACAGCACATGTTTCCCAATTTTTGAAACCACAAGTAAAACCCGCCATCGGTAATTCCTCATGGCGGAGGTGGAGAATCGCAGAGGTCCCAGAGAATACCGGGTCAGGCCCGCTAATGATATGTCAATGGCATTTACTGTACGTACAGAGTAGAATGCACTGGCGCTGCTGTCGAGGCATCGGAGCATGGCATTCTGTTGGGCGCCCGGCGCCAGCCACGATTTTCGTCTCACGCGCCATTATCCGCCCAATCGCATTTTCCGATTCCGCCATCGGCCGACGGAGAATCCCGCCCCTTATGTGAGGTACTGCACAGTGGATTTCTGTCTATGATCAGGACAAGTGGAGACGGTGGTTAAGTAACAGGATGGGTAACAAACCACCCAGAAAACAGAGAATAGGGGTTACCGGTAATCATTTAGATTGGAAGAGTGTGGGAAGCGATATTTCACAAGGGTTGGTGCTGGGCATAGTGATTATATTTACATAAACAATTTGGACTCGGAAATTGGAATTACAATTTCTGCGTGCAGATGGCATCAAATTGACATTGTAGTTAATACAGAGGGAAACATAATGAAGTGCAAGACATGAATAAACTTGCAGACGGGCATGTAATTGGCAAATTGCAATATTTCAATATAGGGAAGTTTATTGTGACAGGAAGAACAAGGCAGTCACATACTCCTCAGAAAATAAATACCTAAATATGTTGAGGAGGAGGGGGATATGGATACAGGAATCACCAAAAATGGCAACACAATTTAATAAGGTCATAAAACATGAAAAGAAGAACAACTGTGTTCATTTCCAGGTGGTTGGAATTAAAATGCAGCTAATTTATGTTAAACTTACATTGGAATATAGCAGCATAGTAGGCCATACAGCCCATAAAGCATGCTTCAACATTCAATACGAACATTCTCTGATATTCCACTTCGATGTCTTTCCCCCCACATTATCCCTCTATCCCTTTGTGTCATTGGTATTCAGTAATCTGTAAATCTCTGCTTTAAACATACTCAATGACTGAACATCCACAGATAATTCCAAAGATTCACAACCGTCTGTGTAAAGACATTTCTCCTCATCTCGGTTCTAAGTGACTTCCCCATTATTCTGAAATTGTGTCCTCTGGTTCTGGACTCCGCAACCAGGGAAACCATCTTATCTACATCTACCTTGCCTATTTCTTTCAAATATTTAGCAGCTTTCAATATCTCCTCTCATTCTTCAAAACTCTAAGGAATAGAAGCCTAATTTGCCTAATCTCTCTTCATAGGACAGTTGCTCCACCCCGAGAACATGGCTGGTGAACCCTCATTGTACTCCCTCTATCTTAATAATATCCTTCTGAAAGTAAGAGGACCAAAACTACATACAGTGCTCCATGTGCAGTCTAATCAAGGTCCTATACTACGGAAGCACAATCTCATTACTCCTGTACTCAAATCCTCTTGTGATAAAGACCAACATTCCATTAGCCATCCTGATAACTTGCTGCACCTGCATGTTAGCCTTCAGTGACTTATGGACAAGGACACCCAGGTCCCTTTGTACATCTACACTTTCTAATCCCTCACTATTTCAGGAAGCATTGCACATCTCTTCCTTCTACAAAAATGGATAAGCTCACATTGTTCTATACTATATTCCATCTGCCATATTCTTGCTCACTCACTAAGTCTTTCCAAATTCCCTTGAAACCTCTTTACACGTTCCCCACAACACATTCCCGCCTAGCTTTGTGTCATCTGTGAATTTGGAAATATTACATTTGGTCCCCACATCCAACTCATTGATACATACTGTCAACAGCTGGGGGTCAAGTATTGATCCTTAAGATACCCCACTGGTCACAGCCTGCCAACACAAGAATGACCCACTTATTCCTACTCTGTTTCTTACCTGTTAACCTCTGGTTATGGACATTTTCCCAGATCTGTGTCCCATTCCTTGGGACATTGGCTGCTGCGTGTGTGGTGTTGCCTCCCACAGTGTTCAAGCCGGTGTCCAGGCACCAGGGTGTGATTGGGATGCCAGGCAATGACTCCCACATGCTACATGGTCCACCCACCCACGGGAATCCCCTTTGTATGTGTGAAGTGCTCACTTAACCACGATTGCCAATTCCCTATTAGCAATAGCCTTCAGCCGTGCAGCCAGAGGCCTCAGCAGTCGGTCGGGATTATGGGTGTTCGGTGGGACAGATGGGCAGGGGTTGCCCCTGGAACATGTACAAATGATCTAGGGGTTGGCATGGTGGTCCTGCAAGCAGTTGCCCCATGATTGTCCCCCCAGTGCCTTGCCCCCACCCTTCCATGGCTGCCCACCCTTGCAGAGAGTCCCCAGCCCCAGTCGAGGGTCCCTCATTCCCTTCCGACTTGGGTGGCAAGCCCAGCACCCCTGGCCTTGTAGTAGTGAGCAAAAAGCACCTCCACGGCTCCCCACAGAAGCCATTCCGCTAGGTTCACGTTTTTAAAAAGGAGTACCAATTGGCACCAGTGTGACCACTTGCTGGGAAGGCCGCTGAACGACAGGAGACCGCTAGGTATGGAGTCGCCCTCGTTAATTGTATGGAAATGGGGCCCAAGTGGTGATAATTGGTTTCTCGCCACACCAGAACGAGGTCCCGATTTTGCCTACGGGAGCGGGCCAGTTGCATTGTCCATTGACAAGATCTTGTTTTTGGCCCCTCCTGCTATTCATTGGCCTCGTTTCGCTTGAGCGAGAGTGTAATTAAGCTGGAGAATTGTGGCCTTTGTCATGCTTTGTAATTCTCTATCGATTCCATTCAAAATGGTAAAGTTTCAATCAAATCACCCTGAACCTTGTATAGGCCAAGGAATACAAGACTAGTTTTTGTAACCTCACCTCGTTATTTAACTCTAAGATTTTAGTAAGCTTCTCGTGAATCTGCTTTTACCCTTTTCAAAGCGACTGGATTCTCCGTTCTGGTGACTAAGTGCTGATGCCAGCGCAGAATGCGTCGACTTTCACGACAGGAAATTCGGCACTGACCCCTCACTGATTCCGGTAACGGTGAGGGGCTAACACCTGCGCCGACTGAAACACCCGCCGCCCGTGCCAAAAATGGCCGGAGAATGGCTCAGTCCCATCCCGCGCATACGTACGGCTGACGACCTGCACTGGTCGTGCTCGTAACCTAACCCGCAAACCGCGACCCCACAGCCCAGACCCGGCCACCCCCTCGCCACCCCCCACCGGTCCCCCCAGCCCTAGCAGAGCCCCCCCCCCCCACCGGCCAGCGGCATGGATCTCAGCCAATCGTGGCGACGCTGGACACAGTCCGCAGCCAGCACACTGGCTCAGACCACACGTGTCCTGCCCCGTCGGGAACTCGGCCCATCGGGGGCGGAGCATCGTGGGAGGGCCGGCCTGATCGCCGAACACGATTTTGGTGTCCGGCTACGGAGAATCCTGCCCAATATATATTTTCTAGGGTGGAATCAGTCACTCTATCCTTCATTATAAAGTTCAATAACTTCTCCACAACAACCTATAACTTAATTTAGATTAAGAAATTAATTTGAGAAATATAAAAATAAGCTAAGTTGACACAAAGAGCCCAGTGCTGAGGGAGCATGAGCCTCCGGTAAAACCAAGGTTTTGTCTCCTTCTCGGGATGATGCAAATGACCTAATAGAATTATTTTGAAGAAAAGTGGGCAAATTATCCCCAGGGTCCTCAAGATCAATTACCCCATAAGATCACACAAACTGATTCTCTGGCCATTATTACATTGCTTTTCATGGGGGCTTGCTGTGCATACTTTGGCTGCCAAGTTTTCTGCATTACAAAGACGACTATGCTTCAAAAACACTTCATTGGATTTTAAGTGCTTTGGGATGTCCTGAAATCATGAATGATGTGATATAAGTACACATTTGTTTTAATTTTCTATACAAATGGTCGTAGCATAAGAAATAAAACAAGTGAGTTTATAGCATAAATTCAACTTACTGATTGGACAAAGGAGAAATGATCTCTGTCTGCAGTGGACTCAAAATTAGAAGGTGTCATGGACTGTGGAAGGGAAAGAGAAGTTACACAGTTAACACTGACAGACCATGTGAGGGCAAAAATTGGCAGATGGCATAAAATGTAGGGAAGTGTGTGGTCACCTACTTCGGATCTAAGAGAGTGAAATTTGAATATTTTCTTAATGGTGAGAGATGAGGAATTGTGGAGTAAAGGGGTTTAGGTGTCTGTAATAATAAATCATTAAAGGTTAACATATAGATTTCAAAAGTAATCATGAAGGCGGATGGAATTCAAAAGTGAGGAAGCAATGCTTCAGTTGTATGTATTATTGGCCAGACTCCATCTGGAGTAATGCGTTCAGTCGTAGGCAATGAACTTGAGAAAGAATATATGAATGACTGAAAATCGTTTATTGTCACGAGTAGGCTTCAATGAAGTTACTGTGAAAAGCCCCTAGTCGCCACATTCCGGCGCCTGTTCGGGGAAGCTATTACGGGAATCGAACCGTGCTGCTGGCCTGCTTGGTCTGCTTTCAAAGCCAGGATCTTGGAATGGCAACTGTGTAAACCATCTCAACAAGAGAGGATCTAACCATATTCCCTTGCCATTCAAGGGTGTTACCATTGCTGAATCCCCGACTATCAACATCCTGGGGGTTACCATTGACCAGAAACTGAACTGGACTAGCCAAATAGATACTGTGGCTACCAGAGCAGGTCAAAGGCTTAAGAATCCTAAGGTGAGAAATCACCTTCTGACCCCCCCAAAGCCTGTCCACTATCTACAAGGCACAAGTCAGGAGTGTAATAGAATACCCTCCACTTCCTGGATGCGTGCAGCTCCAACAAAACTCCCGAAGCTCAACACCATCCACAACAAAACAGCCTGCTTGATTGCTCCCCCTTCCACAAACATTCACTCCCTCCACCACCGATGAACAGCGGCAGCTGTGTGTACCATCGACAAGATGCACTGCAGTAACTCACCAAGGTTCCTTCGGCAGCACCTTCCAAACCCACGACCACTACCACCCAGAAGGACAAGGGCAGCAGATACCTGGGAAACCCCACCACCTGGAGGTACCTCTCCAAGTCACTCACCACCCTGACTTGGAAATATATCACCTTCCTTCACTACAGCTGGGTTAGAATCCTGCAATTCCTTCCCTAACAGCACTGTAGGTGTACCTACACCCCAAGGTGAAGAAGGCAAAAAATGCTGTCCTAACCACATCCCGTAAATGAATTTTTAAAACATTGACCAGAATGATACTACGGCTGAAAGGGTTAAATAACAAGAAGAGTTTACAAAAAATTGGCATGTATTATTCTGTGTTTTAATGAATCTGGGGTATGTAATCATGGTGTTTAAAATCATATTAGGAAATAATAGGGTAGAAATGGAGAAACGATTTTCTCTCATGCAGAATAAAGGGCACAATCCTAAAATTAGAGTTCAGCCATCTCGGAGTGAAATTTTAATGCTATTTATCACACAAAGGATAGTGAAAATCTGGAATTCTCTCCCACAAAAGGCTACGGTTAATTGAAATGTTTAAGATTGAGATCCACGGACTTTGCTCAGTGGTGAGGGTAAGCAGTAAGAACGAAGGCAGGTAAATAAATTTGAAGTACAGATCAGCTCTGATCTACTTGAATTGTGGTGCAGGCTCGATAGGCTGAATGGACTCCTCCTCTTCCTATGGAGTTAGAAAGGAATTTTCCAACATTTTAGCTGAAATTGCCCCCACAATGTATTTCCTTTTTGTTTTTCTCCAAAATGGAGCAGGGGCAGTAAATGATCTTGCGCCATCTAGTGGGCAGGGTGAGCATTGATGGACTCTGATGCTGTTTCCTTGACCTGTCAATTAATTCTTTGGGAGGACTACAAATAGCTGAGATAACCTTATCCTTGCTCAGTCTTCCTTGCTGTGCACAACCTGTAAGCTTTTAGAGCTTAAACCTGGCAACACCTTTTCACCACTCTCTTTAATCTTGCTGGTGTCTAACAGCCTTCCCAATTGAAAGAAAAATCTCAGGCCTGCTTCCTGCGATGCTCAGAGTCAAGTCACCGACCTCAATTTCAACTGGAGCTCAATGGAGCTAAAAATCGAGTGAGATGAAAAACAGGAGCTCACTGCATTAGATTAACATGGGAATTACCATCTCTGAGCGAAACAGACCTGCGATGTCCTGAGGTTTAATCCCTGAGCTGTGCTGAGTTAACTCAATTCAACCAGTCAGTAACAGGGCCATCAGAATAAAGCTGGCGGGCTGGTGTCAGAGAAAGGTGCTCCTCTACTGTGCAGCAATCCAGCCTCATAGTCACTGTGTAATTGAGATCAGTGGTGATATCTTCTAATGGAACTTACTGTTAAAGTGCACACATCAACAAGGCCGGTTTAGATAAGGTGCTGCAAAAGTGCTTGCTCCCCAAGGAACTCCACCGCAGGAATGTAATCAATGCCTTCGGGAGAGGAAGGCAGTGAAGAAAATTGGACTCTGAAAGGAAAACCCCAGGGTAATCCATAATATTGAACTTTCATAAATAGCTGACAAGAGAAAGCTTACTGGCAGTGCTTCTGTCTGCAGACAGACTGACTGGTGGGCAAATACTGGGCTACCTTTCGATAATTTCAATTTCTCCGAGAAAAATTATGGCAAAGTCAGGACGTTAATTTCATCACTGTTGAAGCCTGTAAGCGCCCTTTCACTTGGGTGAAATGCACCACTGGCCGTTTCCATGGTACAGGGCTTCTGGCTTAAAAAGGGCAACGACGTGGGCACCCCCAGCCTCAGAAGGAATGAAACCCTGATGTCACAGTGTCCTCTGATGTGGAGCCAAAATGCCAAAGTTGAAGCCCGCAGGGTCCAGCCAATGAACACACCTCTTTCTGTAAAGGCAAGCACTGAATGCCATGATGAACTAAAGATATTTAAAGGGCCTAACTTGCAGGCAAAGTCATTTTAAAGAACATCTGCTGTTAGAAAATAGAACATACAGTGCAGAAGGAGGCCATTCGACCCATCAAGTCTGCACCGACCCACCTAAGCCCTCACTTCCACCCTATGCCCGTAACCCAATAACCCCTCCTAACCTTTTTGGACACTAAGGGCAATTTAGCACGGCCAACCCACCTAACCTGCACGTCTTTGGACTGTGGGAGGAAACCGTAGCACCGGAGGAAACTCACACAGACACGGGGAGAATGTGCAGACTCCACACAGACAGTGACCCAGCAGGGAATCGAACCTGGGATCCTGGCGCTGTGAAGCCACAGTGCTAGCCACTTGTGCTACCATGCTGCCCTGTAACTGATTTCGCAAGCCAATATCAACGATAATCCACTACCATCGGACCGGATAGTTCTAAACTATCTGGAATTACGACAGAGAGTTTTGTGAGATGTTATGGTGAGTTCCTGGATTTGCAGAGACTGCTGCTGCCTCCTCAGAGGGGAGGGCAGAGGATTAAGTGATCTGTCTGCTCAAAGTTGCAACAGGCATGGGAGTGGCAGTGTCACCGTCTCTGGTTCTGCAGCACAGCAGGTAAGTTGTGAAAAGGGCAGTCTCTCTGTCATCCCCTCTACCAACCTGGAGCCAGACATCCAATATCCCAGGCAGTAATAGGGAGCTATCTGGCAGATCTGCTAATGCACCCGACATCTCAATATGCATGTCCATCAGAGTTCTCCAGTGAGGTCCTCATCCAAATCTCCCCAGCAGAACTCATCCGTGGCTCTGCCCTCTGGTGATCTGGCAAATGAACCGTACTTCACCCCGGTCTTCTTCAGCCCACTCAAACCAGTCACTCAAGATAATCTGCTCGTAATTCGATACTGACAGGATAAGCGCAGTGACAGCAAAGTGGCAGGGTCTCTTAATCAGTACTGTGCTACTACTCGCTCTCTCTTTCTCCTTGGGCTGCTGAGGCTGGGTAGGACAGCAGTCCTTGAACATCTGAAAGCAGAAACTCACAAGAGAAAGAACGAAGGAAATGGATTGGAGTGGGAAACTATCAGTCCATGGCCGCACCATCAACCGCTTGATAACAGGATGAAAGTAACTGGGAGTTGAGAAGAGGGTTAAGACCAGAACATACATCATCCTGAATGTTTCAGAAAGGCAGCATCATGATTTGCCTCACCCCACCCCCTCCAGCCCCCAATGGCACCATGGCACCTTTCCTCTTGCCCAGGGACCACCAATGCTTCCTGTGCCACATCCATCCCACTGGAACCCACTCTCTGTCCTGGTGTTCCCTTCCACACATTTTAAATTGCAGCAACATTATTCAGCACATTTTCCCTTCAAAAGGGAAGAATTACTGTTAAAAGGAATAAACTAGCTGCACCATGCACTGTAAGCAAAACACTGATTGGCCCCCAGCCGAATATAGAGGCAACCAGCAGGTTAAGAAGCAGTCATCTGAGGAGGGAGGTCTTTAACCCTAAACTTCAATCACGGTATTGAGGTGGCCGCACCACATTTACATGTTACCCACTACCATAGGAAGTGGTGTGGATCTGTTGCAAATCGTGACACCCCCACACCCTCTTCTCCCTCTCCTGCCAAAAATGGGGTGTCACTTTTTAGTCCTCAGTTTTGTCTGCAGTATGATAGATAGCCTTGTGT
Source organism: Scyliorhinus canicula (assembly GCF_902713615.1). Classification (NCBI taxonomy): domain Eukaryota; kingdom Metazoa; phylum Chordata; class Chondrichthyes; order Carcharhiniformes; family Scyliorhinidae; genus Scyliorhinus; species Scyliorhinus canicula. Next base: position 40,382,977 of record NC_052153.1, read on the forward strand.
TTGAAACTGTAATCATCACTGTGATCGTACCACAATAACATCGATAGTGACAAACTGATTCACATGCAAATAATGACAAAAAGAGCAGTAAGCAGATAGATTTAAGGATGATAATTGATGTCAATCGAGCTCTTGCAGCACGTTGTGTCCTGTACATCAACATAGCACTTCAGAGAGACCAGTCAAATATGGCTTATCACAAGTCGCCATTTGTGCAATTAACACCACAGTAAAAGCCTCTCCGTAAAGACAATGTAACGTAGGGTTAATGACAGGTCTCAAGGTTGACAAATGCGAATGCCAGTTTGACTGGCATTAACTATGGCATTTTGCCCTGTATCAGCCCACAGAACCACAATATATTTGAAAGTCAGATTTTTGAAATGAACAATGGGAGACCCTCAAAGAAGCGGAAAGTTCTTGTGTAAATCAGACACATTCTCATGAGGTGGAAAGGAAGGGCATCCAGTACTATAGCTCCCTGGGGTTGAAGACACAGATATTAAAATGAAGTAGATAAAGGAGGCTTGTAATTCAATAAAGGACCAAGAGGAATACAAAAAATACAGGGGAGAAGTGGAAAAGGGAATAAGAGAATGTATGTGAATAAATTATTGGGCAACATAAAAGTGAAGTCAAAAGTCTTTTATAAAGATATTAATAGTAAAAGGGTAGTCAAAGGAAGGACGTGGTTGGTAAGAGACCCAGAGAATCACTGAGGTATTAAATTAATACGTTTTTCATAAAAAATAATCCTGCCAATGTCATAGTCAAGGAGGAGATAGTAGAAAAACTGAGATAGCACAAAAATAGATGAAAAGAAACAGGGGTATTTGGGTCATAGGATGAAAACAGCTGCTAAACGGGCATGCTGCTAATAATGTCCGTTTCAAAGCATGAATTTTGCACTTGGTTTTCAGGCTAATTGACGGTAGTCAGGATTTAAATGTGCATGTAGATGCCGGAAAGAAGAACTGCAGGCTTAACGTTCAAGCAGCAATCTGATGCAGCTTTTCTGAAACTGTGCATGTGGCT